>NC_084760.1:115284442-115595038 GCF_028858725.1 Colius striatus
CAGTATGTATCTTACAGGCCTCAAACGCTCATCCCCTTTTTGAGAATAAATCTTCTGCAGATCTTGAAATGCCCACTCTGATGGACCTAGTGTGGTTAATGAAGTTAAATCCCACAGCCTGGAGCAAAGCAGCTGCCCTGGAGCAGAGGAACAGCACTGCAGCCTCTCTTCACTCGACTCATGCTTCACCTTAGCTCCTAATTGTATTTTGGCCCAATACCATCACCTTTAGTACAACTAAATCCAGGCTGGCTGTTCTGGCTTGGGCTGTGCTTAGAATTCAGATTCCTTTTTTTAACTCAAGCTAAAACCTGTCATTCCTTCAAGGAACACAGCGCAAATGCATCCAAGAGTTCATGGTCTTCCGATAGCTTTCCTACTATTTGCCCTAAAGGACATGCCTGCTCCAAAACTGTCACGATTAACGTGGGCAAGGGGGAGACTTGAAGACTGCAGAAGAATTTTAGTAGAAAGAAACACATGATATGTCCCAAGATGCTCTCGTGGGAGAACAGAAACAGTGCACAAACAAGAACGGGGATGTAGCTCTGTTACCAGCATCATCACAGAGACACTGGGCCCCAGGTTCCTCCGTTCACAGCCTCTGCTCCCCTGGGGAAATACACTCTCTTGGTACTCCAGGCAGGTCCTGTAAGGAAAATCTCTGCCTGCCTCAGCTGCAACACAGCCAAGCTGCTCAGTGGCACCAAAATGGCTATTTAGCTTAAATTAGGAGCCAGTTTAAGTTCAGCTTTATTAGTGAAATTGAGAAACTGAGAATAACTTGCACTTGTCTCCAAGCCATGGCCTTTGTAGAATGGAGGTAATTTTACTGACAACATTGTTCCACGGGACAAGAAAACTGTGGTTCAGGTAAGCAGTGCTTACTGCTGCTGTTTTCTCCTCCTGGACTGTCAGAAAGTGAGTCATTCACCCCCTGTGACAAGCATTTTAACAACTATCTGAATACTGTAGCCATTGTGATAGGCGAAGGAAATCCATTCCCCAAATGCCATCATCTAAAAGATGAAAGATATTTCATATGGAAGATCGTTAGCTTCTCTACAAACTACAAATATGTTTACTAAAGCACTTTCTAAAGTAAGTGAATACCAGAAGTGTAAGCAAAATAGATCACCTGGTGGGGCAGGGGTGGGGGGAAGGAGGATGGGAACGGAGGGCATCAGGCACTGAGTTCCAGGAATAACACATAAGGATGTTTCTGCATTTAAAGACTTTAAAAACAACTGGTGGGACAAACAGTAACCCAGCTAATCCTTGGTACTGGCACGCTGCCTATTTAGAGAGAGCAGCAGCTGGTGAATCTGACGTAAGTCTCTGCATCCAAAGCAGGAACTTACTGTAATGAAACCACAGCCCACATTGGAAAAAAGACTGTAAACTTGACCAAAAAAATCAGGATCTCAACACATTATGTGCTGCATTAAATGATTTCCATCCAAATAAAATTAACCACATAATATCACAATTAAGCTGATTCCAAAAAAAAACCAAGCCAAAGCCAAAAATGAAAACCATTGCTTGGACTGAAGCTAGTATCTAAGGCAAAAAAAAAAGCAAGGGTAAAGAAATTAGAAAACTTGCATCTTCTTTGGTTTGAAAAGCACAAATCAGAGACTGTCAGTGGCATAAAAACACTGTTCGGGAAGCCCGAGGCACTAAGCAGAAATACTTGGACTGGAAAAAATACACACATTAGTGAACCACCTAATTCAAGATCTAGTTACTCTTCCACTCCCATTAGAGCACTGTAAGAATGTCAGTCCCTTTATCTTGGGTATCGTGAGAAAAGCACCTTCCGATAAAAACATCCACACCTCTCTTTCCCCCTCCTTTCCTCTCCCAGGTTCACACGTGGCTGTGGACAGCAACAGACAATAACCCTCTGTGTTTCCCTGACCAACTGGTTACCAGGATTTATTTTTGTTCTTTCAGGGAATATAAGGAGAAAGGGGAAAAAAGTGTTTGAAGCATGTGGTACTTTTTAATCTTTCTCTTAGTTGTTTGATATTAATTAGTAAGGGAAGAAACAGCCATCGGCATAATGACGGCAGCGGTCACACAACACCCCTGAACCTCATTTCAGGAATTCCATTTGCTGCACCTGATAAGAGTAATGAAAGGTGCAGAGTTCACAGACAAAACCCTTGAAGGGTTTTTGGGTGAAGGGACAGGCTGAGAAACTCATGAAGGGGTGAAGAAGCTTCACTAAGGAAGACAGGAGAGGAAGTCATCAGGTCATTAAATCGTTTCATTTGCTCCATAAGCAGCGATGTGCATAAACATCAGAGTTCTGGTTGTATTATCTCTCATTGACCTTCAATGTCAAATATGCTCAGTTTAGAAAGAAAATGTTTTCTTTTGTTTGTCTTTAACAGCCAGCCTTGTAAAAATAGCTCTGGAGCTGAAAGTCAAGCTATGTTCTTTTTTGTTCATGCATCACCATAGAAATTGGTGATGGGAAACTTAAAAGAGATTGTCACTGGAGTCAGCAGATATAGGCTTTCAATAAACTTTGGCAGCACTGGCAAGCATGAAAGGAGAGGTTTTCCAGAGCAGAGCTCCTCTTGAAGCAACGAGATTGTGCCTTCAGGGCTGCACTTAAAGCACAGGAGCGGAAAGGGGCAGTGCAAGATCAAGGGGCTGATGGGACTCAAATGACTCACTCACTTTCTCCCCCCTGACTAGCATCTTTAATGCAACATACGTATGTCATTCCCCTCGCCCCTGCCCCCGTGCGCCGCGCAGACTTTGGTCACATTGCAAATGGCTGGGATGTGCTGTCTCCCTGCCAGTAGCTCCCTGCCTTTTCTAGCGCCAGCATCCGCGCTGGAAACATGGCTCCAACAACACAGAAAGCGCTATGACAATTTCAGCTACTCCAGTCAACCACTCCCGCTTCTTAAACCTTTGCTAATCCCATCCTTATCATGGAATGTGCTACACATTTCAGAGTTGCACCTTCATTTACAGCAGGGATCTTTGCTGAAACAAGATCAGTGTAGCTCGATCCAAACTCCAGACTGTCTTGACGTCGAGCCCAATTCTGCTAAATATTCAGATTCTTCACAGATTTCTCCGTGCAGCCAGGAGAACCAAGTTCAACACTGAAACTAAATCTGCTCTACTTTCTCAAGATTAAGATCTTTCATTTCCAGCATGTAATTCACAGCTTCTAACGCATAAGAAATAGCACTTATCTGAATTAGCTTCTCCATTGCTTTTACAGACGGTATCAAATCAATCCAGGGTTCCTTAATGCAATTGGCTTTGGGATCGCCATCATGCAAAGAGGAGGTTTGCTGCAGGATGGCAGTGGCAGAAGGAGCTGAGCAAACAGGGTTATCAAGAGGCATTACGTAGTAACTTGCTTGGGTGTAAGGAAAATTTATGCAACTATGGAAGGAGACATTCTCCTCCTTTCCCCTGGAGAAAAAGCAATTGGATGTCTCTATTTAATTTCTGAAATGCTTTACATACTGCTACTAATACGGATCTCACATTTTGACTTCAATAAGCTATTATGCCAACAGCAAACAACACTATAAATAATATGCCAAAAACAAAGTTAGAAGTGTAAATTCTATTCATTGGCTCAAAAATAGTTGCTTGGGAAGTGCCATGCCATGGGGACACCTGCCCCTTAATTATAGACTGCTGACTGTCCTGTTAATTTTGTCTCTCACCAGTGTCATCACAGGCTAAATGGTGAGATACCAAATATGGATTACAGTGAATAAAGTTGTTTAGCATGGATGAATTTCTTTCATATCATATTCATTACAGTAATCTTGCCTGAAATAATTTTTACTCTTAATATTCACAGAATATTAGCATTTTTCATACAGGCTTTGCTTTAATTACCTATAATGATTAACTCCTACCATTTAAATGGTAATTTGAAACATTTCTGGCAGCACGAGAACAGAGGAAGCTTTATGATGATGTGATACTAATAGAGCAAGACTCAAATAGGTCAATGAAACGTAATAAATATAACATATCAGCCTAAAAGTTTTCATTATATTATTCAAATATTTAAGTCTTCTTTATAGATTGATACAAAGATTCATTGAGATAATATCCTGTGTTGTCCCTCGGATGAGAATTAAAAGCCAAGTTATCTGCCTGGTCTGTAACATGAGCTGCAAGATGCTGTGGTGGCTGAACAGGCCAGACACTTGACAGTATTCTACGCTCTGAATTTCTGTGACTAAGGGAGGAGTAGATTGCTAAATATTCCTGTTGATGGTAATGGATAGCCTCCTTCTGTTGCTGGTTCTTCCGAGATGTCTGCTGGGTACGGTTTCCTGGAAGGTAGCAGAAGTGGTTTGGGAGTTTAGTTCTGCAGCAGGCTTTGAAGGTGCTCATTTTTTAAATAGAAGTGTGGGGACAAAACTTCCTTTTCTCAAAGAATCCGTGGAAACAGAAGATGGTTAAGGCCAAAATAACAAAAAAATAGTACATTTCTAAAAGCATAGCAGAGAGACGGTGGCTTTTTGGCAGGTACGCTCTTCTCCTTCGCAGGGCATTCACAGAGCTGCACACTGGTCCACAGGCTTCCCACGGCAGCGGGAATTCCACAGGACGTCAGCTCAGCTGCGTGCCAGGCTCAGAAGAGCAGAGGCTCCACGCGCTGTCACATCCTTCAGACTCATCCCTCCTCTGACACGTCCCCGCCGTCACCGCTGAGTCAGTCGGAGTCAAGCTGGGCGTCCGGCAGCAGAGACTGTCTGCGCTACGCCGGCTATCACGCAGCCCGTGCCAGCTGACGGGCGAGGGAGAATGGCTTTAGCACTAGGAGATAACTTTGCCAAGCTGTTTTGCTGCTCCTGAAGCTAATCTGTAATTTTACAGCATGTCATTTGATTTTTATAGGAAGGCTTCTATTAGAAAAGTCTAAACTCCAGCCTGGAAGAAGCTCATCCACACAGATGGGAGAGGGAAATCTCAAGCATTAGGCCAACTTTTTCACCCCAGGAGCATTTTCATTTCATTTATGAAATCAGTCCCAAAATGTACACAGAAACAAGTTTATCGCATTTCAGATGGTATTGTATTTTGCCCTAATGTCACAGTTTTTCTCTTCCTACAGTGCAATGACCTAAGTTTCTGATCTTGCCAATGGGTTTCTTTTTGTTTCATACGGTACAAACAAGAGTTTCTTCTTAACAAGCCACTTAGGATCCACATAGCAGGAGTATTTCCAAAAGATCTGAAATCCGTTCATTAAAATAGGTTAAGTCCCTGGTAGACTAAACGTTAACTTGAGAAGTCTAAACAGATGCTGTAGGAGAAATAAATTTTTCGAGGCACACGGTGAAATAGCAGCACTGCTGTAACCAATTGATCCTGTGACACCACA
The DNA here is from genome assembly GCF_028858725.1 of Colius striatus. Classification (NCBI taxonomy): domain Eukaryota; kingdom Metazoa; phylum Chordata; class Aves; order Coliiformes; family Coliidae; genus Colius; species Colius striatus. Next base: position 115,289,829 of record NC_084760.1, read on the forward strand.
GCGAGAAGATGCTGCAGCTACGAAAAACGTCAGCTTCATTTCAGCCCCAAACAAGTTATAACAGCAGCAACAGTGGCTCAGGGCATTTTTAAGGAATTAATAACCAGCCAGGGTTAGCAGCCCGAGGCAAAGTCAAGGATTAAGCACTATGAGGATAAACACATACAGCAGCTTCAAATAATGTAGTTGACTTCAGTTTAATCATTTTGTTTCACTTTCAAAAAAACTTATGATCTCCAGACAGAAAATATAATTCATATCTGCAAAAGAATATACACATACACACATCCCCAGGCAAGAGCTGAAGAGATAAAAAATGGAAAGGCTGTAAAAAGTCTTTCATTTTCCTCTTACCGGGAGAAGTAGAATGCTTCCATTGGTTACAATTCAAACAAACAAAACCTCCAGCAAATAAAAACTATCAAAAACCCAATCAGACAATGTTAACAACTGTATGGGAGGGAAAAGGTAATTGAGGTGATCCCCAAGCTCATCGTTATCCCCCAAGAACCATGGAGCCCTCTTCTACCACACCTTCACTGCTCTTAACTGTTTACAAAGCTGAGCTAACATACCAAACTGTACGTGCTTTCTTTTTTATGTCATCGTTAAATAAAAAGTAATCTTTGCCACGTGTGTTTTGTAAAAGGACTACATATTTTCCACTAAAATAAACCTGCCCAGTAAAATTCAGACTAATCTGGAAACGTGTAGTCAAAAGGAGATTCAGGTTTCACTAACAGGTAAAACAAAACCATCTTTAAGGCATTGCCACCAGCTGTAAGTTTACCAGACAAACTCCAATAAAGAAATACCCTTCAGCATCTTTTTATTTGAGAAGGCCTAACTGGCTGTTATCCTAACCCAAAGAGACTACTGTTGGAAGGTTTCATGTGTATTTTTCTTTGCAGATCAACGGGGGAAAGAAGGCTGTTCCACCTTGGTGACTTTTTAACACTTAGATCTAAACACAGTAGATGGTATTTGCTCTCCTAGGTTTGGGTTGGGGTTTTTCTTCAGGGTTTGGTGATTGAGTTTTTTCTGAAGCAGTGAAAGGTCACTCTTTCCCATCAGTGCAAGTGTTTAAAGGACGTTGCAACACTCTGATGGTACTTTAAATTACTTTAGGACTCTTCTTCCAATACTATATACAGTATAGAAAATGTACAGTGGGTAACTACCACAGATCCCGAGCTGAATCTTTCAGGCGACACCTTTCATTTATTATATATGCCAAAATCTGAGGAGATGGTTAAATATTTAACACACAATAGAAAAGTTATTCGTCTTCTAAATCTCTAATTTATATTGATATGGTGATAGAAATGCATTTATTATTAACAATTTACTTTTTAAAGTGTATAATAAAGTAAGAGATTTTTAGATCCCTTTTCAAACCTGAAGTGGAATTGGGCCTCAGTGAAGTAAGAGGACGCTTTGTCACAGACTGAATTGAGACCTCACCGTAAGCTTTTGTTTGTTCTTTCTTTGTTCAGAAACACTACACCCTTAGTTATACCCTTAGAGATTTATTTGATTGGAACTGCTTCTAATCAAAACACTTCTCATGCGACCAGCACTTCTTGACTCATCAAAAAAAGCCTGTCACTGCATAGAAAAGCATCATCTACCTCCCTGAGAATAAGCATTACAACCAGGGACTCAAGAGCTTTAGTCCAAGTTCTTACAACATCTTCCCATAGCTCCAGGGGGAAAATGTTCCTGCAGATTGAGACAATATTCATGCATGAATATCTCACAGGGATGTTGGAAAGGTTAACATTTTGAGAGCACAATATTTCCTTCTTGGTGAAAGACAACATGCATGAGGAGAAGAGGAAAAAAACCCCCATCTCCTTGTAAGTTACTGAGAACAGAATGGAAAACTCAAAAGAAATGAAACCAACATAAACCTTTAAGAGGCCTTACATTCTAATATAGAAAAAAAAAACCCAGAGTATTTTAGTAAAAGTTACTTCCACAATTGCTGGTGATGAACTATGAATGAATGCAATTCCAAGCATTGAGAGATGTTTTCATTGCCTCTTATAGATGGCATACTTCTGAATATTGAGCTATATTCTTGTGATGCTTTTCTGTTTATAAATTCTACACTTAACATAGGGTTATCCATTTGGTGAATTGCAAAAGCACATAATAAAATGCATTTTATCATGTATATGTGACAGCCTCACTTGCCATTAAAGTATCTTCCAAATACCATCATGTTCTTGAAGAGCTCTAAAATAAACATCAAACCCCAACCACAGCTCAGAATCTCTTTCCTCCTCAACAATCCTGCAACTTTACCCCAACCTCAAAGTACAAGTATTCAGTTTGAGTCCAGAGTTTGTAGGGAATTCTCTCATAAATTATCAGCATCAGGTGCATCTTCTTTCTTATCTCTGAGAAACAACTGGTTATCTATTTCTTTACTCCTTAGACAAAACAGTTTCCATGTCATCAATCCAAAAAGTTGCCAATATTATGAAACAAACAAACAAAAAGTCCCAACTAACTCAAAATAAGATTCAGGCTTCTACATGAAGTTTTATTCCTGCCTTACTCCAAACTCAAAGATACTGCCAGTCTCCACATTTCAGACAAGTATTTTATTTGACAGCTATGATCAGTAGTTCAGAAGGTTAGCTGCTTAAACAGATAAAAAACAGGCAAAAACCACCAAGCAAACAAAAAAACCCCAAAACTTTTCTTTGCAGGTCATCTACTGTCTTCCCAGACGCTTGAATGCTAACCTCAAGGGGAAATAGCTTGGCTAAACCCAGTCTTATTACTCTCCAGACCAACTACAATATTTCCTAAGTACTTATTTTAATGTCCTGTCAAAATTTACGTGGTATTTATGTTTGAAAATTTCAGACCACCACACAGGGGTTGTCAGCCACCTTTACACAACTTCATCAGAACTCAGAAAATACTGATTTCTGGTTAGACAACATAACTGTCACATCAAAATACATTCAATCATTTAAATTGGAACACATCACTCATCCCAAAATTTCTCTCCAAAGCACATCTGTCACTGAATCTGTGATATTAAACAGACAGAACTGCTGTCTGATAAAAGCAGCATCCATAATTAAGCAAGCAGAATATATGAAGTGCGGTACAACAACAGGAAGGTGGGATTTCAGTCACCTAAGGTGAGGTTTCTGCAAGTTAATGTAACTAGCTCATATTTAACTGTCAAAGTTTCCTATAGACAATGGAAAGGAATGAATGACTTAAGACAGCAATTACTCTAACTTATCTGCAGTTCCTAATTTGATCACACTAAATCACTTTCTGTGATTTATGTCTCTCCATTGATTGCAACAGAAAGTCAAGAGATGTGTAGCTCACATTTAGGTGTCTAAAGGTTAGACATATAAAGAGAAGATGAATCTGAGCTTGGACTAAAACATTTCATCCTAAAGTATGCTTCTGAGATTACAGGTATTCTTCATAGCAAACGAAGCAATTTAGGAACTGTGGAAATGCAGTTTCGTGAAAACACACAGTGCATATTGCTAGGAAAAACAAACCCCAAGGTCTTGCTATACACAGGGATCGTCTAGGCTGAAATAATGACTGTGCAGAGAAGTAGCACCTGCAAGCAGGAACATGATCTGATCTGACAACTGATGACTCTCATAGATGGTGTAGGCAGCAAAATCACTTGGGCTGATGATCAGTGGATCCTACCACTCACAACCCAAAATTCTTGCAGGTGTGTGTCAAGTGCCTGACGCAGAGTTTATGAGTCCCGATGGCCATGCCTTCAAGAATAAAAAGGACGTTTTGTTTCCAGTTAACTTAGCTGGAGTCCAACCAGTCTTCCCCTCACAACAAAGAAGCCAAAAGAGCAGATGCTGAACATGGAATGTCAAACCATTTACCTCATTGCTCTGACAAGAAACTTCACACACTACGCAGAATATAACTGGACCACTAAGAAACACCCTAGTGTGCATTTATCCATCCTCTGTATGACATCCTGGCACCTTAGATTTCCATTAACTGAAAATTCCAATGAGATGTAAGGCAAATCTTGTCATCTTTGAGCACTTAGGTATTAGAAAAGGTTGACCAGAAAGGCTGTAAAATCTCCATCCTTAGAGATATCAGGATGGACACATCTCTGAGCAATCGTATCTAACTGGAGCTGCTTTGAACATGTAGTTGGACTGGAATACTCCAGGGGTCCCTTTCATCTCTCTGTATCCCGTGTCTCTCCTTTCAGCAAACAGTATCACATATTGTAAAACCACAGTCTGTAGTCACGTACAGGAAAGCAATCCCAGTAACACGTCATCCTGGTTTTTCACAATTTAAAGAGAGAAAAAACTCACTTCACTCCCAAATAAACACATTAGAAAAATTTGCAAAACACCACACTTTTGGCCAATCCATCATTTTGATTATATTTTTGAAGGCGTGAACATCTTTTATTTTGTACTTTATAAACCTGAATTTAGCACCTCTCCTCCTCACCACCATCACACCACCCCCAGGAAAAAAAAAAAGTCACCAACACACACAGCTCAACCACAAACAAAATTATTTAGAGGAACACTGAAAATTCCTTTTCTCATCTGTGCCACCTAGCAACACGCAGCACCAAAAGCACCAAACCCAAATCTGACACAAGCATCAGAACAAAGGGAGAGATAAAATCTCCTTTCCCGTTTCAGAGATTACACAGACACAAGAGTTTTCCATGAGTTTAGAAATACTGCCATGCTTACACCACAAAACGTGCTTCATTTTTAAACTGTGTACTCCAGTCTTGAGCAAATATGGGAGTGGGTTGTGTGGCTGATAATTTCATCTTTTAGAAATGAGAACTAGGCCAGGTACTTCAGAGATATTGAAAACTCTGCTGAACTTCAAAATTAAATGTAAGGTGACCATGCTTTGCCTGATCTGTTAAAATCTGAGACATTTTTAAGGCTTTAAGCCCAGTTTTCCCTCTTGATAACGCTCAAAATTCACCTGGGATACTAAGTAAAATATTGCCAAAAAATGTAACATTATTATATGCACAGATAATTACTAGCATGCTACTCATTTAAGACAATTTCTCAGTTGGAGAACTTAAGCTTAAAAGAAAAGGAGAGATATTTTAACAGACTGCACACAATGGGTCACAAAACTCTAGAACACCTGGGGACAGACTCGAGGCCTCCTGGCTTCAGTGTTCTAGCACTGGAGTAAATTCACTTCTGGTTTTAAATGTATTTAATATTTAAGTAGCATTGTCTATACAAACAATTCATGTGGCACTCAGCTCAATAAATGGCATGATGTATGGAATTCTTTTTAAAAACTGCAAAATTCGTCTACTACAGTACTTGGAGTCAGTCTAAAAGAAATGAAGCATTAAACATCTCTAATTTCAGTCAATAGTCTGGAAACTATTGTAGGTTTTCACTTTTTAGACATTGCTATTCATAATTCAGAGCTGGATACAACAAAAACAATACTTTATTTATAAGCTGCAGAGCAGGTTCTGTGATTTGTGTGTACAAAAAATTTAATTCAGGCTACATCTCTGGGAAACTTTCAGAGACATCCCTCTCCTGGCTCTTTTGTTTTTTTAACCTAGAGGAAAAATTAGCAAAATTTAGTTTATGTGATGGTCAAAGTACTTATAAAAACTTGTTTGGACAGATACCTACATATTCATTCTGACAATTTCATCTTGATTTTCAGCCAGCCGTTTCCCAACTGAGGTATCTGTTATATATGTGTGTGTCTATCTTATGTTAGCCATTCTGGACAAAGAGAACTTCATTATTCATCTTCAGGCTGCTTTTTCACATTTTAAAGTGTATTATCTTTCCTGCAGATTCTGCATTTTTTTAAATTTGAATTTAAAACCACCAGCCTACTTCTGTCTTTGCAGGTGGAGAGGACTCCAGGAAAGTGACGAAAGCTTTGCCACTCAAAACAAAGAGGCAACATGGAGACCAGAATTTAAATGAGGATATGAGATGAAGAGAAAAAGAAAAGAAAAAAGAAAAGGAAAAGAAAATCAGAGATGAAGATCACTGGGGCAAAACAGATGTTTAAATGCAAACATCAAGAGTGATAGCTGTCAAGAACCGAGTCACCTATTCAATCAGCTAAGCAGCTCATCACGGAAAGAAATAAGCTTCTCCAGAACACTTCATCAGCCTCCCTCAAATACGACCTAATGCAGCTCAAGCCTCACTGTTACAAGAAACCCCATCTTTGCATGGTTTCTTCTTAAAATTCTGCGCTGCAAAGCAATAATCAGCATTGACTGGTGATCCAGGATAATTTGAAGACCGAAGAAACGGAGGCAAACCATATCTTCATTTCACAAACTGTCACACGGTAGCAATTACTATTGTGAACTTCTACTTAAGTGATATATACACAGCACCTTGTCACCAAAATCAAAAGGAATATTTGTTTCTGTTTAAACAGGGGAAAAGTCAGCCAACTGTCTGTGTAAAATTGCAGCCTTAGCTCTGTTCCGAGTTCCCATTGCAATTACAAAGATAAAGCTGAAAACAGGAGCAGTACATCAGGTCTGCATGGGTAGAAAGTCTGGGGTCAGACATGCTCAGTGGGAGCTTCAAGGAACTCACAGAAAGCCTCTCATTCCGTTTTCAAAAGCTTCCTAAAAGCCATATTACCTTTGTTAAAACTGTAACAGGAGATACACATAGATTAGCCAATTATAAGATCAGTTCACTTTTATTAAAACCGAGGAAATCTGGCCTAATGATTTTTGGTTCTTTGAGATATGCCAATTATTTCACTTCAAGTCAGACAGGTGTGAGAACCAATTAACTCCTGTACAAGTTTTGCTTCCATGTATAGAGCTTCACGATCTCCACTCCTGCAAACTACTAAATACCCTCATGCACCAAAAAGAAGGGAATCTAAATCGGAAACATTCTTTCACTTAAGCTTTGCTATTGTCACACCATCTACTTAATCCCGATTCAACCTAGCACAGGGGGGAAAAAAAATCTATCATTTGCTTTGTTTAGAGAGCTGATTCTTAGATTTCAATTACCAACAGATCCCTGCTAGTTAAAAAAAAACTTTGAGAGGATTTTAATACAGTGAGGCAATAATGTAAGCCATAAACCAGGAAAACCTAGCACTATGCATTAGTTCCTTTCAGAGTAAGCATAGAAATGAAATTATTTCTTTGTAATGTCTTAGAAATTGCAAAACAACGATAAAAGGGTAACTACCATACTGAAGTAAATGTTTTTATAGGATCCAATTAGATACTGTGCCGTTGGTTTGCCTTTTCAGCTCTGTTCAATACTTTATCCGTGTCTAACATCCTTCACCCTTTCACTTCTAAAAACTATTTCATATCAGTTTACTTTTAGTTCTTGACACAAGAACTTGAGTTTTCAACTTGACATAGAGAATCATGAGCTGAAGCTCTTTTTCCAGAAGGGCTCCATTCATGTACTCCCTTCAGACCATCTTCCTCTGCAGAGAGATGTAGTGAAGAGACAGGATGGTACAGCACATTGTGGGGCTATGGTTGAATTTCCTGGTGTTTTGAGTCTGAGAGATGGGATGCTACAGAGGTTTTGCCTAGATAAGGCAGGCCAGCTTCTCTGTGCATTTCAGCAGCCCATCTCCGCATGGCAAGTGACTGCTAGGTTGTAAAACAAGTATCTCATTTTCATTTGCTACTAGGGGAAAAAAATCCCAACTTTTCATTCTTCAAAGAACAACCAAGTTGTGAAGTTACTCCCATCATTGTTTTTTATTTTCAACCTAATCTCCTTTCACCACAACCACGATGTGTTTTAATTTACTGGGCATTTCTCCCCCCAGCACTTTCCACAAAAGAACCTTTTGGTTTTTATTGGCTAGGTTTCTTTTATACTATGGCTTTTTTTGAGCTCTTCAAACTAAGTAGTATCTTTAAAGTAAACAGGTTAATGACCATCCATCATTTCAGCCTGGTGGAATGAAACAACATATATACCGATAAATCTCCATAAAATGCAAATGGCCAATTGATTCATCAAGTGACTGCATTGTTCTGAACTAGTTTCCTCGTGGTCCTTTAACCAGTTTTCAAGAGGTGGCACAGTGTCAGAAAGTACTTCACAGTCATGTATTTTTCAGGATGTTTCTTTCATGTGACACATACAAAAGGATTCATTTAGACTATTCTGTACCCTCTGTGCAAAACTTTTCTAATGATCTCAAAGAGTATTTGTTTTTCTAGCAATGCTTAAATATTTCAAGCTCCTCCCACTTACTGCTCCCAACTCCATTATGCTCTGGCTTCTTGTTTTTTCCTTCCCAATGGCTTTAATATTTAGTTGGAAACCAAAGACAGTTTTTACTAGATAAAAACATCAAGGCTATTTTCTTCACTGTTCATAAACTTGAAATCCTAATCCCCTTCGTTCCTTTTACTTTCCTCCAAGAGGATCAGCCCAGGATGTGGTTGTGATGCTAACTGCCATGGAATGAACGAATTTCTTACAGAGTTGGTGATATTTTGTCACCCAAACATGTCACTTACTACACAGACTGATTTTCCCACCCAGCAAAGCCTTCTATAGGTGTATTGACAGGCTCTTCATCACTTTCTAATTGCCCGTGCTTTCCTCTCACTAAAAGCTGATCAAATTAAATTCTAACCTCGGCTCCACACCGAGTCTTTCCATAGCACTGGGTGCAGCATCTTTGCTGCTTGAGCTGGGAAATGAGGATACAATGTGTGGCATGTACCCGCAGCCCGTGCCTGTGAGCGTGCGCACGCTGCGTCAGGGCAGAGCATTACGAAACGATTAACGACTGCATCCTTGCCTGTGATTGTGACTGAGCTGGCCTCCTGCTTCATTCTTGGCACTACTTGTTTATTTGTGTTTTGCTTCAAAAATCCCTTTCTGTTCTCCCTGGGATTTTTTTTCCTTTGCATTAATTTGTTTTGCTTCTATAATGGAATGTAACAGCTGGTTAGTAGTTCATAGCTCATTTATAGTTTATTCACCTTTTGTTGCTCTGCATTTTAGTTCTCCTTATTCAAATGAGCATTACGTGCTGGGATTTTAGCATTAAATAAATGCTTTTCCTGCTCGGTTTCACCTCTTACTAGCTCCAAACCCATCAAATACGTTATAAACAAAGACCTAAAACAGAACATATAAAGCAGCACTTAGAAATCCAGTTTACCAGTGATGGATTAGGGATTTACATTCCCAAACTACCAAATACAGTGGTCTCCTTGACCACCCAAATACAGTGATTTATACACAGTGACAGATCAAGCAGTCTTCCTGGTTACGTATCATTAGTGGAAATCAAAGTCATGTCAGATATTGATGGTAATACCTTTCAAAGGTACATTACTAGCCAAGCTTCGTGAGCAGCTTTCACATGAATTATTCAGTGAGCAACAATGCTTAAAATATATGCATATATATACTCTCAGATCCTTAAGACTATATTCATCACTGATGATTTTAAAAGAACGGAAAATGTACTTGAACTCAAAGGTAACCTGAAGCATAGAAGCAGTAAGTTCGAGCTATTCAATTTATAGATTTACTATTGTAAGTCCATTAAATTAAAGTGCAACAAGGTATCTCAACTGCAAAAGGAAAATCTCCTGAAGATCTAATTTCTAGCATTCAATAAACACAACTCTTTCTTCATGTCCTGTAAATCTATTAAAATCACCGACTGAAATAAAGAAATTAAACTTTTAAACCTCCATTTAAAAACATGCAGTCATTCTGGGTTACGCTGCTGTGGATTAAAACTAATCTATTATAGGAACAGAGTAATCCAGTGTTGATGCTTATTTTAAAATTGTGAAGTGATGAAAGCAATTTTCATAGCCCATTTTAAACTTTCACTCAAAACATGTAGGTTAATGGAAGTTAATATAAACAGCACGGAACAGAAGGACTAAAATCTGATGAGGGACAATCAGAATAATTTGGTTTACCATCTGAAAGGATACGCATGCACAACTAAATTGAACTTTGTTTATGCATTTTGATTTCCAAGCTTTCTCCAAGATGATTACCCTCTCTCCAGTTCTATCAAGGGAGAAACACATCCCTCTCTCTTACTTTGCTTCTAAATCAACTTTTTAAATATTGGGGGTTTTAATACTAGGGACGTCACACTATTTAGTTTCTACTCTAAACATCTGCAAAGAAATGTACCTACTGCAACTCCTCACTAAATCCCGACTTTCTCTAAATCTGCTACTATTATTGTTCTGTTTCTCTGTTTTGGATGTGTGCAGGATTAGGGGAAGAACCCTTTTGTTTCTCCCCTTGTATACCTTTGAGAAATGGGATCATAATTACAGTGCCAAACCATTTATGCAGCTGCAAGTAGTACTCCTGGGCACTTCAAAAGAGTTCTTGACCAAAAAGTAATCTCAGCTGCTTTACAGAAATTAAGATGTTTGCTATGAATGGGATGAAAATGAAACATTACTTAAGTAGTGGTGCACAGTAAATGATGAGATTTAATATAGAAAAAAAAGAGAGGCCTCAACAAGCAGCCTGCGTTATGCTTGTGTTTATATTTCAAAAAGCTGCGGTACTTTCTCCCCTTAAGCACTCGTTTCATTTTTGTACACAAATTACATCCACTCTGCCAGACACCATTTATAATGGCAGACAATCAGATCAAACATGACACTCAAGGGTTTTTTAAACTCCATATTAAAAAAAGCAGAATGTCGGTATATTTGGATACAAGTTTCTCCCATCCTTTAATTCGCATTCGTCTTGGTAAAGAGCTCAGAAGTTGTTGTACGTGATCATCCAGGTACCTGCACCTCATGTGCAATGACACAAGCCTCGTTCTTTTGGAAATCATTGGGGGGAAAACAAATCAACTTTTCTGCTACTTTCAAAGTCCCGAGCAATTACAACATGCTTCAGGTTGAAAAGAGAAGCCTTTATTTCAAGCTTCCCAAATAACATCTTTGAGGTGTATAAATCACGAAAACAATCGTTCAAGGGGGTTATTTTTACACAGTGATGAGGAGAGCAGTGGTCTGTTGTGTAAGAAATAAAGTCAACTTGCTTTGCTCTGGCCAAAATGAAAAGGAAACATCACAGCACTTGGTAACATGGAGATATCAGAAGTTACTTACTGGCACCACCTTAAAATTGTTCTCCAGGAGTAGACTAAAGCTCGCTGGAAGTTGTGCATGAGTAGTTCCACTTTGCACAGTGAGATCAGTATAAAACCAAATATCCTGATAAAATAATGACAATATTCAGTAACTTTTGAATGGTTTCCTTTCTGACTCTCCACGTCGAGTCTCCTCTTACCCAAGTTTTTAATTAAGAGACACAAAACCTAATAATATCCTGAACACAAGTAACTTCACAAATTGCAGAACTTACAAACTGGAAGGATTATCTCTCACATAAATCAGAGTTCCTCTACTAACATCAGGAAAGGACTGTGGAAATTTTCATCCCTATCACCTATTTCCCTGAAAGAAACCAGACCTTTGAAGTGACTAGCACGGGCTGTCCTGGAGACTAAGAAGAATGATTTTCAGCCAGGGGAAGATATGGACCTGTAACAGTGCCTCATGTTTCACTGTAAGTGAAAGCCTGGACACAGGGACCGCTGACGGGGCAACGCTAGCGAGCACAAGAAAAGCAGGCTTCATGGAGCTATAATGCTAATACTTGCAAAAGAAAGGATGATGATCTTACTCAAAGCAGGAGAAAGCAGATCTGTAACTTAAAATTTAACAAGCAAACTCACTAAGTCAGCCGGTTTCCTTAGTTATAGTGGTTATCCTGGAAGGATACAACACACCAATGTGTAGGCAAAGATCAGTGTACTACGTTTTTTCCTCTTTGGTTACTTGTTCTATCAGGTTTACATTTCTTTTACTATATCCCAAGCAGTCTGCCTCCAGTGGAGAATCACTCTTCATCAATTAAGGAGAAGCAAATCCCTTTAATCCACTTCACCACTGGGACACGGAAACTAAGCCTTACCTTTTTCTTTTCTAGTGTTATGGAATAATAATATTTTAGATACAGAAAATATACTACAAGCAACACTAATAAGTTATCTGATGAGGTACATATGGTAAGGCTCTAGAAAAAATGGGATCTTGGCTTACATTTTCAATGTCCAAATCAATCTACACACACAAAAGGAGGTAATGCTTACATTTTCCCAACCTCACAGGCATGTTGTGGTAGCTGACTACTGCTTAAGGTTTGGGGGTTTTCTTTCTTTCTTAATTATGTGATTCTGTCAATCACATAAAACTGATTCAAAATAATGACCATAAAGAATAGTGTCGTTACTGATTATCAAACAACCACAGCCAAATCAAAACTCCAGCAACAGTATGTGACAACTCCCAGAGGACAGAAGTGCCACGAGCTCAGTACTTGCCACGTTAAGAAATACCTTAGCTGAGCTGCTTTGTCGACAGAGCATTAAAAGGTGTGCAGAGGTACAGGGAAACAACTGGAAGAGTTTGTAACAGCTGTTTTTTCTTCATCTTGCAAGATAATATCTTTGCATTAAGAGGTCAACACCGAAAAGAATTCTCCTTGACCCAGGATGGCACCGGTACAAAGACCAGTAGTGTCTCACTTAGTACATAGTGCTCTATCAACAATGTACTACCGATGCAAATTGTTTTTCTATGTTGGCAGCGCTGCCCCTGGTCTGCTGCATTTAGATATCCTCTCTCACTTTGGTCACATGCAACAGAGAAAGCCATAGTACTTAGTACATCCAGGTGTGTCACATATATGAAACTCCTCAGTTTTTCCAAGGCCAAGACAAACCAAATTACTCTGTAAGATAAATACTCTTTAAAAATATCAGTTAACTTCTTAAACTCAGAAAGTCTCCAAAACCACTAGTAAGATCCAAGAATTTCTACACCAGAAGAATTGAAGGAATTAAAACTTACTTCAGACAAAGAATAGATGCTAAATCACAGAATCTTAAGGGTTAGATGCAGAATGCTTTCACAGGACAGTTTAAGAGAGTATCAGTGAAACAATTTGGTCTGAGGGAGAAGGGCACTGTGAACACAAGAAGTGGGGGACAGCACTTAACTCTCAAGTACTACATTAGGGTGCTGCAGAAGACAAGGAAACTGCCTTGGGCCAAGTCAATGAAAGTGTATAAAGAAAGGTGATGTAGTTTATCCTACAAGGCTGGAAAAGTAAAACTGGAAAATAAGGAGTCCTTTCTTTCCTCTTATAGCAAGAACAAAAAATTATTTAAACCTTAGTGGTCTACTCTTCATTAGCATTAGATAAAAGCAACTTTGAATTCATGGAACTTCAGACTGAAAGGAACAGAATATGTTAATTATCAAATATTAAGACAAAAAAGTCTTAGGAAAACTACCCAAAAGGCTAACGATTCACCTTTCAGAGGCAACAGTAATGTATTAATGACTATCATTTCAAAGAACATAAATATTGTTTGCTATTCCCCTGGAATACATCCTGACAGATCACCAGCTTTCCAAAGGCTTCTGCTACAATTAATTCCAATGGATTACAAAGGGAAAACTACTCATTTCTGTTAATGACAAGAAAAGGCTGTGAAACAGCCCCAGGTAACCAAGGTTCTCTCAGGACTGACGCTACTCTTCCATCCGCCAGCACTGGCACATCCAGTTGATGAGAGGCTCCGACCTCCCTCTCCAACTAAATTAGTTTTATATCAACAGTTCCTACTTTCCTGCTGTCAACTAGCCCAATGTTATATTGCTAATGCATTCTGATGAAGGGCAGAATACATATGTAATGAAAAATATTGATTTTTGCTTACATACTTTACAATAAACTTTTTGACTATTTTTGTTCACTTTAGTGACTTAAACATGTCATTAGTTAGATTTCCATTTCAAGAATAAACTGATGGTTCACAGGGGTGGTGTATCAAACTCAGCCATTTGCTGAAGATACTCAGAGAGAGTCAAATGAACGTACTTTGATTGTTTTTGTGGAGGTTTTTGGTTTGTGGGTTTTTCTTATAGCTAACGTAGCGATGACATAAGGTCACCTACAGCTTCTCATTCTTGTGCAACATGCATCATTCTCTGAAAAAAGAGCAACTGTGCAGGTGTGCAAGTAATAAGATCTTATATAGGAACAGGCTTCTTGCTTGTAAATTAAAGTGAACATATAGCTGCGTAGTCTTGTTGAATTCGGATACAAATGTGCTACGTTAGATCAAACCACCGAGGTCTGTTCCATGAGGAACACATATAATTCATCAAGTGAGCCATATTTCCCCTTTTCATTTAAAAAGTCTCATTATCTAGAGGAAGAACTTAGGTATGTTTTTAATATATGTGCAACTATTACACGTATGAAGAAGGGCTTTTATTAATAGCTAACGGGAAGCAGACACATAAACCGCATCACTCTTGGCTTGCACGTCACCTTGCCGCTGCGAAGGGAAGAGCACGACTTTCATCAAGAATGCTAATATATTCTCCCAGCTTACTATTTTACATCCTCTCTGGGGCTTTTAACCACTGGACTGAATCCTGGACAAAGGAATCGGATGCCCAGAAAGAAAGGCGCAGGGGAGCAGTGACTATTTATCCACTCTTTGCAATATTCTTCTGACAGTGTGAAGCGAAACAGGCCGCCACCGATGCCCACCGCCGCTCGATATTGAACGCCGGCACGCAGCGGAAAGGACCTTTCCATCAGATGTCTCCAAAGATCCTCCTATTAGCAAGACTTAAGAAGGCCTTTGTCATATCAAATATGCTCAGCTGCTTACCGCATGGCGAAGCGGTGTAAGAACCATTTAAAGATGTGTCTGACATCATTAATCTATTTGCCCTCTGACCCGCGGAGCTGAACTGTAACTATGGCGACCAAAGCTTGACCTTACAACGCTGAGAAACTTTAAAGCTCCCTAGTATCTTGGGTCACATTGTTGGGCTGAACAAAAGAAGAAAGAAGAAATGTGACAGTTTCCTGGGAATTAGGGTCAACAGGTCAATTGCCCTAAAGCTTTATTGTTATATGATAAGCAAGACTAGCTGAAATAATTTTTCAGCTATTAGAATAAAAAAAAACCACAAGCCACAACACAACCCAGAGCTTTTGTTGTCTAAAGTAGAAAATTGGTCTCCATAAAAGCAATATATAACCCATCATTGAGCAAAATTGCTCAATAGCCTTCCCTGTACCGTTTACAGCACAAACATGGGAAAAAATAGGTAGCAGGTATCAATTTAATATTCTCACTTCAGGTTTATTGTTAATTCAAGGTTTTGGGGGCGGGCAGAAAGTATTTATTAATGTGTTTCTGGGATTGTATGTGATAAAATTGTCAGTGTTTTCCATCCTCCCTCTTCAAATGATTCATGAAAGTAAGTGACAATAAGCAGCCTGAATATACTGATTTTGAACATCTGTGTAAAAGCAGCATATGCCTCAGACTTTGAATAAATACAGTATAGGAACTTGCCCTAACAAAATGCTATGACAAATACCAATGCAAATATTTACAGTCTTAATAATTAGGCTTATTAACATTGTTTATACAATCGTGTACTTCGAAGCCGGCGGTGTTCACTTAAAGGATGTGCCAGCAAAACACATAGGAGCCTCCAGTTTTAACTGCTTTACAATGTAGTCAATGAAATTAAATCTAGATTAAATAGACTAATTTCTATCAGATTTCTTTAAGCTTAAAAGGTTTTCAAAGTTTAGGTCTCCAAACCCCTACTATACAGGACCACAAATGGAACCTATAGTACCAGCTAAAAAGCAGGTAGATACAAAAGACCAAAGTTGTGTATTGATTTGTTGTGTTGATGTTGCTTTTTAATTCCTCGTATCACCACTGAAAAAAGACTGTAATACAAATGTAGAGGATGGCATGGATGTAACATGCCAGTTTAGCTGAATGTATTGCCCACAAAAGCATAAAGGGGAAGTTTGTGAAGCCGTTGTCCTTTTTCACAGCGGGTAAACTAAAGATATATCAATACAGCGTTTTAGAGTTCTCCCAAATGAGTATATGTTATTCAATTATCTAATAGATATCTTGGTTCCTGAAACAGATGCTGAAACAGCGGAGCTTGTTCATTAACAAACATGCAGGAGCACAAGTTCAAGCTTCTAAGACATTCTTGGGATTATTAAAAATGCAAAATTCCACACACGCTGTAAGACAACTCTTTTTGCTTCTCCTTTTTTCAATACTCTAGCTGTGTCTAAGAAATAGAAGCCTGAAAATCGGGTTTAAAAGGTCTGTAGGCTGTCAGTCTGACAAGAAAGCACGGCAAAAATGATGCTAAAGTGGGGATGCTATCAGTGAAGAATTCAAATGGTCTGTTGGTGGAGCGCTATCTGAAGCTATCGCTGCTGCTGCTGTTGTATCCACCCTGGGAAAAAATGTTAATGGCTCTAGAAAAGCACTAGAAAAGCTCTACAAGAAGGAATTAAAATTTTGCTTCAGTGTAAGCAAGCAGAGGAACACAATCAATATACGTAACCAAGAGTAAGTTCAGAGTGATTTACCTGCAGCCATTAAAACCCAGAATGTGGGAGAACTCTTATCAGGTAGTTACTCATCTTGCAGAGAGTCTCCAAAGCCAGACAAACCACAAGCTACAAAGAACGGATTTTAATATCAAGGGCAGGTCGGAAGGCAATCATGCAACAGTTAATATTTAAGATATGCAGTAGATTCTTCATTTCACCTTGGAAGATCAGATGCTTTTTGAAGCTGTGCCTCTGACAGCTCTGATACCAAAAACTAATGTCGAGAGGTTACTTGGACTCCTTTATCCAGAAGGTCATGCTAAATGTAATTATGGCACACCAGGTGCCTTTAATCCTCTCTGAACCTGACACAAAACATTTAAGAGTCAAAAAGCACTCTCTTCATAAACTATCCTTTTGAAATCACTGTATTTTAGATTTATTCATTAAAAAGAACAACAGACTAACAAACTTGCCAAGTTCTTGTGCAAACACCCAGTGCTGAAGCTTGGCACAGAACAGGGGCATTACCAGGTGCCACGCTCCTATTACCCACTCACCAACAAATACCTACTCTGGCAGTCAAAGGAAACTCTTTGAAAAACTCCTAAAACTCCACTGTTATTACTTTCTATACAAGTGAATCCCATCCGAAGCAATACGTTTAAGTACTACTGAGTTGGCACAGAAATGGATAAAAGCCAGGAAATTCTAAGTTTAAGCTGACTCGCCATCCTTAGCACACACTATTGTCCTTTATCCCTAAAATTTAATTAAAACCCAGTCCTGACCAGTTGTAATAAGTAGTACAGAAAACTGATTATCGGAATTGCTTTCCTCCAACGGTCTATTGTGCTACACTTCCTCTCTGCAAAATACAAAAGACTCTATGTACATTTTTCTTTCTCCGTGAAAAGAGGGCTGGGGGGGGGAGAAAAAAAAATCAAGCCAGTCTGAACTTTTATTTAGTTGCCAATTGTGCTGTGGAATGAAACTAAGCATTTTCTTTTAAAAGCTGATTCAAAGTCAGTACTTAATCATGCCACAGCAGAGCAAAGAGCAGCAACAAATTATGTTACAATTACATTAGAAATTCTTTTACAAGATTTTGTTTTCAGTCACTTCTAATCTTTCAATAGCTGCCATTTCCTGGGCTGATATTTTCCTAACAATATTTTTTGCCTAAAACTAGCTGCTCTGATCAGAAACATTTGGAATGTAAGGAAAATATATACGAGCACAGACAGGGAGGAAGGCAATCACACTCGATTATAAGAAAGAAAAGTTCTAGAAGCCATAAAATATTTCCTTCTTTCTTCCAAATGGTGAGTTTGTTCTTTTCTAGCAGATTATTTACTCCTGCACTCCTTAACCAATTTGTTTTCTCTGCTGCAATACACTATTACAAAGTAATTGTTTTCAAATTTTAAAAGGCATAGAATCACAGACTGGTAGGGGTTGGAAGGGACCTTTAGAGATCATCCAGTCCAACCCCCCTGCAGAAGCAGGGTCATCCAGATCAGGCCACATAGGAGCATGTCCAGGCGGGTCTTGAAGCCCTCCAAGGAAGGAATCTCCACACCCCCTCTGGGCAGCCTGTGCCAGGGCTCCGTTACTCTCATGGTGAAATAGTTTTTTCTTATATTTTAAGTAGAACTTTTTGTGTTCGAGCTGCATCCCATCACCCCTTGTCCTGTTGCTGGCTACTATAGAAAAGAGGGATGTCCCAACCTCCTGACACCCACCCTTTAGATATTGATAAATGTTAATAAGATCTCCCCTCAGTCTCCTCTTCTCCAGACTAAACAGCCCCAGTTCCCACAGCCTTTCCTCGTATGAAAGATGTTCTATACCCTTGATCATCTTGGTGGCCCTGTGCTGGACTCTCTCCAGCAGTTCCCTGTCCCTCTTGAGCTGAGGAGCCCAGAACTGGACACAGGACTCCAGATGAGGCCTCACCAGGGCAGAGTAGAGGGGGAGCAGAACCTCCCTCGACCTGCTGCCCACACTCTTCTTGATGCATCCCAGGCTGTCATTGGCCTTCTTGGCCACGAGGGCACATTGCTGGCTCATATTTAGTTTATTATCAATCAGGACTCCCAGGTCTCTGCAGAGCTGCTCTTCAGCAGTTGGACCCCCAGCCTGTACTGGTGCATGGGGTTGTTCCTTCCCAGATGCAGGACTCTGCCCTTGTCCTTGTTGAACCTCATGAGGTTCCTCTCTGTCCAACTCTCCAGCAGGTCGAGATCCCGCTGAATGGCAGCACAGCCTCTGGGGAATCAGCCAGTGCTCCCAGTTTGGTGTCATCAGCCAACTTGCTGAGGGTACACTCTGTCCCCTCATCCAGGTCGTTGATGAAGATGTTGAACAAAACTGGCCCCAGAATCTATCCCTGTGGAACTCCACTGGCCACAGGCCTCCAACTCGACTCTGTGCCATTGATCACCACCCTCTGGGCTTTGTCATTCAGCCAGCTCTCCATCCACCTCACTGCCCAATCATCCAAGCCACACTGCCTGAGCTTTCTGATGAGGATGCTGTGGGAGACAGTGTTAAAAGCCTTGCTGAAGAAAAGGCATGTTCTATTAACTCCATTTCAAATGACAGACCCAAAACATAGGCCTCGAGTACCTTCATCCACAAAGTATGTGGATGACTAAGCGGTAAAGGAACCAGCAAGCAATGAGGCACACACATTGACTGCACAGGTTTTTAAAACCTTCTTCATTTGCAGCATTCTCCCTCTTACCCCAGAAAAACTCAGATGATTTGAAGATACCAAGCAACACCTGTTTTCTCAACAACACACTAATACCTGCAAAATTTGCAACACCCACTTGTGAAACAAACCCCAAAAAGACTTAGCTCTGCCTGCAAATCAAGGAGGAGTCTAAAGGAACCCTAATTTGTAATTTTCAGAAGATACCTGTACTCCAGGGAACATATTTCTGCCACAAGATGAAATAAATAAATACATGTAAATCTATGGATAGCCAAGAGAATTCAAAAGTTTTCAAGTAAAAACTATTAAACTTGTCTAGCTTCAAAGAGGAAAGGTGTGATCCTTTGCAGGCCAGCAACAGGTCAGTGCCTGTTACAGCGATGCCTCATCCTGACTCTTGTAAATGACTTATAAACCATAAGTTGCCGTGGCCACCTTCATTCTCATCTGCCTCTGCTTTTTTCCCTCAAACACAACACAGCAACACGTTTGTTAGTGGAAATGAGAAAGCAAAACCATCCCGTATCCTCTTGTCTCTCTAGCCCAGCATAAATGAATATGATTCTCTGGTGTACTGCCATCTACAGATTGGGATCTCATAACAAAGGACAAACTGCCAGCTCCCTGTGTTTCTCCACAGCACTCCTGGGTTTCTATGTTTACAGTGACGTTTTCCCAGCAGTCACTCCAAAAGCAACTAACGTCCCATGTGAATAACTTCAGTTATAAGAGAGAATGGAACCCAAGCCATTTTTGGATGGGAAGGCAGGTGGATTTCATAGTTGGCTATGTAGGATTAATGATCTGGACTGTCTTTGGTAGCTACCAAGCAGCAACTCCACTGCTAAGGTGACTACCTGAAGAAATGCTGTCCATTTCATCCCTAGTTCCACCAGACTGTTTCTACCTGAGATGTTATATAACGCATTGCAAGGGAGCAAAGGCTCCCTAGTCATATGAGACAAAACGAACAGCTGCCACACAATTTGACACGAGCGCCAGTTTCTATGCCAATACCACAATCCCTTCTATGAGGCATTTTGCCAACACATTAAAATCCTTCAGACCATGGGGAAAACAACAAAGCAATCCCTCAGTGACAGCCCCAGCATGTTATGGTATCTATCGCTTTTAAAAATACCGTAGAACCAAGTATTTATCTTTTTTTAGTTTCAGAAATTAAAAAGCAGAGAACTGTTTTTACAGTAACATGACAGACGACATAAACCATAAGAAAGTTGATAGCTGCATATGCCAAACTCGCATGTTTACTCTGAACAAGTTTACACGAGAGCTCTAAGGCAGAAGTTCACAGATGCTGCGTCGAAGTCGGTTTTGAACAGTGATGGTGGGTGGAAGACCACAGCTAACTAGCAAGCAGCAGGGCTTTGCAGTTGTTTTGCAGGCAGCACAGAATGGTGAAGTAAATAAACAAATAAATGAAACTGAGCCAGCAGCAATTTGTGATGTGCACTGTCACTGACTGTCATTCCGAGCTGGATCATCTGCTCTTCTAGCTGATGGAATCTACTTGAAACCATTCCATGCACACACATACACCGAGTTTCCGTTAAATCTGTGGATGCTAAATAGAGCCCCTGTCGAGGCTTGAAATTTGACTTATCCTCTTTATGCAAAGCATCCCTGCAGTAGTGCTGACACCAACCGCAAAGGCCAGCTTCAGCCCCACAGCACCTGACCCAACCACCACACTGCACTGGAAGAGGATGGTCCTGCTCCCCTTTTGCAGTGGCGCAGGCACCAGCACTTCTCTGGCTCCATCATGAGCTGGATGAAACAGCAGCACCAGCAGAGCATATTTTATTTGGGGAGGAAGTCTGATTTTCTGGCAGCTGTGCTAACTAAAAGGTTGTCCAAACACAAGTATTGATGTAAAAGTGGAGACGGAGCTGCCCTCTGTGGTAGCAGCCAGCCATTGTAACAGCCCAGCCGTATTGTTAAAACCTATTTTTTGATGCTCTTGCCTGGAGTATCAGGGAACTGAACTCAATAACCCGAATCCCTTCTGTTACATGCTTTTAGGCTCTGCTGTGTGCACAGAGTACAGAGCTGACCCGGTGCAGGCCTGAAAGGATTGTGGTTGAACAATCCATAGCAATCATGACTTGTTCACTAAAGAATTTACAATTGCAATCAGAGCCTTCCTGCACCCCCTGGGAAAAATGATCAAGAAGAAATGAAACAGGCTTTGTTATACCCACGAACAATAATGTAAAATAACACAAACTAGAAATAAAGACGAATGCTAGGCAAGCTAACAACAAATAGAGTTTTCATTTCTCTTTGGGGTTATTTTTAGATGTGTTTGCATTTAAATATGGAGGTAATTTCCCCATGCAGCTGTTAACAGCTCTTCCTGAGCTTGTCTTGGAGTTTGGGTGTTGCGTCTGCTGGCATTTGCAAGGCAAACTTCTGGTTTTAGTGCTTTTAGAACTACAAAATCAAATGTTTGAAGCGTTACTTCCAAAAACCGCACTTTGTATCTCACGGGATGCTATGGTCATTTTGTTTGTAAAAGATTGGAAGTTTTATGTCTAAAACTACGTTGTTATTCTAACAAGCATCTTGAGTGGTTTTTAATCTATTGAAACACAGACTGAGAGATCTCTCAGATGAACAACAACTACAAATAATCTGTTAGTTCAGGCACCACTAGTGGTTTTGGAAACACATCACTTCAAAGAACCACTGGTAAGGTACACAACTACTCCAGTTTTAAGCAGGGGACTTGGTCTGATTCTCCTGTTGAAATGCAGATTTATTTTCTTTGCCAATAAGTGGAAACTGAGTATTTCTCAAATGTGTTACTGTATCTGAAAGCCTGCTTACCTAGAAATACATAAAGTAATGCAGTAATTAGGACCACAGACTTACCATATTTTATTCAGCTCATAAGTCCATCTAGCCCTGTCACACCACCAAATAGCTTTTGCTTTCATAGCAACGTGCAAAACTGAGTTTTGCACCTACAAGTCACGTCCCAGTACTTGAAAATTAGAAATATATTTATATTCTGGTTCTATTACCCATCTAGACTACCAAGCAAAGAAATGAAACGCCAGACACCCTAAGAGCGTCTATCTCTGATCTCTCTATTCCATAGCATCACATATAGTGTCATGACTGTCCTATAGACCTTTAACTGATGGGTTGGCAGACTGAGACCTGACTCTAATCTTTCCAATCTTCTCTTCAACTCCTCTCTGAAAGGAATGAAGATGAAGCCTCTAGCAATCGATGACACAAGACTTTAGTGGAGAGTTGGGGGTTTTAGGGTGGAAGAGCAGGTCGGAGACTAACTGCAAAGCAGCTTTGAAAATGTTATTCCCCATCAATGAGTTTGATACAAAGCTACTCTAGATATGAAAGGTAGGAGTTTGGTTTTCTTTTGTTAAAGTGGAGAGGAAAAACAAGGAACTCAAAGAAGATACAAGACCTTGATGAAAGTGTTATTCTGCCTTCTGCAGTCTCCTACTTCAGTGAACCATCCAGAGTCAGAAAGATTCTGTTCCTCAGTAAGAAAGCCACTGTTGTCACCTTTCTCAGATAAGGTGCCTGTCTCACATGCTGCACATCATGCACAGCCATATCCACCCAAAGCTCAGACCAAACACTTTCGTCTTCTTAAGTCACAGAGCTGAAGATCTCTTATGGGTTTCTACAGGTCACTTCTCTTCAGGATTCCCAAAGTTTTCCCCAAGGCCTTGGGACCGGTAGCAGCAATTAGTGTGTATTCATGAAAGGCCAAAGAAGAAAAACTTTGAGGAACTAAAGAAGGATTCAGGGAGGAAAAAAAAAGTAGAACACTGCTCGAGATACTAAGCTTGAAATCACTTTCAGATCTCATTTCCCATGAAACTTCAGTCTCTTACCACTCCAAGGAATTCATCCTCAGTAGCAGCAAGGCATTCTTACTAAATAATGCGTGACTGCCGTCTGGTCAAAGTAATTCCCAGGTCTTAGGCCTTTTCCTTATTTCCTTGCTTACCAGCAAGCTCTGGGCAGACAGTCAGCAGCAGAGAGCTTTTCTCTGTTCATCAATGCTCCTGCTCATTCTCTCCAGGTGTTGCAACTGGGACACAGTTGAAAACTGAAGAGGGATCACTCTAGGAATACCCGGGAAACCCTCCAACATGAATGTGCTTCTGAGACTCGAAGGAAACAGGATGCCTCCGCTGAGCATGCCAACCAACACTTTAGATGTCCTTTAAATTCGAGGTAAATTCTAGACAAAATGTCAGTGGTAAAAAGCAAAATCAGTATTAAAAATGTATAGCTAGGAAAAGCAAATGTGTAAGAATACACATATGCCTTACAACTACTTTTTTTTTTCTGTTTAGCTTCAAGGAGCTTTCCACAGTACATTCAGCCAGCAGATGTTGAAGACAAGCCAGCTTCCACGCTGACTCACGCAGATGGTGCTGGTGGAGTTGACTCTCGTACAAGAGCGGCTTGTCTTCTCAACTGAGATAAAGTTTCTGCATATAGATCCCTTGTCTGAGTCAGAATCTCATCAAATGTAACTACAGTCCTCATGGCCAGGCAAATTTCAAAATTTCTGGTAACTCATTTTTAATCACCATATCAACTTGTAACTTTCTGCCAACAGCATTAACTGCTGTCCTGCAAAGCCATTTCTGAAAAGCCCTCTCTTGCTGCATAGGCAAAGACAGGATAATCATCCCTACTTAGGACTAAACAAATCTGTTCAGACAATGTAAACTTAGTCCTTCCTGAGAATAAATACTTCAGAGTTATTCATATATTCAACACTGGCATGTAGCCTTTCGTCATTTCAAAACCAGGTATTACACAAGCAAATCAGCAAAGGCACAGACTCCAACTTATTGCTAGATGTTAACACAGACCAGACACAAATAACATAAACAAATAGGGTGGTGTAACTAGCCTAAATTGTGTGCTAATGATTTACATGCAAAGCAGGAGCTGTACAATTTTTTCAGAGATAACAGGTCACCACCTAAAGCCTTCAGAAGCACTAAGTCCACAAATTGCTTGACGTTTACAAAGAATGATAAATATTCAGAGTGGGTGACTAATACATCACAGATCTGCACAGAACTTGGCCACTGTAATTTTACAAGATTAGACCTATGTGAAACTGCTCACTCAATTTGGAACCAATAGGAGAAGGAAAGAAAATAGGAAATTCTCTAATATGCAAAAGGAGAGCCAAAGGAGAAAGAGGAAAAGAAAGGATAGAGAGAAGAAAATTCAGCAGAAGCAGCTTCTCATGGCAGAAGATCAATGCACAAAGAGCTGGAATGTAAACGCTCCTGTGTGGGTTTGATGTGCAGAACAGCTATTGGGCACCGCAGGAGGAGGAGGGGAGGTGGGTAAGAGGCAGGGCGCATTCAGAAAGCCTGGCAGAGAGAAGCTGACAATGGTGAGAAGAATTTGAGAGGTGGAAAAAAACTCTGGGGCTGTAAAACAAAACAAGGAGAAAGGACCAGGAGAAAAGTCATTTTTGTGGCCTGAAAGTAAACTTGTGAGAAAGAAAGTGAATTTCAAGCTTTTAGGTTATAGCTACAAAGAACTAAGATTTATGCAAACTGCATATGGAAATGTAACTGTTCTTTTAGGTACGTGCATTGTTTAAATTTCTACCTCAGAAGAGGGGAAATTCCACCATAAAAAACATCACCAAGGGAACATTAACTCCTCTGTGAAAATATTTCTTTGGCTGAATCTCATTTTGAGTCCAGATATTTAATATAAGAAATGGTCTTAATTTTGCAAAGTGAAATCACAGTCAAATAATTCTCATATCTAAGTAACTAACACTTCAAGATAAC
This sequence comes from Colius striatus, assembly GCF_028858725.1. Taxonomy (NCBI): domain Eukaryota; kingdom Metazoa; phylum Chordata; class Aves; order Coliiformes; family Coliidae; genus Colius; species Colius striatus. The sequence goes on from NC_084760.1 coordinate 115,314,899, forward strand.
TTGCAATCTAACTGTACTTACAGCAATGTCTTGGTATTTTGTTATTTAACTTCCAGCACCCAGACTCCTCATCCAAAAAGCCTCCTGAAAACTGTCAATTCCTCAAATAATGATGAAAGCAGATTTATTCTCCAAATGGATATACACTGGCTAGACTCAAAGTATCCAAGCAGAAATGTGAATTTTCACCAAAGGGATGCCTGCTTGGTATCTAAACAGTCAACAGGAGAAGCAGCAAAGAGTTCACAAACACCAACAGGCAAAACAGGAACATGGACAGAAAGGAGCCATCCGTCCCACACCTCTTTTTAGCAAACCACAAATCACTACTGCCTTGTGCATCTCTGTTCTTGAAGGCTGCCTTTGCGCTCCTGATGTATAAACAGCAATTAAAACTCCAAGAAAAAGAGTCCAAGACCAAAACTGCACCAGATTTTAATATGGGTTTTTTGCTATTTCAGGAGGTTTAACTTTTTTTATTTAAAGTATTTCTCTACTACTGAGAACCCTTATGTAAAGGCTGCCGTGAAAATGCATTTATCACTTTGTTCAGTTCAGTATAGGCTACATCCATAAAAACTTGTATATGCAAACAAAAGAAAAACCCTCGAGGAAGAACAGCAGCTTTGTCCTCTACAGGATTCTTCCTCACACACTGTAGATGTTACTAACAATCTAACTTTTCAAAGTTGTTTTTCCTTCCTTTAACGTGCTTTCAAAGACACGTGAAGTTTATGGAAAGTCTGTTGCTTACTTTGTCAAGTTTGCAATCAAAACCACTATATTCTTTATAGATGAAAAGGTGTTACCTTTGTTTCTCCTTAAAACTTTGTCGTGGTGGCTTCATGGTTTGAAAACTAACAAATAGAGAAAATAGCTTTCTAATTTCAAAAGCAGTTGGCCTTAAGCATTAGGAGTAAACTTTCTAGGTATGGACTTTACCCAGTCAGCTGTCTTGATCCATTTCTGCATGTTCTGTAAATTAAAGGGAGGAAAAAACCCCTTACTCATAGGCTTTGCAATTTCAAGTACCCTATTAAGTTACTTAATTTTCCTATCAAAAGCACATGATCTGATAAGCAAAACTGTTTATTTGCCTTAGGAAAAATAGAGACGTGGTTGCATCAGCGGTGTTTCTGAGTTGACAGGGCTTTTCCCTGGGGCTGTTTAGGAGAGTTGGAAAGAACAGGGAGAGAGCATGGAGAGGAATGACCAAAAACACAGGTGCAGTGGTCTGATCTCTTGGCCCTTACAGATAGAACAAAAGAATAATCACAATTACAACTATTACCTCTCAAACATTCCTCTGTCAAGAAAAAAAAAAGCAGAAGCTCTTAAGCCCACCTAATTTTAAACAAGTATTTAACTTTAGACTCTTCATACCATTTTGGCTCTACTGTGAATTATCTTGCACACTTACACTCTCATTTTTGTTGCATTTAATACAGAGCTTGCTGCATCCACTGCGACAAGGTGCTCTATGCACACATACAATGCTGAAAGATTAATTTGATAGGCATTTATTTTTGAAGGAATGTATCCAAAATGGGATTCTAATTTTGAAATAGTTCCAATAATTTAAAGATTTAATCTCTAATACCAATTGCAATTTGTATTTGCTGAGAAAATGTGCTCCGTCAATATTATAAAACCTTGTAGGACGTGTATCATACAAAAGTTGATCCATTATAGTCCTATCTCTACATATCAACCAATGCATAGCTTGAATTTGGGACAGCCTGCTTTGAAAAATCAATATAACCTGATAAAAGCCTAAAGCTAAAAACCACTAACATTCATTTTAGGGTATTTCATTGAATATCAAACTATTACTCAGCTTTATCTAAAAGATATCTGTCCTTGGGAGACTCTAACAAGCAACAGCTCAGCTTCAATGCTTAAAGACAGCTCCCTCTCTTCTGGACTGAGGATGAGTGATCATCACAGATTCAATTTCACTTCCCAGTCAATGTGTTTGGTTTCTTAACATTTCATAAATGTCCTGCCCAGAAACCTTTATGACTGATTTATAGCAGGACAAAGTAAAGCCAAGATGCCTGTCAAGTCACAGTAAGAGTCGTTCAGGTCAACCTTTGGCTGAGGGAGTTCCCAGAAAGGTGATTTTTATGATATCATCGGGATGCTCAGGAAAAAAAACCCACAAACAACAAACAATCATCATCATCATGACCTAACAGCACATTACAAGTATGCATTATAAACTTGCATTAAAATTCTCTGAAACAAAATATACAGGATAAGTGCTCTGAATGTCCCATCTGTCACCTTTTAAACTCTCACAGCTCGTTAAGTGTTAACAAGATTGCCTCATCTTCCAAAAGCAATTTCCCTGTAGGTCTGACAAGAACTTTAATCTCTGTGTCACTAGCATTAATTAATTCTATAAACAAAATACAGGTAAAAGACTTTAAACTTAGAAATTCAATCAAAGTATCTCATTATATTCCTAGGGTTTGATACATCTGTGTTATATACTCATTTTTTTTGTTTCCCACATATAAGTCCATCGGTTATTAACAGAATTCCTCCATTCTCCTGGAATTCAAAAGGCCTGGAATTTCTATACCTTAAGAAGAAGGTGTAAAAAGCTGGCAAGCTCTCCATGTACTATAGTTGTGGTGGGTTTTTTTTTTGTGAAGAGTATTTTAAAGGCTACCTATGCTCTTAAGTATATTTACAAAAGAGAGGAGAGTCAAAACTCTGCTTGCAACAGCACATTAAAGACCTTTCAGTACTGTAGAGCAGCTGTGACCTGGTAAAATCTAATTATTCCTCACATGCCCTTTGGAATTCTCCAGGAATATTTACTGCAATTTCTAGCTGGTGACACAAGCACTGGGGCCAGCCTTGGACTAGTACTGAAAGATAGCCAAATGTATACCATATCTTTTATGGATATCCCACAGATGTACGTTAAGGCTTAGCAACATAACGTTGGAATCTGTTAAGCAACACAACTAAGTCAGGCATGAGAAATACCAAACACGTGATGTTTTTGAAAAATGCTATTATAATCTTATCAGAATCACAGCTCTCAAAAAATCTACAGGATATTCATAGCATCTCAAAATGCCTTCTGCATTACCACAGCCCACTGTTCTGCCCCACATGATGAGACACAGACATGCCGTAATACCGGGTATACCTATTTGCATAGTACCTGTATGTATGTATCCATACAGGCTTGTGTATTAAGATATAGATGCAATACAGTTGTACATACTGAGCTGATCAGGGAACAGCTTACCACTGCCAGGACTACCAATGCAGAAAACTGTCCCTTAGCCTGAAGTCAATTTATTATTAGTTTTTACCCTCCTCAGGGACAGATTAGAATTGAAGTGATAGAAGGGGGCAAAAAAAATTATCCTTTCCCTTGTTGTCAAGAAAAATCAACCTAGTATTATTTAAAAAGAAGTAGTTGAATAAATACAACATGCATATAACATTTCAAACATCTAAATACCAAATATATCAAGCTGCATTCAAAAATCTATTAAAATTCCTCTTGAGAAGGAATGAGATTTGACACTTTCTAGTTTGTCTATATTTGGTTTTGCCCAAAAAGATAAACACGGCGAATTTAAGTGTTTAAACTTTATACAGAAAGTGCAACTGTCTGGCAGTTTCCATAGGCCTTAAAGAAATCAAGCTCGCTTTAAACTTAACAGAGCTTGGCCTTGCTGTCTTCTGATAACAGCAAAAAGTGCAACTGCAGGACAAGTGGGATCAGCAGAGATAGATTTCAGGAGCCTGTCTTCCCCCAGACATCTGCTTCTCGTGCTGGCAAATGCACATGAGCCAAAACACTGCAGGAGATGGCCAAGATCACCTATGCAGGGCTAACGAAGAGAACAGGATACTTAAGAGGACAGCAGCTGTCTACCTTGTGAAAGAAAGGCCCATTTTGATAGAAAAATATTGTAGAACAGTGGAAACAGCAACTGCATCTGCTAAATCTAAGGCTACTTGTATGAGTTAGCAAGCTACGAATGAAGAGAAACTAGGTTTTATGAAGTAGCATCCAGGAATATGTTTTCTAGCTTATCCTATGACTAACCATCAACTTTTGGTTTCGTTAGTGAAGTAGGAAGTTTGTTTTCCAACAAAAAATGCCCAGTGAGTGCGGCCCAGCCAGGCCGTGCGTCTCAATCTCAGTCTCGCCAGGCGTGATAAGGTATCTTCAAGCCAGCGCCGTCCCGGGTGGAGCATGAAAACCAGGTAACTCTTATCTGCCTGCTGGTTTTAAGCAGCATTGAGTGCTAACACCTAGAGAAAACCCTGGCACCTCCTGAAGCCGCCGCCGCCTGCGACGCCTCACTCGAGGGGCTGTGGAGGACGATGCCGTGAGGAGTGATGCTGCTCAGGGTTTACTGGGACTAAGAAAAGCGACACGGATTTACGACTATTTTTCTTCTAAAAGCGCTGTGCAACTCTAACCGCGCCCGATCTCTGGGCTTGAAACCATGGGGAGGCGGCGGGCAGGGCTCACTCCGCAGGGAGGGAACACACTGTGGGGGTCTCAGGAACGCACACTGGGGAAACCAACCCTGTCCTCGGGCTTTAACTCGCGGCGCTGGAAGGACGAGGGAGCGCCACCTTCCTCCCAACGCAGCCAGCAGCGGCAGCACCGCCGTTCTTGCCGGGGAACAGCGAATAAACCAAGAAGCGAATCCCACCCACCCGGGCGCGGGTCGCCCCTCACCGCCGGCCCCTCCCCCGCCCCGCCGCGCCCCGCCCCGCGCTGACGTGTGGCGCCGCCCCCGCGGCTCGCCGCTGCCGCCGCGACTTGAGGGCGCGCGCCCGGCTCCGCGCCTGCCCCGCGCCAGCACAGCGCCCGGCGCTCCGCTCCGCACCGCACCGCTCCCGGCCCCGCGCCTGCCTGCCCGCCTGCCCTCCCGCGCCTTGCCCCGGCCACCCGTGGAATTACCGCGCTGTAGCCGGGATCGCCCCTTTCCGCGCCCCGCAGGTAAGTCCACGATAAGGGCTTTTATTCCGCGAGAGCTGCGCGGGTCCGGGGAAAAGGGTGAACGGGGGATGCGTGGTGCCGAGCTAGAGAAGGAGGATGCGGAGATTTAAGTTTGGGCATCCCCTAACCCTGGGGTGCGGGCACGGCGCTGCGGCGGGGATCTCTCCCGTTGGCTGCGCGGCTGAGCGCGCAGGCGGCGCGGAAGGTGGCGGCCACCCCTGCGGGCACAGTGGCGGCTGCAGCCGGCCTTTGCTCACCCCCTACCCCGCTGTGTACTCGGGGCGCACGCCGGCAGCTCCCCAAACTGGCAACGCAGTGCCAGCGTTGCACCGGCCCCGGGAGAAAGCGCAAACCCGCCTTCCGCGGGGGCGGAGGGAAGCCCGGAGGGACCCGCAGAGCCGCGCCGGCTCCCCGCGCCCCGCGGGTGCTGGGACCTCAGCGCCTCGTTTGAACGGGAGAGGGAGGTCGGGGGGGATGTGAAATCTTCCTACCCCGTTTTTCTCTTCTGGTTTGCTTCCCCCTTCGCTGCGTACCTTTAATAATAATTAAAAGGGCGAGAGCGTGTGACCCCCCCCGCAGCGCTACCGCTCCCCACGCGCAAAGTCTGCGGGCGAGGAGCTGGGGGACAAAATGGTTGCACGTATGTTAAGAAGGAATGCAACAGGCCCCAGGTTTTCTCAGAACTGCCCCACTGGCTTTGGGAAGAAGAGCTGGGCGATAAGCCTCCTTGGCATTCCGAAGGTCCTTGCCTAGTTTTAATCAACTTTTCTGCTGTTTTCAGTTTATTAAGCGATTGTCTGCCCTCGTACGAGCACGGCAAATGCATTTAGAAATGGCTCGCAAATAAATATTACATCCACTTACTCCTTTGCACACCTCCTCTGTACGTTATTCTCACCCAGAAAACCGTTTCGCGAGTGCTAGCTGTTACCAGTCTTTTGTTTTACCAATTCCCTCCAACACAATTAGTGGGAGCTGCAACTTAGTTGATACAGGGAAGAAGCCAGAGTATCCCCATGCATTTCCCACCACTCGACGCTGCACTCCTGCTCCCCACCATCGGCCATGGCTTACAGCATCAGCACAGCTTTCTCGTTTTTGGAGGAGGGGGGAGAGACGGGGAGGGGGGGGAGTTGGTTCCTGCTTAGTTTTCAAGATCAGCCCCGTGGCAAATAAAAGCTCTGCTCTTGCACAGACAGCTGCCTTTCTGGCTCAGTCCTTCTCTTTGAGGTAGCCTAAATTTTCATCTCTCTGACCGCAAAGGGGTTTGAGCTCAAGCCTGGCGCAGCCAAAGTTGCAAGGAGTGTTGCAAAAGCGACGAGACGAGTGTGTGTAATTAACTAATTCGTGGAGTGCTGTTAGCCATGGGTTACTAATTGGGACTGAAGGCAACTCTCTTCCCTTCTTCAAGAGATCAATTCTGGTCGGTTAACAGTCCAGGGGAGTGTTTTCTACACCAGATTCGCACCAAAATGCAGAATTACTTTACAATTAAATGATATTCCTGTGAAAGAGACGTCAGCTGAATGCATTTTCTTGTTGCCACTTAAAAGATTTGTGTTTTGCATTTCTATGTAAATCCTCTACTTTTTTTTTTCTGCATATAGAAAAGAGGCTGCAAACGTTCAGACTTTAAAAAACCAATTCATTATCCTGACCCCAATTTCCTTGCCTAAAATATGCTGCCCAAAAAGATAGAAGCATCAATTATGTTCGCCATCTATTGCCTGGGGATATGGCGGCTTAATGAACATTTCTTTGAATTAGAGTGAAAAATGCATTTGTCAATTCAAGTGTACAAAGAAAAAGAATTATTAGCTATAAAATGGAAAGATCAGGCTGTGTTTTCCTTGTCGATACATGCCACACATTAGGTCATACTTAAGAGGTTTCAGTGCCCTTCCCTCCCTCCCTCAAAAAAATAACCAACCCACCCTCAAGTTTCCTTTAATTTATTCCAAACCCATACAATACAGCCCTGTTCAAGATCTGTTTTCAAATATTTCATAAACAAAAGCTATACCTGGCTTTATGGAAAGCCAATTATCTTAAAAAACGCTGAGGCTCTTCTAATCCTTCTATTCATGCTGCTATCAAGCTTTTCTATTTTCCTATCCACATTTAATCACTTCTGAAAGCTGTGTTTTTTTGCTGCCTTCCGTGCTTCTCCTAAATACCAGAAACAGTGACAACCCTTGGCATATATTTACCTTGCTAATTCTCTTTTTTTGTACGTTTCATACCTTTTTTTTTTTCACTGGAGGCAGTCCAGAGAAATACCGTAGTTCATACAATCAGCATTGGGGAATGAGAGTCTGTAAACTCTCTGAAAGAGTGACATTTTTTTATCATTATTATTATTTTCTTTAATTCTCTTCTTTGGAGACTACTTCTGTTTTTCTCAACAGGAGACTTTGTTGTAATTAAAGCAGAGAAAACTGGACAGCAGCAAAAACCATCTGACTTGTGGCTCTTAAAAGCACAGTTTTGGTAGCTCGTACCACCCCCCAGTGGGCAAAAAACTGTAGGAAACTCAGAGGAAGCTTTAATCTTCAGAAACAAAGTGTATACATTTTACAGCAAGAACAAAATAAAGATGTGTTTCTGGGTTGTTTGGGTTAGGGTTTTTTTCCCCCCCCCCCCTTTTCATTTTTCCTGTATAACCAATAGCTCAAAGTTGAAAGATGTTACGTAGGGCAGTGGTGACTAATAGAAGCAACTGCTGGAGTTTGCAAACTTTGCATTGCAATTATTGGAAGTGGAGTCAGTTGGTAGATGGCCATCTTTGTGTCCTTATAGAGGAAGGATGGATGCTAATGGCTAGTTATTTCACAAGTTTTTTTCCTTAATTACTTCAAAGTTCAGAAATGTACAGAAGAATTAATATGGGATTGCTTCTATTTATTTTTAATAAGGGACTAAATACCACTCAGGGCAGGCATCTTGAAAAGTGTTCAGTAAATATGTCATCAGAAGCTCTGCTCTTCCTTTCATGAGCTGTAAGAATTCAACCAATTTCACCACGTTTTTCAAGTCTCATTCTCTGAGGAGCAGATCTAGTTAGATGAGCAAACATCTGTTTGAAAAGGGAAAGAAGTAAAAGTACTGAAACTTCATCAAGTGTTTAAGTAATATTTTTACACGCCTAACATTTTATACCAGAAACTCTCTATCAAGTATAATTCCACCTAAGCTTGTCAAAAAGGAGGTGAAAAAAGTAGATTTTACTTTGAAACAATGGCAGCATTTGTTCTCTATTCTTTTATTTTAAGCACAGCGAGCTACCTCAGCAGCAGCTCTCAAAAGAAAACCTAGAAACCATAATTGGCTAAACTCAAAGAGCACTAAAACACCAAACAAAAAGCCATTGCAAAACACTCCCCCTCAAAGTGCTTTTTTTAACGTCCAACCTTTGCAGAAGCAGGAGCAGTCAAAACAAGAGTGAGTAGGAATTGTGTAATAGTCTGGATCTTTTCAACCTAGCATCTTCAAAACCAGGGAAAGGTTTAAAAGTAAACTTCAGAAGAGATCAACTCTTAGTTCATTTCCATCCTTCCTCTACAGCAAATACCGGTTTGGCTCATCTTAGGCATGGAGTCAAGCTTTTACTCAGAATCCATTTCTAAGTCAAATTCACTTGCATTTGAGGGAAGATCACATCCAAATTAGCATCTTTTAAGACAAGAGTTAGAACTAGGAAGAGAAAAGCCATATTGCTTTCAACTACTTCACAAGAAAGGGGGAGCAAATTTTCTACAAGCAAGTAAAACCTTCTCCAACAGAATTAAATAAAACCCCAAACCAACAAGTTTCACCAAAGCAGAGATAGAAGCTGACTGAAAGGGCTCACTCTCACTTTAACAAACTCCTCTGCATTCTTTACCCTTTGGAAAGACAGCTAGAGGACCTTCTGCTCGCCTAGCCCCAAACAAAAGACTGGGGCACCTTCCTGAAATATGATGATCGTGGAAATTGCAGCTCCTAGACAGGGTGCTTAGAAAGCATTTTGCTGTCACTATCAACTAACTCTGAGTAATACACTTAAAGAAAACAAAGTATGGGCATTGCTTTAAGTGTAGATTAGCAGTGTGATACTTTCCCCCCACCCCCCCCAACAAAAAGGAGGTGGTGAAGCTATTTGAAAGGCAGCAGGACCTTTGTATGCTAAAGTGGCAACATATGCGGTAGATAGGCTTGAAGGATTTTTAAAGATAAGTGCATTTCATGTTTCTGATAAACTTCAGATTATAAATAAATACGGAGGTAATTCTGGAATGTAAGTGCACTGGTGAAGGAAACCTGTTAGGCTTATCAAATAGCTATATTCTAATGTTAACTTCAAATGATACTCTTGTCATTTATAACCTAAAAACAGGCTGTTTCCCTTCCCCCTGTCACTTTGATGGTTAGAGAGAAGCCACTCCAGAGTTCCTGCTGGAGAACACTGGGGTAGATCAGAAATTCAAATAAGCATTGTGTGACCTCAAGTGAAGAAGGGCCTTGATTTTGAGTTTTGCCACAGCTTGGAAAGAAAAGATCTCTTTGGCAGCTCTTCTTGAAAACCTCCCAGCTTTCCAATGTACCAAAACTTTTTGTTGGGTTTTGTTTTCCCCGTTGGCTGCCTACAGGACAGGGCATGCAGCTGGACTCCACGCCTTCTAGTAAATACAATGTTCTTTTTTGGTACCTTTTTCTTGTCCAGTGCAAAAATTACTTTGAACCTTTGAAAATAAAGTGTCTCCCCTTGCTTAGCTGTAGCCTGGCGATAAGTCCAGGCGTGAGGCACACGCATTACCGCTATCTGCAGTAATACACTTGCTTACACAAGGTCCCAGGAAAAGTAATTTAACCAGGCAGTTCAGCAAAGTTCATGAAAACATTCAGCTTGGAATAAAGATAAGCAAAAAAAGAAAGCTGCTGCTCCATCATCCCAGTGTTCCTTGTGTTACCAAGAAAAAAAGAGTCGTTTTTGCATTTTAAAATTAATTTTAGTACAAGCTTTCTAAAGTCTGCTCTGTTCAAAAGTAATGGCTTCTTTCAAAACCATGTGTCCATGAAGCCTCCCAATTTGATGTTGCAGAAACCTGGACACAGTGACTGTACCAGTGGGGGTCACTTTTCTTTTCATCCTGCCGGATCAGCTATAATGACTTGATGTCAGGGAATATTTAGAGACAGCTCAAGAAGGGGAAAGTTGGAGCATGGCAGCAGGATTCCCTTCTTCTCTGTAGACAGATCACTGGAGCCTTTGATATGCAAAAACATTGTTTTCAGCTATGGCTTGAGATATAAAAGGGAAGTGCAAGATATCAAACAATCAAGACCTGAAGAAAACTATTCTAAGTTTAGAATAGGGAGTGGGGGGTATGCTCTTAATCCACATTTTTGAAACAGTGTCGTCTTCTCCAAAGAAACCTGCTTTTATTTTTCTCTCTCTTGTTTTCATGTAATTTTGAGAGAAGGGATGTAAAAAAAAAATCATTCCAAGAACTTAATGAGCTTTAGTGCTTTCATTTTAATCCTACACATTACTGCTATTATAATAGCGGCAATAAATGAAGGGATGACTATCAAATGGAGCAGAGAGGAAACAGTTTATATGCTAGAAAGGTAAAAGAAATGAACGTACTTTCTCTTGTTTGTATGTATACATGTAATGAATGCATACTAGAGCTTCTCTTCTGCTTAATAGTGGTGTGGTTTTTAAAGTTCTAAAGAAAAAAGGAAGGGGGAGAGTTAAAGTACTTACAAATTATTATAGCCTTCAAAGGCCTATTTAAGAAATTTATATTCCTACTTGACAATATACTACCAGAAAATACCCTCCATCACAACTCACATTAGTTCCTAAGAGATACTGTTTTTTCCTGCAGCTCTTTATTTCAAAGCTTCCCTAAATAGAGCCTGAACTTCCTTCACCAAATACTACAGCAAGACAGACCAAGAAAACTGGACACTGCAAGAACATGGAGTCTTTCTGTTCCATTTTATGATGATTGCATAATCTACCCAAATTACATAAATTACCAAAAAAACCATGCATGCCCTTTATATATATTGTAAAACGTGTCCCTACAGATTGAGTTTTCACCTTAAATAAAGCATATGTTACAGTACTTATGCCACAGTGGGGGGAGGTTTCTCATTTTAAGTCACTGTTTTCGTTACACAACTGCTGAAAACAAGGTACAAAAACAAAGCTCAGATGAGCACGAAAGCAGCATCATGAGAGAAGAGGCTTTACCATTCCCTCACTAGACAGTCACACCACCTCTAAAGCGAGGGACTTGGGTTTTTTTCCCCCTCCCTAAACGGTCAACATGTTTCCCCATAAAAGTGCAGCATAATTGGTATCTGTGTCAATAATCTTGTATCATTGCATATTTTCTGTTGCTACAGGAGCATTACTGCTCTTATTTCATGTTGGACCTGCTTCAAATTGCAAAAGACAGTTTTAAACCAGAGGCTGTTTCTGTTCAGATCTAATATTTTAGGAAGGACCAGAAGCTACTCTAGTTAAGCTCTTAGAAAGACAGCTAAGCAAGCATTACTCAGCATGCTGTTCTTCGTAGCGTTTCAGTTCCGAGGATCATGCTCAATTCTCTGGACAATGTGCAGTCAGGAAAGGGAGAAGCAAGTAAACGTTAAGGATTTTGGTTTCATTTCAGATTTAACCTCTTCTGTTTCAGATGTGCTATCTACATGCCCTCAAGGAACAGACTTAGTATCTCAGCTGGATACTTTGTGCAACGGTGATATGAAGTAGCCCAAGTTAAAGATACCATTCATAACCAGTTATTAGTTAGACTTAGGTAACAGCAAGAGCTATGGCTGGTTTTGAGTTTGTTGTTTGGGTTTTTTTAATAAGAAAATAACATATAAATTGCTAATCTAAACCACCAATTCCAATGTGCAAAGTGGCAAATACAACAGCTTAAAAGTTCAGACTGCAAATAGAGTAGGTTTGATGGACAGGACCCACATGCTTCCCTGTTGTCAAAGAGTTGATACAGATGCCCAGCTAGTCCCCAGTTTAGAATCAGCATGTTGCAAATGTGAAGTATTAAATACAGTATTCTAGCAAAATCATTTCCTCTTTCATCCATTAACTACTGAATGCTAATTAGTTCCCTTTACATTTAAAACCGAGAGGAACATCATCTACCACTGTTTACTAAGAAGATAAAGCAAGCAACCGTCTAGGTCTCCTCCAAGGGGGCAAAACTAGCTTTTGTCATCAGGTGGGAAACCTAATTTACAACCAATTTGCTCCTCACTGTCAATTCAGTCTATTTGCTACTAAAAGAAAAGAAAACATAGCTCCAGCAAGAATGCAGTAACATAAGACTATAAAGCTCTCTATTTTTCTAAAAGAGCAGTATTTTGGGAAAACGAGATGTGCTAGTCATGTATACAGTAAGCATTACATGATTTATATAGGGGATGCAACAGAAACCTGAAAAGCAGAGTCCACCAGTTGTTATTAATTCCAGGTTTTTTTGTTTGTTTTTTTTCTTTCACAGGAAATCAGGAGTTCAAGGAAAGCTTTAAAAGGAGAGTTTTCTGGGACAGAAATCATATTCTTGTGGCTTTTTTTTTTAATGAAGAAAACCATCTGAATTGCCTAACCTTTTCTATGGTAGAGTAACTCACATTCTTGCAGCACAGGAGGAATTCTTTCCTGCATTACAAATTTGGAAGAGGTGTTAAAAAGTGAGAGTTGGAAAATGGTTCTTCCCAAGAGGCATGGATGTATGAGGATGTAGCTACTGTACAAAATTTATACTTGGATAATTCTGGACAGGAAAAAGCAGCCCCATTGCTGACCTCCTGACGAGGCTACCATCCTTCAAGCCTCAGCATAATGAATAGTTTCCATCACGCGGCGCTGAAGTTACCACCTCCGACTACTACGCTGCACAGAAGAGTTTGTAAGAGTTACAAAGAAGGTAATTCCTGCTAAAGGCATTAAACCAAACAAAAGAGGCTCTTCCATTCACAGACTTTACATGGGGATAAAAATAGAGGGAAGCTGAAGCTTTTCTACGCCCCAGCCTGGTGTGCTTATGTACCATGATAAATCTTGGTTGGAATGCTCATTGAGTATCGTGCCAGGAGCCAGGAAGCACACACCACCGAGAAGGAGCGCCTGAGTAAACACCATCGAGCAAAAAAACCCATCTCCATGGAGTAAACTGTAAGAGTGACTCGTGAGAAAGACATTCCTATACTGGATATCCTCAAGCACAAAATTTACTCATACCTTTAAATACGGTAGGATCAATATTAATTTGTTTTCCTTTTTGTGCCTCGGAGAATAAAGTTCAATTAATATATGAATCCACAAGAGAAAAGGTCGTGACACTGCTTAATGCATAGGTCATCTTGCAGAAGTTCTCACAACCCTAATTACAATGGTAATTGAATTATGTTGTCTTAAAAGCTATAAAAATGCTAATTATCTGAGCTCAGTGTACAAACACACTACCAATGCACGGTGCAATTTTAGTCTCAAGAGTTAATTTATATTATCCTGCCCTGCACAGTTTGAACTAATAAGATGGGAAAATGTGGTTAAACCTGCCAAATAGTCTCTTATTAGTGTACTGCTTAGCAAGAAGACTTTTGAGAAGGACAAATATTTAAACGTGAAATTAAGCATGTAATGAAATATTCCATCCAGTCAACTAGAAAGCCATAGCTCTACCAGCCACCTCAGGTTGTCAGCTGCCTACCAATTGTAACACTCGCCTCTCCAAACATTCCATCTCAAAAAACAGGACAAGTAGGCTGCACTGTTTGTAAGATGCACAAGATGACCTTAAGCTCTCTGAAAACCTTGGGGAAAAAAGTCCTCAGTTGGCCCTTGTTGTTTTGTCTGTATTTTATGCATTGCCAGTGGGACTTTTTGAACCTCCTGTCGCTAAACTTGTGGGTTTGGTAAGGGTTTTACAGTTCACTTAAGGGCTCCTGGGGTAGTTAGCTGGCTTAGGAATTACCTCTTATCTTTCAGATACAGAATGATTTACTTGAACTCTGGTGTGACTTCAGCTCTGTACTTCCTGCGAGCAAAGATTGTCTGTGCATGTGAAATGTGAGGAATCCTTAGAAAGAAGCCTTCCTGCTTAGGCAAAACAATTCGCAGATCAGACAGAGCTGATTATATTATTTTCTACTGCTATGCAGAATAACCTAGTAACTTAATTGAATGAGTACAAGAATTAGTAGTACAATTATCAATGTAAGGAAAAGAAAGTACATTGTGTCTACGAGCTTGAAGTTTGGTTTAATACATGTGTTTCAGATGTGTTCTGTAATGTTGAAGTTGAATTTTCATTGCAGTTTCTTCACTGATGATCTGGATAATTTTGTTTGTTTGGTTTTTTTAGATTGTTGAAGATCAGAACTGTATACAAATCTCATCATTCCTGACCATGATTAGTGTAACCTGGAGCATCTTCCTAGTTTGGACTAAAATAGGGCTGTTACTTGACATGGCACCTTGCTCTGTTAGTGCCAAACCATGCCCTTCAGTATGTCGCTGTGATGTGGGTTTCATATATTGTAATGATCGCGCTTTGACGTCTATTCCTACAGGAATCCCAGAGGATACTACTACCCTCTTCCTTCAGAACAATCAAATAAATAATGCTGGGATTCCTTCAGAACTGAAGAACTTGCTTAGGGTGGAAAGAATATATTTATACCACAACAGCCTAGATGAATTCCCCACTAACCTCCCTAAGTACGTTAAGGAACTGCACTTGCAGGAGAACAATATAAGGACCATCACTTATGATTCGCTTTCACAAATTCCTTATCTGGAAGAACTGCATTTGGATGATAATTCTGTTTCTGCTGTTAGCATCGAGGATGGAGCTTTCCGGGACAACATCTATCTCAGGCTTCTTTTTCTTTCTCGAAATCACCTTAGCACCATTCCCTGGGGTTTGCCTAAAACGATAGAAGAGCTACGCTTGGATGATAATCGTATTTCCACGATTTCAGAGCTGTCCCTTCAAGACCTTACAAATCTAAAACGGCTTGTTTTAGACGGAAATCTTCTAAATAACCATGGATTAGGAGACAAAGTCTTCATGAATCTAGTCAATCTTACGGAACTGTCGTTGGTCCGCAATTCGCTCACAGCCGCACCGGTAAATTTGCCAGGGACAAACCTAAGAAAGCTTTATCTCCAAGAAAACCACATCAACCGTGTGCCACCCAACGCTTTCTCTTACTTAAGGCAGTTGTGTCGACTAGATATGTCCAATAACAATCTCAGCAATTTACCTCAGGGTGTCTTTGATGATCTGGACAACATAACTCAACTTTTCCTTCGCAACAACCCTTGGCACTGCGGTTGCAAAATGAAATGGGTACGTGACTGGTTACAGTCGCTGCCTTTAAAAGTTAACGTACGTGGACTGATGTGTCAGGCACCGGAAAAAGTACGTGGAATGGCTATCAAAGACCTCAACGCCGAACTATTTGATTGTAACGACGACGGCACGATAAGCACCATCCAAATCACTACCGCGGTACCAAACACGTTATACCCGGCCCAGGGACACTGGCCGGTTTCTGTCACCAAACAACCGGACATCAAGTCTCCCAACCTAAATAAAAACTACAGGACCACAGCAAGCCCGGTACGCAAAATCATTACGATCTTCGTGAAATCCGTAAGCACGGAGACTATTCACATCTCGTGGAAAGTTGCACTACCAATGACTGCTTTGAGACTGAGCTGGCTCAAGATGGGTCACAGCCCTGCCTTTGGATCTATAACTGAAACGATAGTTACGGGCGACAGAAACGACTATTTGCTCACGGCTCTCGAACCAGAATCGCCGTACCGTGTGTGCATGGTTCCCATGGAAACCAGCAACATCTATCTCTCCGACGAAACGCCTGAATGCATCGAGACTGAGACGGCACCTCTTAAGATGTACAACCCTACCACCACCCTCAATCGGGAGCAGGAGAAAGAACCTTACAAAAACTCCAGCTTGCCCTTGGCCGCCATCATCGGCGGCGCGGTGGCGTTGGTGGCCATAGTGCTGCTGGCCCTGGTCTGCTGGTACGTCCACAGAAACGGGTCCCTCTTCTCCCGGAACTGCACCTACAGCAAGGGACACCGGAGAAAAGACGACTATGCCGAAGCGGGAACCAAGAAGGATAACTCCATCCTAGAAATCAGGGAGACTTCTTTCCAGATGATACCAATAACCAACGACCAAGTGTCCAAGGAGGAATTTGTAATACACACCATTTTCCCACCTAACGGCATGAATCTGTACAAGAACAGCCACAGTGAAAGCAGTAGTAACAGGAGCTACAGAGACAGTGGTATTCCAGATTCAGATCATTCACACTCATGATACTGAAGGACATGAAAGACTGGATTGGGTTTTGTTGTTTTTTTTGGTTTGGTTTTGTTTTTTAAAGAAAACGAGAAGAGACTGACTTAACAGTTGCTGTTCTACTGCAAAACACTGGATTAAGAGACTGACAAAGCAATGTACTGTACATTTGCCATATAATTTATATTTAAGAACTTTTTATTAAAAGTTTCAAATTTCAGGCTACTGCTGCGATTAATGTAGCGGGGATACCTGACCACAATTCTATATTTTAGTATTTTTTAGTAATTTGTACTGTATTTTCCTTGCTAATATTGAAGTTTCAGACCATTTAACTTTTGTGTTCTACTGAGTAAGATGACTTGTTGACTGTGAAAGTGAATTTTCTTGCCGTGTTGAGCAGTCAGAACATTCATCTGAGATCCTTGTAAGTGTAAGCACAGGCCATTTTTCACTTTGGTATCAATAAAATAATGTTGAACCTGGCAAATCAGGAAGATCCAAGAAGTGGTTGCAAAAACTCGCAGAACTTTCCTTGTTGGGTCTATTAAATCTGTAAAACCACAACGATATTCAATAAACAACAATCCGTGTAGTAATGGGCAATATCAGCTGTCTGGATATATCCATTCAACAATGGTGAAATCCAACTTAAAAAAAACCAACCCAATCGATGACATACATGAGACTGAGGCTTTTAATGAGTAAAAAAGCCAAACAACTGATCCCTGGAAGAAAGCATAATCAAATTCCTAACAAGGAATTGAAGCAAAAAAAAGCTCTAGGCTTAGAGGGGGTAGGTATGGTTTAGGGATAGATTTCTGGTTATCAAAGCCAGTGGTCTCCATATTACAGAGAAAACGATGGATGGTCACAGGCATTTGGTAGGCAAGGGCAGGAGGACAGAGGCAACACTTAGAAACTGCTTTGAAAGAACAAAAGATGAGAGTGCAGTTTCACAAGAAGAAGGAGCAGGAGAAAACGAACAGAAGCAATATAATAAGCAAGGTCTCCAAAACTTTAGCCAGGAAGGTAAGCAGCCAATTGGGGAACACAGCTATTTCAAAGCATATACTCAAAACAGGTTATACTGCCATTACAGTCAGGAATACTGCCCATTACTGCCACAGTTTTCCAGAAATTCCTTGAGAAATCTGTAAGGTTAACATGTTTCTTTCTGCCTTCCTGCTCAACTATGAGCTATTTCATGTTTAAACCCCAAGCCACTCTCTGTTGCCATAATCATTTGTTTCTTCAACTAAAAACCAAAGTGCATTG
Organism: Colius striatus; assembly: GCF_028858725.1. Classification (NCBI taxonomy): domain Eukaryota; kingdom Metazoa; phylum Chordata; class Aves; order Coliiformes; family Coliidae; genus Colius; species Colius striatus. The sequence goes on from NC_084760.1 coordinate 115,332,533, forward strand.
TACGCCCTTTGGCCAGTCTTGTGTGTGCCTTGATCCAACGCTACATGTATCAAGCTTTTAAAAACTTAAAGAAAAAAGAAAAGGAGAAAAAAAAAATAAAATACCCACTTTTTTCGTATGTAACTTTAACTATGAAAAATATTTGTTTTGTTGATGAATAAAGTTGCAAAGTTATTTCAAAGCAATGCTGCACCTCTGCAGTGCACTGAGAGGATGCTCGCTCAGAAGCTACTACTTCGCAGGTCACGAGCTTCACCTGTTCCTTCATTCAACTTGACAGTATCACAGTTGCAGGGTTTCTTTATTATTAAGTAGTTGGAAAACAAGTTTTCACAACTTTGAAGTGTAAACAATGAAAGGGAAGGAAGGCATGGAGTTGCAACCCTCTGAGACACCATTATTTGCAACAGAAACGGCAAATAAAAATATTGACTATTGTGGACTGTGTCTCAGGCAAGAAGAAATGTAAGCAAGCGCAATTCATTATGAGAATTTTAAGAGGTGCTCGGGCTGTCCATTAAGAGTGGTAAAGAATGGAAGATGACAAGAAAAAACGACAAACACTGCAATTAATGGTTTCAGCAGTCAGCCTGCAAACAACTGCACAGAGCCGAAACTTCAAGTAATGTGCGGCTCTTGTCATCCTCATTTTCTAGATGTGCCCAAGGAAGTTGCTCTCCAAAACCCCTGTGCCATGGTACTGTTCTCTCAACTTCACCTTCAAAATGCCTCCCACAGTTGCTGAGCAGTGGAGGAGTCCCAGATGGAGGAGCAGCACTGTGCTTCCCTACCAACATTACAGAAATCACATCCTCTGCTTCACATGGAGCATTGACTGGATCCACAGTGCCAAAAGTAACAGAAAAGAGCATGTTATGCTAAACAACTATGTGCTCAGCTCAGTGTAATGCACTAAAAAGGACTATTTTCCCATTAGGTAACAAATCTAGGGAAGGGGGAGGAAAGCAAGACTAGGCAGTGTGGAGCTTTGTTATGTTCTTGTGCAAAAAGGCATCCTGGGCTGCAAGAGTGAAAGAAAAAACAGCGCAGATGGAGAAGAAAAAGCTGGTTTTCATCTCAGCTAGCGTATAGAGACCCCTCAGATCAGAGATACATTTAATAGCTGAGTCACTAATAGACCACTAAAACAAAATTAAATGGGGTTTCCTGGATTTTCAAGCTGCTTACATGAAAACCTCTTTCCTAGTTGTGACCTGATCTAGGTGCACCTGCTTTAGCAGGGGAGTTGGACTAGATGATCTCTAGAGGTCCCTTCCAGCCCCTACCATTCTGTGATTCTAGCTGAGTCAGAATTTGTGTTGTGAAAAGAGTAAAATAACATGCAATGAGTACTCTTCTATACCACTTCTGAGGCACCTCAGCTGCAGGTAGCCTGGTACTGGTACATACCGTGTGATGTGTGGGTGATGCCACACACAGGCCATGTGGGCTATTAAAAAGTTGCTATTTGGGGAGATAATTCCATAGGAATCTTAAGTATGAGGACAATTCAGGTGAAATTTATGTACTGAGAGGCAGTTGTATCCAAATCCAAAGCAACTTCCTTGTTCAGCTTTACCAGAAAGAGCATGAAAACCTGGACAGGTGATTGTGTCCTCAGCAGAGAACCAGGCCACATTTGCAGGGAGAGCTGGTACCCTCCTACCACAGCTGATGTCAGTGAAAAAAAAGGCACATCCACACGTAGAAGGCCTTCCCTTAGGTTCTACAGCAACTTTTACGCATCGTGTATAATACTAAGATTGATTTGGCAAGTGAAAGATTGATTTCAAACTAAACTGTTGGGTTTTTTTCCTTGGTATATTTATACAAATTTCTATTCTGCTCCATGTCGTGCCTGGCTCTTCAAGCCTCTTCTACTTATCACAGCGCTGCAGTTACAGCATGCAATGCTCTCTTAGCACCACGCATAAATCCATTCTATTAGACAGTTATACACATAGGCAAATCGGATTACTACATTGAGCAGTTTACTCAACACATTTATCAAAATAACATTAATCCACGTTAAGTTTATCTCAAATAATTTTCGGGTTCTGCATTATTTCAGTGTATTGTTCAATATTTAATTGTGTTGCAAGGAGGGATTTTTTTTTCAGCGTTGCCTAAACTGATGTGCAGAGTTAATTTAATCAGCATCCTCCAGATTAAAATACTGTGCCAAGTACCTTTTACATTCTTTATTAGCATCCCATTTAAAAATTTATTTACATTGCTATCCTGAATTGCTCACAGTTCTGTTTTAAACTGAAAGCTGACTCCAAAAAAAAACCACTAGTACTTTGGAAACCATACTAATTTTGTCTCTTCTCAGTACTTTCCAGAACTACTTTTTCTTCATTTATAAACTATTATTTCCTAGCTTTGTACAAAAGCCTGAAATGCAACACTGTTGAGTTTTGGGGTTTTGTTTGTTTTGTTTGGTTTGTTTTTTTTTTTTCTCCTGGCTTTAAGAGTACCAAATTCAAAGTATTACGGTCTTGGAACACATTTCTTCTGCTAATGCACTAGCTAGCATGCAAGCTATATTGTGCCAATGCTGTACATATTGAATGTAGAGCAGCAAATGCAATAAAGCAAGAGCAAAAGTAATAAAGCCTTATTTGCTATTAAAATAATTTACTGATGACATAACGCACTAAAGCACGTATATAGACTTCTCTGCTAAGTAAGAGGATGCAATTTTGCATATTCACCAGCAGCTAAAGTTGGATGTGAGCTGGCAAATGCCATTTGCCTGGATTTTTCCAAACCACATTTGGGATAGTTTTAGACGGAGCCATAATTCACACAGACACCCTCTGCTTTCAAAAACACCTTCCATACATCGTTTCAGCATCACCTTGGGACTGATCTTTAAATAACTGCATCTTTACTGATGTAACAACAAAAGCTTCAAGCCACAAGCCACCACTTACCACCCGTGACTTCTTTTACAAAGCAAAAAGTTACTCCCTAAGCGGGGAGTTTCTTCTTCCAAACTAGCCCAGAGTTGTTAGCTGGAAGGGAAATGCCCACGGGCTGAATTCAAACATAAACATTTGATACACAAGTATCAGACGCTGGATGCAGATGCTTTCAGTTGCTTTTTCTCTTGGTAAACATCCATGTTTTGATTTAATTTTGATCGTTATTTTGTCAACTAATTCCAGCTCCTCTAAATGATTCTAGATAGAAGCCGCACAAAATACATGGATCTCTCTAAAACAGTGACAGAACGTCGAGCTCAAAACAGACAACACCTGCCTTTTTACTAGCACTGGCAATAAGCAAGACACGCTCGTTTTATGGTACTCTTTAAATGATGGCTGGGGAAGATTCCTGCCCTGGGTGGATAAGAAAACACTCCACCAAAATGTGTGTTAAAAGAAAGAACCGTGCTCTAGATTATCGGTGGTCTAAGGCAAAGGCACACAATGCACATTCTGGAAACTGCACAAATGGCCTTTTGTGCAGGGACACAAGTGTCCTACACCTGAAAGCTGCACTCCAGGGTTGCAGAAGTGCATTACCTGACTTCAGGGGCTGTTCAGAACCCGTGTTTCCTGAGGATGAAAATGTTATGGAGTCACGATGTAAAGCCACTTAAGAACTACATGAGTTGAAACCCCTTTTTGAAATCTGAAGCTGGACCTTCTAAGCTTAGCAAGAGCACTCATAAATAAGTTATAAAAATAGAAGGGTCTTAATAGGGCTAATTAAATAATCTGACTTGTTCAAGCTGGTTGATAGTATTCATATAGGCTGATACCCTGTCCTGAACAGCCCTCTTAAGTAATCAAAAAAAGGGAGCAGCCCATAGCCAAGTGCTACAGCACGCTCCCGTCCCCTTGCTGAGCTTAAGGAACATCTATCTATAGATGCAGCCATGGAAGATTTAATTGTTCAAAACCAGGGGACTATGACTGCACAATAATCTCTAATTAACCATGGGAACGTCATTTACAAAAGGATGGAATTATGCACATATGATGTGTAATTTACCTCTTTTTCATTTGGTACCAATATTTGAAGAATTATTTAGATCAGAAATGCACATCTGATTTATCTATCGCTCTATTTCCTCCAGTGGTCTTAGTCCTTGATAATGCCAGCTAGGCAACTGGCTCTCTATCTGAAAACATGTTTTTAGGGGGCTGGGGACTGGTTTGATTTACTTTGGGGAGTTATTGTTATTGGGCTTTCTGTTTGTGGAGTGGTTTTGTTTGTTTGTTTTAAATTAAGAGGAATAAATTATGTCCCTCCAAATCTTTCAGTTTTCATTGGATACAAAAGTGAACTGGTTGGCAATTCTAAGTGACCACATCAACACAGATTTACAGCGTGTGCTAGTGGGGTAAAAGAGCTCCCAGCAAACTTTTCTCTCCCATAATAACACTTTCCAGGATTTAACTTGAAGTGTTGCTTTTCTTGCAAGAGTTGCACTGGAGTAATGAGATGTGTTTTCACCACTGTAAGATTATATTAAAAATCTGGGACTTTGCAATTTCGAGATGCACATGAGCAGCTGTATCTGCATAGTTATGGAACAGAACCAGATATCTTTCAGGCTGGCTACCACACAGCAGGTCAAGTCAAATTTAAGTCCAACACTGAGCCTACTACATTAACATTGTTTCCTAAATTACTAGAACAAGCAGTAGCAGCTTAAATAGAGAATAAGAGAAAGTATCCTTGCATTTCACATCATCTTGGGCCACCAGTGCATATGTGCAAAGTGGAGTTAATCTGTCTTCCTTAAACTTGTGTTGGTTTTTTTTTCCCATGGATCAAATAGTGAATACATTTTTTTTAAAGGCAAACCCAGGAATGCTGATGTTCTGACAAAGCAGAGGGTTTAAGAAGTCACATTAAAACTCTTACTCCAGAAGTAAATGCAAAACACAAGCCTGAACAAACTCTACAGATTTTTTTCATTGCATGTACAATATGTTCATCCCCTATTTAAGCTACATTAATCAGAAACAAAAGTTATTTGCATTGCACTTCAGGTCTATTTTCATTTTCTATGCTCCTTGAACAACAATGTAAGAATGTGAACAACTACAGAGTCTGTGGGGTTTTTTGTTTGTTTACTTGGTTTCAAACATCTTCACAAGAAACGTTGAAGACGCTTATTTTTGAAGCCTGACAGAATACTTTATTGCCCATAAGGAATATGAGCTCATTAACAGACAGAAAGCCATATCCAGGGAAAGTGCTAAGCCAGCAAGTAAACATAATTTTAGGGCATTAGCTGATAATGCATAACCTCTGTGCCTCTTGTCTTTAAAGCAATTATTTTACTCTAAGAACTCCTTAACGGCATGTTACCTACTTCATTCACTAAAAACCTTTTCATTTCTCCCTGATATGGAAATGACATACATCATACCAAAATAAAAATTAAGGAAAAAAAAACCCCACAGCATTCTCAGATCTTGGACAGTGTTTTGGTGGCTAAAACTCTGCACTTAGAAGCCAAATGTGAAAAGTCAGGTCCAGGAGAATACTGGTGGGGAAGTGAAATTGCTGACCCCATGCAATTTCCTTAGACAGAGAAAAGGCAGCAATGGAACTGTATGTAGGATATAAAAAGCTCAATTACGACTGTCTCAGACCCCTCAGCTCTTGAGTTATGGATCTTGCTGCTTTTGAGAACAGAAAAATTTTTGGCAGTACTTGAAAGGTTCAAGAAGGCTGAGCACTAGGACTAGAACGACCTCTAAGTTGCTCTTTCTACTCGTTTTTAAAATAAAGCTCATTGAGAGAGTTTGTTCAGTAAATGTGTCTGATTTGTACATTAAAACCTCTTCATTGCTAATTGTACTTGTTGATACATGGTGGAATAGCGTTAAAACCTCCTTAAAGAGCTTGCCAAGGTAGGCACATCACAAAATATTTACCCTGGAAATCCCCGCTATTACTTGAGCTTACACATGTATGATGTTAGGGAAGGAGAAAAAGAAAAGCAGTATATTCCTAAGAAGCTGCTCAACACTCAGGAGTCCAAATAAACAAAGCCAATTAAAGAGAATTATCAGGGAGAAATGAAACAGCACAAAATAACATTCCTACTACTAAAAGATGAATTATGCCCTAAATAACTATGAGGTTTATCATAGCTGTGTCAGTAAGGGCTCATGTCTTTCTCCACTGCTGGCCTGGGGACCCAAGGTACGAAGTTCTTTGGGTGCAGACAGAGCCATTGAGGAACCAAATGCACCCAACCAAAAGTAAGAGGGACTGGTTTTGTCAAAACATATTTGCCCCAAACTCAGAAATCTATTACTAACCTATGCTATGCTTTGGAAAAGAAAACCCAAAGAACAAATGACGTAACTTTCAAGCATGGATGATTTGATGCAATGCCTAGTTTTACCTGTAAAATACATTTTAAAGCTTTGGCCCAACACTAGCTATATCATGAGCACTTGTGAATTAAGGCCTCACTCCCTGATATTTTTCAAAACAGAGGTAAATGGAAGTTTGTGCAGCACGGTTCACTGACATCTTCCTATTTCCTTGTGTTAGCAACTGACTTTTTAAACATTTGTATCATTTGAGTCATTAGATATTAAGAGCGCAAAAAGTGGTTTGTCAATTTAGTTTTTAAGGTATTAAAGATAGGAGAAGGAAACAAAGAGCAGACATTACATTAAGATGCTAATTAAAGGACAAGGTGTCCTACAATACACCTTGTTTTACTGATAGAATTAAAAGATAAGAAGAAAAAAACCCCAACTTTCACAAACCCAGCTTTATTGACAAAAGGACCTATGGAGCTGCTCATGCAAGAAATGCACCTTGTTCCCAAAGCAACTGCGTGGCATTGGGAACAGAGGGGAAAGGAGTCTCTTTCCTTGATATTGATTTAAAGGTGAAATTCTGCATCCCATGAAGGAGCATCCTGCTGAGAAGAGCAGTATAGCCTTGATTGTCTTAATATCCACTTTAAACTCTATACCAGTGTTGTTGCTGCAAAACTAGAAGGCAAGAAACCCAGTGTATAGTTCTAAAGACTTAAAAAAACCCCAAACAAATCAAAAAACAACCAACCCTGCAAAATCCTCAGAAAGCACCCATCAAAGTGATTTCAATCCAGTGATCCGGTACAAAGTCAAAGGATGTAAGCTCTTCTAATCCTGCACTTTCAGCTCCTCCGGGCTCCAGCCACCGTTGCCAGGGCCCGGCTGACGTCTCCTCCAAAGGACAGGAGCCCCGCAGCTCGGCTCGGCGGTGCCTCACCACACGGCTCTTCAGCTATTTGCCACCTGACAGCTGTTGGCTTTAGGTTTACACGCTACAAAAAAACCTCAGGAGTGAATGGCACCCCATTCTGGTCTAGGAGGCTTTATTACAATGAGTTTAGTCCTGGGCAAGCTGCTGTAATCAGCACATTTTTGACAGGCATTTTATTTTACCTCCATGGAATACCTTACAGTACTGAAAGTACTCACTGCCACATGAAATGGTGATGTTTTGTTAGAAATGAAAAAAATAATTAACCTATTGTTGTTCTCCTCCTGCTAATAAAGACTAACTTTATCCTTCAGTATAATCCCTCCAAATCAATTAAAATGCATTCAGTAGGTTGAAAGGATACTAGTGAAGTATTAACAAAAGCCTGGTTTGGATTATGCAAAACTCTGTAGCAACTGGCTGAAGCAAAGATTTCAGTAGCCAAAGATTTTCAAGAGAAGCAAAACAAATACAGCTCTTAAAAATATTTCTTATTCTGTTTTGCTCACTTGTTCTAGCAAGATATTAGGTCAAATCCTCACGTCACTGACCCCCTTTTTAAGGTTTGTAAGTCAATCTGTGAATGTGTAGCCTCTCTGAGTCATTCATAGAAATCTCTCCAGCACTGCCATAAATTAGTGATTAAAAACAATAAATAGGGAAATGTCTTAAAACAGAAGCAGCTCAGTGTCTGAGTATGCTCAGCTCCACCACTGTCACCAGATGAAGCTGAGCCTTCCCTGGAATGAAGTGGCATTCCTGAAGACAGGGAAATAACCACGCTAGGCATCAATGTGTGCTGGAGACCTGCCAAGGCATTTGTTCACGTCTCACCACCTGCTAAAATGCCAACATGGAAAGGGAAAAGAAATTTTCCCTAGCCCAGGAAGTTTCAGCAGCTGCTGTTACCTGCACTAGGTCTGGTCAATGGACAACCACACTTAATACTTCCTTTCCAAGAAACAGAAATCAGGATGAGTTTTCCTCTGACCAACAAGTCAAGGATCACATTTTCTACTGGTTTTGCATTTGTAGGAAACTGCCTCTGATGTCTCATCCTGGGGCTCGATCACAAAAAGAAACAAAAGTGGAGAATTTTAAAGACACTGGCAAGCATTTGGTCTTTCAAAATGTCATCACTAATCTTCCCATCCTCCAGTCTGCTCGGTAATCAAGACAGAGGAACCGTGCGAGTGCAAATTAGTGTCACTTATGTCCTGAGAACAGGAAAGAATGAGGATATGGAATAAGTATGCCCAAAAGCAGCATCAAATTTATTCTTCATGATCAGATGAGGGATTACTGAAGTTTGCTTCACCTCACACAGAAAAAACCTCAAACAAACATGAAGATATATCCATGACATTTACCATTTGGCTGAGCAGGTTATACTGTTATATTAAAGGACCACATTCTCAATGGCAGTGAGAACAAGAAGGCACGGAGCGGTCCTCAGCTCTTCAACGATTTTCAGACACTGCCAAGATAGGTAAGAGTACTCCTATAAGACTTAGGATTTTTTGGGTTCTTTTTGTTGGGTTTTTTTTTTCCTTTAGGTCAATTAACAGAGAGATTTAGAGGAGCACCAAGGTTATTTTAGGACACTATGCATCCCAGTGATCTAATATGAGTAAACAGTATGCATTTACGGCACATCACCCGTTCAGGTGCAGGACATCTAAAGAGCAACCTGATCATCTTTCCCAAGGCACCACATGACAACTTGAAGCATCTCTCTTCCTAAGAGGATAGCAGAGTTGTGAGTCCACAGGGGAACAACCACATGAAAAACCGCCAGCGTTTCCCTGAACAGCTGAAGCACAACAGGAAGGCAGCCAATTGATCCGTGGGCACTCGGAAGCTGTCCAAGACCTTTACTCTCTTATTCTCCTAGGGGGTAACCCAGATTTGACTATTCCTCTAATGGTATAAGAATCATTCACTACTTCATACCTGTGATACATGATTATATGCTGATGATGCAGGTTCCTTGGACACTGCAAAGTGCTAAGGGGTTTGCCATTAAACTGACAGTTTTGCAGAGGTAATTATTCAACCTGTCCAGGAAAAATAACCTCAAAACCATTCCCTATATGGTGAAAAGCAATGATGATAATTGCAAGTGTTTTGTGTTAGAACAAAACTAGCAGGAAATCGAAAGAAACAAACCAAACCACTCTCGGCCATCATAGTGACCAACTTCCGTATTACAACTTGATTGTAAAAACCTCAAACAATTCCATGGCCAGAAAAATCTTTTAAAAAATATGCTGTATAAGGCTTTTTTGTGATGTTCCTCCTTCACTAATGATTTTTTTAGAAGTCCTTGTAATCAGAAAGAGATCTTACAACTTGATAGTAATTCTTAGCTCAACTGTAGCACCGGTAGAAGGATTTAACACAACGTCCCAGAGGAGTAAAAAGATACTAACCCGATACGAAAACAGCTAGAAAACACTGACATCCATGCAAATACATATCAGATCATCTGTTCAACACTGAAAAATTTGTGATATTTACTCTTGCATTCAAGAATGCTCTTCAGATGACACTCACTCTGAACTCTCAAAAGCATTTATTATGCACAGCCATAGCGTAAATGAGAAAACGAGGGCTCTGAATACACCTAGTCTCAGTTTTCTTCAAAAGTGTAATGTAGGATAATAATTTCTTTTTCCCTTTAAATTACATTTCATCAGTCATCATCCTTTAAAATAAAGACACAAGCATATGGCCATATACTTTTGTGTATACAGCATCATCATTCTTAGGCTAAAATTAATAGCTCTTCCAAGCAATTTTTGCTAAGTAGCCGAAATCCAAAAGTAAAGACTGAGTAAATTACAGTACTAATTTATTAAGCTACTTTCAGATGTGTTCAGCTTCCCCTTTTCTTTGTTTGCAGCATTGTAAGACCATTCAAAAAAGCAGAACTGCAGATGTTCAACCCTTTGTTCTCTAAGATAATTGTGTCTTAAAATGAAATGGAAGTGACAGCAGTAGGGCTACCTCATCTTACCAGGAGTAATGCTGTGTGAAGGATGACATTACTGGGGTGCTCTGTAATCCACACTCTCAAGAAGGCAGGAGATAGAGCCTTGGAAAGCTGCTGCAACCTCCCTTCACTTGTGTACTTTTCGCACTAATTTGTTTTTTGGACTACGCAGCATGCTTTCTAACATCTGCCATCCATATCCAGACTTGGACACGTTACACCAAATCAAATGTACTGGCCACTCTTGGTATAAGCCAAGCCTGCCATGTTTATATCTCCATCAGCACTAATTCTTCTGCCTTTTGAGGTGGTGATAAAACTTGTATTGCTTTGCTGCAAGCAGAGGTTCATCACAGCCAAGCACTTCCCAGCATACTGCAGGTTTACAAGACAAAGAAGAGCTTTCAACTTTTACTTGCAGGTTGTCCTGTAAAATTCACCCATTATGGGTCCACCTATCTCACAGCAACTTCATTTCAGTTTTCCTAAAGCAGGTGTTATTGAAGGTAAAGCACCACACGGTTTGGTCTTTGGGATATGTATTTTAAATGACAAAAGCTGAAAGGCTCTGATTAATCCATGATTTTTTTTCAATAAGAAGATCAACAGTTTCTCACATCCTTTGTTGGAAAGAAAATAACAAATCTAGGCAATATTTTCTATTCCTTATTCTTACTCTAAGAAATGTGTGTGACATTTATAACCACGGTATAAAAGCTCATTAATACTATATGCTGACCTATATAAAAAGGGTTATTGGCTTAACACAATAGGAGACACTCTTGTGGAAAACAGGCAAGGGAAGGAGAGAACGGCTGGAGATAAGCCATTTCTCCACAAACACTGGCTCGAAAGATGAGATCATTAAATGACAGTATTAAAAGCGGCTGATATTTTTCACCTCCTCTCTGTTCATTTAAAAACTAGTTTAAAAAACAGCAGAATAAAAAGCCCAGTGAACACCCCAGTACATTTTAAAAGGTAATTATCTCTCAAAGGGCCAATAGCAGGCAGAGAGAGGGAGAAAGGTTTATTTTTGTTGAGCTAATCTGACAGACTGGCACCTACTCAGAGGTGTTAGAAGAAGTCTGGCACGTCCACGAAACCATCAAGAGCAGCAGTAAATCCTTAAGGAAGACAGGACTGCCTATGCATTACTTTTGCTTTTTAAATAGTCCTTCTGGAAGTGTTGTTCCTGCTTTTCAAAGAAATCATTTAAAGCAAACTCCCCAATCAATGTGTTCTGAACAGAGTTAATTCCAACACTTGACCTTGGGGTTTGTCAAGACTAGTTAATGCTCAAGGCACCGTGCCCATGAAGAAGCACCAAACAGGGGGTGAAGCTGCTGGCCAGAAATAGTTACAAGTGAATTCCATATTTACACCTAATGCCCCCTTTTAAAGCCATCCTTTACTTTAAATAACAGCTCTTTTCCCCCCTTTTCTTTTCTTACATATGTATGGAGATCAATCCTATCCCTCCCTAAGGTTGTGTTTGTCTAGGCTGACGTTAAGCTACTCACAGAATCACCTCTAGAGATCATCTAAGTCCAATCTTCCTGCCAAGCAGGTTCACCTCCATCAGGTCACACAGGAATGTGTCCAAGTGGGTTTGGAAACATCGAGGGAAGGAGACTCCACACCCTCCCTGGGCAGCCTGTGCCAGGGCTCCCTCACCTAAGCAGCAGTTTCTCCTCATGTTCCAGTGGAACTTCCCATGTTCCAGCTTGTGCCCATTACCCCTTGTCCTGTCACTGGGCACCTCAGAAAAACAGACTGGCCCCATCTTCTTGACACCCACCTTTTAGGTATTTATAAGCATTGGTAAAGTCCACTCTCAGTCTTCTCTTTACCAAGCTAAACAGCCCCAGGTCTCACAGCCTTTCCTTACAAGACAGATGTTCCAGTCCCCTCATCATCTTTCTTGTAAAAAGGCTGACCGCTCCTTCTGCCACCATCCTAATGACACTTCCTCGACCTGTGGCAGTTTAAACTTATCTTCCCAAATACAAGTAGGACACTTTCATTCTTTGCTGTTCCCAAGTGATGAGGCTGAGCTGAGAAATTAATATCATCTGTCCTTAAGCACGTGACATTCTCCTGAAACCAATTAACGGCAAAGGAAAGCGGTTCTTCTCACATAATAATCCAGTCCTCCCCCGCCTTGCCAACTTCTCTCAGCTTTAGAGTCAGCAAATTTATTTAGCATGGTTCTAATTCTTCTGAAAAGGCTGCTAATGAAAATATTAAATAAGGCATGATTTGATCCTTAAGGAACTCCAGTAGAAACTTTGTATGTTCAGCAGAATGAAAGAAACCCAATGCATTGCGATGCAAGGTTATCGAGAATGACAGTATTGAAAGACTCCAGTTTTCAAAGGGATTTTTACCACCTTAAAAGCCCTTCTTGCAGGATACAGCATTACCATGATGCAATCAAATTAGAGCAAATTATCTCAAGTATTTTGAGCCTTTATGCCAGCCACCCACCCTGAAGAAAAACAGAAACTGAAATAAGACTGTTTGACACACACAGGGATGCAACAAGACCAGTGACTACTTTTGTTCAAACTAAACCAGAAAGAAGGTCATCATCATCTTCTGGTTCTCCCAAGAGGACCCTATCATCCATGTGAAGATGCCTTTTTAGCATCAGAAAACAGCTTGCACAGCACAGATTCCCTATGACACCGCAATTAACTCATTTGCTATACTGAAATCCCTTATATAGTGAACAGCATCTTAATTAATTCTTTAAATATATATTCCTCCAATAGGTTAAACCTTAATTAAAATGAAAAGTGCTTGATAGCATCTTCCTATCTGGTTACAGATGCATTTTAAAAAAATCTGTGGTGGTGGTATAAGCAACCACATTAAAAGGGATATGTGTTTCACTTCACCTTTTTTCAGTTCAGCATAACGCTAAGAAATCTCAATCTGCACTTACACTCACAGAATTTGTCTCCTGTTTCTGCTTTGTTTCAAACATAGATCTCAAAAAACTATTCTGGATTTTGTCCTGAGCATATCTCTGATCACTAGAGGTTTGCTGATGCTTAATCTCGTATTTCATTAGTTATTGCTTAATTAGAACCTCATTTGAAAGAAGTTAAATAAAAATGGACCATTTAATTATCGTGAGACATGAAAGAGGCAAAAAGTTCTTTGTAATCCAAGCTGCTCCTCAGCAAGTTTTTATCATGTTTATCACAGACATGTACCTGACTTTCCTTTCTATCTCTATTTCAGCTCTTCATTTCCTGATGGAGCTCTTCAGTCAGCACATCTGCCGCTACTCCTACATTCATCTTCACACAACTTTCCTGGCATCAGGGAACGGCATGATCCTGCTGTTGGGAGACAGGTTCATGCAGTCCTTGAACACCACCACCACACACTTCCCAAGCCCCACCTCATGTTTTATCTTACTTGTAAACCAGAAGACCAGCACAGCAACCACAGGAAAAGCTCCAGCAATATCTTTAAGTTGTGTGCAGTACACACAGGAATCCTTTTAAAATCTACCAGTATCTTCCAGCTTTAAAGCAGGACTTCTCCAGTACTAGCACTACACTTAAATATTGATCAAAAGAAAAAAGCTGTATCTTGATTCACTCTTCTTAACTGCAGCCTTTTTCTCTTTATAGTCACCTAATTAACGAAACCAGTAAGTCTATAATGCAAGCACAGAATAACCCAGTTGACCTATTACATGCGGAACTAAACACAGAATTGTTTCAGTACTTCCCACCATCCTTGTTCAGGAACCATTTATGCACAAATGCCAAATTACGTTCTGTTTTCAGGCTTGGGCATCTGAGTATAATTTCAGCTTCCTGATAAATAACAAAATGTACTCAAAACCAGCAATTTACTTCAGAAGCATTCACAAATTTCAGCAGTGTCTGAAACCACTGTCTGAAAGGCTTATTCATGAATTGTAAATTAAAGTGTTACCGCTCTATATTATGCAAACAGCCAAATCCTAGCATTGTAACAGAAGCAATGAGCTTGTTATCCTGTCAGTCCTGCAAGCAGACAGACACCTTCTTAGCACATCATTTCCAGAAGTGCTTGTGTGTTTGTCCTTAACTGCACTAGTTTTGATAATAATGAAGGATTTGCCACCAACTTAAATGAGATGAGATTCACCCAACAGCAATCACTTCTGAAAAGTCAAACACCTATCTGTAACTTGGTATGCAAACAATATTATCATACTTCATAAAAATTCCCCTAAGTGCATATATCTTAACAAATGCAAGTTATCCAGTGAAATTAAGCAGTAGACAACACAGCAGATTATCAGAGCCCTTGTTAAAAAAGCAGCAGCACACTGCATATTCTCAAAACACAACAAGTAGCCTCGTTACGGTGTTCAACAATTAGCTTTGGTTAGATAAATTATACAGCTAAACAGTTGCATGTGAAAAATAAGAGCGCGTGCAACAGTCTTCAATTCGGTTCACATACACCCCAACAGTCATCCTTTATGGAAAACTTATGCATATGGTGCGTGTGGGTGGACTGAGACCACGAAGGGATGAGCATTGCTTCGTTGCATGTCTGTAACACAGGCCAGGGAGGAGGGTTCAAAGGAGGCTGGGCGCTTGTCATAGACATCAGCACGTAAATCACATCGGTATCAGCAACTTAAGTCACGTGGATCCCATTAAATCCTACAAAGTTGTGTCATCGCTGTACCACTCAAGAAGGCATCTTCAGACAGATGCTGCCTCCCACCTACTCTTGTTCAGGTAACCACCTTGCAGATGGCAGGCAATGTGAGGACGGGCTGTGCCAGGGCATGTCGACCCGCACGCCGTGCCACCTGGCATGCTGGGGCATGAGAGACAACCCCACCACCTGCAGAGCAGAGAGCACCAAACTGCAAGTCTGATACTTGCTCTATTTCACATAGAGCCCTAAAAAGACAGCACAGATGTGCTTCTGCAACAGACAGTGGGATTATGGAGGTATCACATCACGAGGGGATTATAGAGGTATCACATCACTAGGGACAAAGGTGCAGTCATAATTGCTCTGCCACTACCGCGATCTCCTGGCTTGTCTGGAGAGCAAGGCACAAATAAATCCCAGAAGACTTCTAGAGGCAAACAGGATTCTGAAAGCAGGAACACATTTGAGCCCCGAATCCATCCTACTCCATCCCACAGCAGTTGGCATTATGTTTGCTTATATTCAATCTTCTTCTTTGCCTCATTTAAACTGATAATATTTTAGAAAGAAGTACTCTGTTCTAATACATTTCCTCTTTACTCTTTCCCACTGCATGATGCTCCTTTCTTTATAACTTGTGTTACAGAGCAGCTTCCAACATCCATGAGCTTTTACTCAGTAGTTTCAAATGCATCTGTCATAGCCAAGTAAAATAGGAAAGAGTTAAGGTCTGGTGTCTTGAGATACTAAAGCATCAAAAGGAATTGGATGCTACAGCTGAAAACAGTACTCTGAGGAAGCATCAAGTGGTACTGCTCTCAGCAGTTAGGGGAGCAGAAAAAAGGTTCAGACACAAGGAAAAGAACTGGTATGGAACTTGATAAGCTACTTTGGCTTCCTCTCGTTTTTCACAGCTATAAATTAGAGATCCATTTATAACTGTTATAGGAGTTTCTTTTAAAAGCAGCTAAGAGGGTTTGGTTTGCACAGCTTGCAGGTTTATGCACATTATGCATGAACAAAACAGTCACCATCATCATTAGAAAGACAGTGACAGCAGAGGTACCATCACAAATGCTGTTGGAAAAAAGGGATATTTGCATGTATTTTGTTTTCTAAAATACCAACACACGCAGAGTTCTGGCCTGCAATCTCAATGACACCAGGGGAACGCTTCCTCTTAAAATGCATTGATATCACTCAAGTGAAAAGTTGTCTGCTGATGGGTTTTATGTGCATCTGAGCTGAGCCAACGGAGCTCAAGACAATCTAGCAATTCCACTATTTACCACATTACAGTAAAAAATGGCTTTTTGCCTCTTCCTAATTATATTCTCAGCCTGCGTAACAAACTTATCCATTCCCACTATCCTGTAATTGACAATGCCATTATAACATCTAGTAGCTCCAAACCTTCAGAAAAACAAATACAGAAAAGGGGAAGAAACACAGAGCAAGAGGACACTGTCCATGCTTCTATAAACACTTGATCTGAGTGTACTTACACACCAGCATAAATCAAAGAGGCACAATCCAATTTAAATAAGAGTCCTGCAAGGCTTTTTCATTAGTCCATTGTTTATGCTTTTGTCATTTTTTGACTAATTTTATTACATAATACTGAGAGATTTACTACACTACATTACAGCTCAGCTAGTCATAACAGAATTAAAAAAGTTAATTTTGTTTCTGTTTCAGAAGCTCGAGAGTATATTATATCTTGCTGGTTTTCCATCAGTGTTTCCTCTTTCTGTTCCATCATCACATTCTGCGTTCAGAAACACATAGCTTACATGCTATCACTACTTTAAAAACCATACCCATGCACTGCCCTTCAAAAACAAAAAAAAAAACCAAACACTTTTAAATTTTTTAGCTGCTTCTCTCTTTTGGCCCAACCTAATTTTTCAGGGTTTCTGGTCAAGCAGTAAAATAGCTCAGCAGTTTAGCACTGACCTCACAGGAAAAAAGATATAGGGCCACTGCCTTCATATTTCCCTTACTGGAAACTGCACAAATAATTCCACTTAAATTGGTGAGATACATTTATGGCCCATTTTTGAAGACAAGAACATAATTCTGCTGAGCTATTACTAGCTCTTTGTCTTTTTTTATTGTCTTCCTTAAACAGCTGCTACCGAACGCTGTCAGAGGCAGGATGATGCTCTGCCCCGAGACTGCTGTGCTTGGGAATGAATCACCACATGCCCCATCGCAGCGAGAGGAGCACCACAAGGAATAAACCCGCTGTTGAACATTACATACACATTTATCTCTAATTCCCCATTTAACTGTTCTTTTCCAATGTTTAATTCATGAGTGTTTTATCCATATTTCCAAGTTCCTCAGTGGCAGTGCACAAGAGTCCAGCTAGGGTCCAGTAAACTGTCTAGAACAAAGGTTTCCACACTCCTATCTACAAACCTTGCTTAGAAATTGAAGTCTGATGTCTCACACGTTCATGTAAAAAGAGATTTTAGCCCAGAAGATCATGTAAGATCATTATGTGCAGAACAACAAAAGAAAACTGAATAATAGGAAGACAACCCTCATTGCATGGTGTTGCACATACAGCTTCATGCATACATGTGCTGGTTTTGGCTGGGATTGAGTTAATGTACTTCAGCCTAGATGCTAAAGGGCTACGTTTTAGAGTTAGGATGAAAACAGTGTTGATAACACAGGGATACTTTAGTTACTGCTAAGCACTGCTTATAGGGAGACAAGGTCTTTTCTGCCTCTCACACATCACCCCAACAAGAATCTGGGGGGGAGACACAGCTAAGACAGCTGATCCCAGTTGACTCAAGGGATATTCCAGACCATATGACATCATGTGATGGAATTTGCCTTCCCAAGCAACCCTGACAGATGATGGAGCCCTGTGCTCCTGGAGACAGCTGAACACCTGCCTGCCACTGGGAAGGAATGACTGCATTCCTTGTTTGGCTTTGAGTGTGCGAGCAGCTTTTGCTTTACCCAGCAAACTGTTTATCTCAACCCATGAGTCTCTCATGAGTATCTCTCATCCCTTGGGGCTAGAGAGAGCAAGGGGCTGGGTGCTGCTTCGTTGCCAGCTAAGTTTAAACCACGGCACAGAGAGAAACACACTACAAAGTACACAGAAGCTAAATTACCAATAAAAACACCTTCCACAACACACAATGGATGATACACCTTGTATTAAGAATTTTCCAGTCTTTTTATTTGCAACTCATTTCAAAAGGACCACTTGGGGGGGAAGGCTGTTGGTTCCAGCCTAATTACTTCCAGATGGTGTCACGTTTT
Organism: Colius striatus; assembly: GCF_028858725.1. Lineage (NCBI taxonomy): Eukaryota > Metazoa > Chordata > Aves > Coliiformes > Coliidae > Colius > Colius striatus. The sequence continues at coordinate 115,350,741 of NC_084760.1, forward strand.
CCCACATAGAGAAACAAGTGGCATGTTGAATTTGGTCAGATGAAAGCATTTCCACCAGCTGCTTCCAAACCACTTCGAGAAATTCATCTGGATGCAATTATGACTTCACTGCAAAGTTTTTGTCAGTTTTTTTTTAAACACTGGACCACAGAAATCAGGTACCTCATTCAATTCCCACTGAAGTAAGTAGGGTGGTTTCCATTGACTCTAAGGACTTTTGGTCAAGGTCTCACAGAGAAGTGAATAATAAGAAGTCTTTGTCTACCATGGAAAGAGGTTAATCTCTCATCCTTAAAGGCTGCACACTAAAGAACTCCAGACTGCCACAGGATTGCTGTAGTCCAAGATATTGTCATATCAGCAGGTATTTTTATTTTAAGAGTATTTTCACCAGCATTGTCTTCCAGATGGCATATTACAGCACTCTAGTCATAGTTTAAAATGAAAAATATTTGTATGAACCACATCTCCAAGAGTAAAGACTTGGATTCACAAGGACAAAGCTCTCTTCTACCTCAGTGAGGTACCAAGTTGTCAATTCAAAGAGGTTAGACTTTAAATTAGGAAAAAAAAAGATACAAACCCACTGATTTCATCAATGCATTTTAGTTTCAATTTCCCTGCAACTAAGATATAGTAAACCCTTATCTGAGTAGGGTTTACTTTTATCCCTTCCATTTGTCACAAACTGTAGTAAGTATTCATACATTTTTTATATCCAGTTGGTGTAGTTAAAGGCAAAACTGTTTAAATGGCCCCAGGCACAGGAGAATCCATTAAACTCTTTTCCCAAGGTGAGACTTAGAGCCATTATGCAGAAGGTTTTCAGTAAGGTCCTCTTTGTGAGATCATAATCCCAACAGGCACTTTGAAAGAAAATACTCATTTGCCTGAAAGATCTCTACACAAAACTCACTTCTGAATTCAGACACAACTTGTGCAACCTGTAGCAAAGGTGTCTTTGCAACAGCAAACCTCAGTAAGCTCTTTAACAGAGTGCATAACTTGTGAGTCACAGGTGTAATGACCACAGATGCATGTTAAAATACATATTCCTTCTTTCATCAAGCATCTACAACCAAGGAAAGTGAGAAGGCTGTAGCTTGACTGTAGTGGGTAGCTAAGGGTGTCAATGATCTGCAGACTTGACAGCTTTGCATTTTGCCCAGAAACATTTGGAGCTTCTCCTGTTTTTCTATATAGCCATGATTACAGGAAAGCAGCTGCCTTAATGAACCATATAAACTGTATTGGAAAAAAGAAGCTGCTCTGCCTACTGGGAAGTTTCTCTGCCCCAATTTTTCCTCCTTGTCACAGGCTCAGTCTCTGAAGTAAACACAATTCACCTCTTCTTCATTTCACTGGAAGTATCTTGAACAACATTATATTCTACCTTTTGTTAGAATTGTGTTGGCAGTGTTGATTTTTAACTTTATTAAGTTCAAAATAACAACAGGGCAGGTTCAAATAAATGTTCTTAGAAAAGCAGGTTTTCTTCAAAGTTCAAAAATCAACAATTGAGAGGTTGCCTTAGCAGCACTTTAATAAAATTAGGAGCCTGCCTGCTTCTTTCATTAGAGATGGACCAATTCCCAACACAGTGTGCTGAAATACAAACTGCCAACATCCTTCACTGATGTGCCAGTGACGATGTGGCTGTTCCATCATCCTGAATATGACAACTCATGTTATGCATATACTGAATAATCTTCCACACAATTGTTCACCTGTTTTGTGGCTTGTTCAAATCAGGCCATAGTTAGCAGAACAGATGACAGGAAATAAGATGATGGATTCAATCCTTGGTAACAACATCTTGCTTTTCACTCTAAAAACTTAGAATTGGAATCTGCAAACCTCTACCTGTTCTTCCAACCATGTGAGAAATGGAAAGTACTTTTCATATACTGTACAATTTAGCTAGAACCTAGAAACAGGTATGTAACAGCAGAAGAAAGACCAGTTAGACTTGTGTTGACTGCAGTACAGGCTTGGAGGAGAGCAGGGAAGTTAAAGATGAGGTTCACTTATAATTTCATATAGGCTGCTGCAAGATTAAACTCAAGCAAAGCTCCACCCTTCACCACCAGCAATTCTTCAGCCATCTTCAATGGTCATTTGTTGGATATGCCTTGATTTGGGGAATCCAAGTCTGTTGTTTATCATGTCATAGTCTGGAAATACTTGTACAGAGATTACAATGTATCAAAGTGGAATTTTTTTTCTTGTAGTTAGTAATCATGTACTTACAGCATTAAGTAATTAACTACCTGTATTTCCTAAAAAATGTTTCAGTAGTTGTTGGGTTTTTTTTTTCAGTGAACAAAAAACATCACACAAGTACAACCATGTCACATATACAAATACCACAGGCACATTTGTGAGAAAGCAGATGTTTTAAAATGTAACAAGTTAATAAAATGTCACTAAACCAACAGATTTTAAGCAATGGAAATGAGAAAATGCAAAATTGTTCAATAACCAAAGAAAGCCTTAATGCATGCAGCCACAATAGGTTTTATTTGTTTGCTTCTCTGCTGGTAGCACTGTAATAACATTGATGATGTTCAGTATTATATCATTTTTTCACCTATCTTAAAAAAACCCTTAAGAAACTGCAGAAGATGAAACTACATTCCACCAAAATGAAGAGACTTTTACCTGTGATTTAATGAAAACAGTATTTCACTCTGAGTTGAAATGATTTGTCCCAAGTGGCACAAGGTAGAAGCAGAGCTGCTGGTTGTAATCCAATTCCTCAACTCCTCTTCTCCTACCTTACTCTACTCGTTCACTTATCTGCCCATTTCTGTACAAAACAGACCACACATTACAGTACAGATTAGCTCAGGTCCACTGTTAGTCATCTATCCTCCTCTGAATTTAACCCAATACTCTGTGTAACTAAAGAATGGCCACGGATTTAATATTTCAGGTGGGGAGCAGGAAATCAATACCCACCACATAAGAGTGCAGAAAATCCTTTGACCTGATTATGTTCAGCTCACATTGAGGATCATTTCACAGATTTCTCAAGAATTCAAGTCTTCAGTTTTCTCCCAAGCACTGTGTAACTGATTAGAGCACTGTTAGAACTTCCACAGAGTAAGAATGAACTCATCCCAAATGCCCCATGGGAAATACGTTGACAATATCACGCAAATACCATCCTTTTCTGACCCAAACCTGCACCTAACAGTTTTCACTGCACTTGTTCATAGAACACTCACTTTTTGCTAAGACTCAGTCATTTTAGTTTGCAGTGGTTATGCATAACAGGCCAGATTCTTGCGTTTTTCTCCAGATAAGCAATTTCAGTCATTGCAAAGAATTACTGATAAGAGAAAACATGCAGAACTTGCCCCAGTTTCCTTAACTGGCTAGACTGAAAATCTATCCAATCAACTCTCTTTTTAAAAAAAAGCCTACTAATACAGTGAATATTATTGCTCTGTTGCATAGAGCACTAGAAGCCTCTCAGCCAAGGACTACAAAAGATCCTTTAAAGAACAGTACTGGGGTTTGGGTTTTGCCATTGACTTTTGGTCACTGTGATGAGGCCCTTAATTCATAAGGGTGGGAGCTTTTAAGGTTTGGGGTTTTTTTTAAGGACAGTTGGGAATACTAATAGCTCTATACCTTCAAGATTAAAAAAAAGGCTAGGTAAATTCACTCCCAGGGACAAAACTTACTGTTCAAGAATGTAACTCATTGTTCAGCATCAATTTATCTGTTAGCTAGAACATGAGCTTTACAACACAGAAGTATTGAGATTACCGAAAAACCAGAAAAACTGTTTCTCAGACAAGTCCTTTCCTTGCCCAGGATGGGATCCAGCATCCAGACATCCCTACTGACATATCTTGTACAGAAGATGTTGTTTTCTGTCAGCAAGAAGCTACTACATAACAATTCCCCTCCATTCACCCTAGCATCTACGCTATCCAAATTCTCTACTGTCAGAGGGCTGCTTTCCGCTAGGTTCACGAAGGTTGTTTGGTTTTTGTCTCTTAGAAAAAGGCAAACTGACAAATTAACAAGAAAAATAGTGAATGCAAAAAAACTTGGCATATCCTTGAAGAAGATCAATTGAGCCAAACAAAACCACCTAGAAGAGACTGTCAAGAAGATAATAAAAGCTGGCAAGCTTCTTCTCGACTTCAGCTGCCCCTTGGTGACATCAGAGAGTTTTCATGTTTTCTCAAGACAGTGCCAGTTATGCATCGATGCCTTTGAGTGCCAGTCTCATTAAAATCTACATTGGTAACAGCTCCCACAGCCAGGGCAAAATTAATATTCCAACTTTGACTGAGAAGATTGTCACAGTTGCTCCACCAGAGTTTGCATACAAGGAAAACAAGTGTTACAGAACAGGGAAATTACATTAACTGTGTTCTCAAATTGCTGCTCTGAGCATTGCATACTAATGTATTAATATTTGTTTTTAAAATAAGCATCTGCTACTGGAAGACTGGAAGAGAACATGAAAGCAGACGCTAGCCAAAGCGACACATTAGTTCAGGAAAAGGAAGACTGCGGGTCGCCAGCATCTCTCCATCAGCTGCAAGGTAACATGGATATTAAAACCATACCTAGTCAGGGCAAGACCAAAGGAAGGGCCTTTCATAAGTGAATGGAAAGAAACAAAGCTTGGAACTTGCTTCAGAGCCAAACTTGTGGGCAAGTGTTTAAAACATAGATCTAATTCAACTCTCAATTTTACAGCAGCTAACAGAGTTTGAGTGTATGAGGGGAAAAAGAGAGGTATCTTCCTTCTTACCATCAATCAAGAGGTTTGTCCACCTGAACTCAGACAACAGCTGATACTGGAGACAGATGAGAGTTAATATCTTAGAGGCTTCCCATTCTCCCTTCTCCAACCTACACAGCCTCCTTGGGCTTACCGTGCCTCCAGACTACTAGCAAAAGCAGCAAACACGTGCTGTAAGCTGCTAAAAAGCTAAGCTAACGGATGCCAAATCTGACCTTGCTAAACCACTTGCCAGGAATTTTAAAAGATAAATATTATTCTTTCAAAGAGCAGGATTGTAATGGATATCCCATTAAAGTATAGGAACAGAAACCAATGCCAGGGTGCAACCTGTCACTGATAGCAGGAGAGTGATGTGCATCTGTAGCATCAAAGACAAGGGCAACAGGTACAAACAAAATACAAACCAGGTTAAATTTTTTATAACATGCTGAATGCACACCAGTTCTCTGAGTAAAAATGCACTTAAAGATCATCATACTTCACTCCTCCTAATGTTTCCTCTAACTGTATTATTACTTTCTGTGCTAAGACACATCCCAGCACCGCTTCCATATTTGACAGCACCTCCATCAAGAAGCTTAACGTTCAGAGCAAATATAAGGAGGTAAACCCAGTCTTAATTCCACAGAGAAAGATTCTGTTCTACAGTGTACCTGTTTTAGGAGGCTCACTTTTAAATGAGTGAAATTACATGAGCAGCAAAGCAGTTTACCCAGAGTAGTGGTAAATTCTTGAGCAACACCTTTCCCGTCTTCAGGACGGCCCTATAAGTCAGTCATGTTCCAAGTAAAAATGACCCCATTCAGTTCTACTGTAACACTAAGTATTAAATAGGAAAAAGTCTGAAGAAGTCGTTTATGACTGAGTGGAACAAGAGGCTGCTAATTTAGCTAATTCACATGTACTTATGTATACTATTCAAAACGCTAATATTTTATCTAAAAATAGGTTTAAAATGATATTCCAGAACTCTAAGCTAGGTACTGAAATTTGCTCAATTTCCCTCTTGTAAGAAATACAATTCAGTTGCTCTTTCAATTTCATTTAGAGTTATTCATATTTAGCAAACCTAAAAGCCATTTATCACTTGAAGCAGCAGGACTGAGAATTTCTCTGTCCCTAAAAGAATTGTTCCAACACATCAAACTCTTTTATTGATAAAGCAAAGAGATTTTTTTTTAATGGACAGGCCACCAGGTCAGTAAACTAGTCTCACTTAATGCCATTGGAGAGATGGAGAACAGCAATGGAAGTTCTAACTACGTGGCTGTACTCCAGGGAATTTACAGTAGCACAAGTTATTTTACATTATTCTGAATCAATTCTATTTTTTCTTAGAGACAATTTTCTATCAAAACCCAGCAACAGAAAAGTCAGACCCGTTATTATGCTCTCCAAGGAAATGAATGCTTTGTAACACACAGACAGATGGCTTCGTTTCATATGCTCCACTCCCCCTTTTTTCTAAAGTTCTGCTGCCATCTTATTGTATGGGCTTTTAAACTTGCTTGTTTGCATCTGTCGTCATATTTCGTGAGCTGTGTGGCTGTTGACTACAAAAAAATGTTTAGTTTTTGAGACAGGAGCAGATTTTGCCCATTTAACATAATAATCCTCTCCACTGGGATACAGCTATTTTCTCATTAAGAAAAATTCCAAGCGTAACGTGATTTTATTGCTCTGCAGTCAACAAAAGCAAAATGGAGCATTTTTTAAAACCAGAATAACGCTTCTGGATCAATAAAGGTCACAGCTACATGGGTAAACTACCTCCAAAATGTGCTAGGTGGCCTTTCGTCTCTGCACAAACCCATCCATGTTCACAGCTAATTGGGATAACCTGGTCTCAGCCAAATAAAACAACCTTATACCACCGTTTAAGTGCTGCAGGATGGAAGCTGAATGTCTGATTAGTATTCCCCCTAATGGTCTTCTCACACATCTCACCTTTATTTGCTTTGAAATGATCAGATACAGTTTATTTTGCACGTGTACTCCATTTATGTCATTGGTCTCTGTGTGCCCATAAGCCATTGGAGACTCCTATTAGATGCAAAGTTTAAATTAAATGCCTGAAATTAAACGTTCAAAGTGTTTTGCTGTGAGTTTCAAGGCAGAGCAGTTCCTTTCAGAGAAACTATAACAATTTAGCCTCTGCAAACCTCTTTCCTCCCTTTGCATCTGTTAAGCAACCCTGTGGGCACCCTCAGCAAAATGCCACTGCGCTGTTTTGCAAGTAATTTCTTACTGGGGAGGAGGGATCTACCAGAACTGCAGTTGATTGTAGTTTGTTTTGGAGGCCCAAAACTCTGTTTTTCTCCTTGGCTTTACATTACCCAGAGAGAAAATGTCCCATCCCAGTAAGTGATGCTGACCTGGTGCCTGGACATGGATATGACAGAAACATTTAGATAATTTATCCTTCTTTCCTCCCGCCTGCCCCTAAATCACGGGATACCCAGCATGGTGTCCTAATTGCAGCACAATTAGCTCAAAGTACCTCCCAGAGCTACTCAGAGTGATTTACTGGGTAGCAAATATCAAGTTTGTACTCTGTATGCACAAGCATGGGCACAAACTTCTTGCCGATGAGCAGGAAAGATTTCACAGTGACAACTCCACAGAAAATCTCTTTGCTTTGAACAAAAAATTGCATTAACAATTAAAGAGCAGTCTTCTCCCTTTACCCAAATTGGTGTGTTTTCTTTCATGATATGTTACAATACACAGAGTATTTGGAAGCATTTTTAGATTCCATAATCTCCGCCCTCATTGCAGCTCAACAGAAGCTTCCTGAATATTTTGAACTTTGACAAAGATAAACAATAACAAAGGTAAACATGTCAGAGCCAAGAGAGGTGTAGAAAACCCACTAGGTGTAACACCAGGCAACAAGTAGCACGGTGCAAGAGGAGTAACCTCCAGGAGCTGCAGCAGGATCTTGTCTTCTCGAACCACATACATAAGGTAAACGGGAGAGTCTGACAATGACACAGTTTGTAAATAGAGATGTTAGATATATTAAGTGAATAATCATGTACAGTGATTCTTTTAATATGCAATGGAAATATTTCCTTAGCAACTGTAAAAGCAAAAAGTTTATTTCTTGCAAAGAAAGAGGAAAACTTTGATTTTTACAGCAAGTCCCACAGCAACTAGATATTAAGCTTATGTAGAGTACACTGTAAGAGTCAGGTTGTGGGATATTTCAGCTGATACGACAAAAAGCAATTGAAAGGTTGCTAAATCACGTGTGTCTTTCTCTTTCTGCATATATATCCATCTATATTAATGTGCTGTGCATAATATAAAGTTCCCAGTCATGCTCAAGTCCCACTTTGACTATTTCATTTTTAATCTCTTTCCACCTTACTCTCTCAAATCAAACAGAGGACACGTCAACTATCAGGCTTAATTTCTCTTCTCATTACATCCTACATTATGCAGATGTCAGGTCAGGAAGAGCTGTATCAGATAACCAAAAACTAGTAATAATTAACCAAGAGCAGTGCAGATTGCCCAAAGAGACCTATTCCTTCCAAGTGGTAAATTATTTTTTAATTATCCCATCGAGATGGAGTTTTCTAATTGCAAATACTCTAAAGCAAGCAAAAAAAAAATACACTGGGGAAATCCCAGATTACTAGCAACTGTGCAACTTTCTGCACAGGTTTTTCAAGTAGTAAGAGATCTTTTTCAATTAAAAAAAAAGGAGAATTTCCTGGAACACTTCATCGATGCAGATAAGCCTGAAATTGAAGTGCAGGAGAAGGATAATGGAATTGACAATTCAATTTTTAATGTCCAAATAAACAATTTTTTTAAGTCAACAAAATAAATTGAAGTCAGACCTATTTAGAAGGTGCAGAGATACGAAAATGAAACAGGTTTTGAGCAGCAGGTATTTTATTAGTTTCACAGTAGATGATGTCAATATATACCTATTTATTTTGCACTTGAGAGGCACTTCATTTGTTCCCAACCACTTTCAAAAAATCCAGAATCACTCCTGCACCCTTTACTCTGCCTTTCCATTACAGGGAGAAAAAGAGGAGACATTCTTTATTATCTGGGAGCTTCAAGATTTCTCCAGTATCCACAACTGACAGATTAACAGCTCCTCACACGCTAAAAGAAAGGAAAGAAATTCCGAACGTTACCGCTGGATCCCCACCAGCACCACAGTAATCAACAGTTCAGGAATCACATCTGTGACCGCTATTGACTGCAGCACCTTTAAATATTCATATAGTTTTATCTTCAGTGGCCAGCAAAGCCTAGTATAGCTGCCTACTGCTGCCTTGCCCAACTCATGAGGCGAAACAGAAGGGAAAAGCAGCTCTGACAGGTTTTTCTCTGGTTCAACCTCAGAACCCCTGCTCAATATCCTCATCCCACGCCCTAACAGCCCTTAAGCTTGATCAAGGAAAGATATGAGTTCCTCACCTCTGTCTCCTAAACCAACTCAGCCACCTCTGCAGGGGACAGGCTGAAGCATCCCTCACACTGAGCAAAGTTACAAGTATGTATTGACATCCTGGACATGGCCTGTAAGATGTTGCATCTAATTAAAAGGCCACTGATATTTTCCTGTCCCCTGCCAAGAATAACATTCTTGGGTGGCCACAGACAGCAGTAACATGATACCCTCAGCACATCGATTTGAGGCCAACACACCCTGCAACAAGCATTTAATAAAAACGTCAGCTATAAAATCCTAATGGCTAATTTGTCACTTCAACATTTCATAACAAGCATTATCAACTTCTCCCAGGATCACAACAAGCAGGGTTAGTACTAATGTGGTTCAGCCACAAACATTTCTATTAATGTGGCTCATGCACACATTTTCTACCTAATCAGCCATCTGTCACCAACTGGAGACTTTCTTCAAAGTTTGAAGGGTAGAGGAAAATATTATTAAGTTACAAAAAAACCCCAAATTCCTATTTCTTGGCTGTTTTTAAGCCAACCTCTTTGCTGATGAAAGTTGGAAACAGTACCTAGGTGCAGAAGGTGCACAGATTTCAGCTCTGTGGGTGCAAAATACAGTTTATAGGCCAAGTGAAAACTATAGTCAGCATCCAGTGAAATGAACTGCTGGCCTTGCAAACAACCATACTGCAAGAAGAGTAAAAATCAAGCATGTCTCCTGAGACTGAGCCGTTGGGGGAGGCAGGGCATACAATAAACATGTAGAGATTAATGGCCTTTATTTCGGGCTCCCAGACATTTTGGGAGGACAAAAGTTTCTGAAAGAATGCCAATAAGATGTGGAAAGCTTTTTGATTACTCAGCCTCCTTTCTTACCATGTTCATTCAAGTTATTCTAAATTTCACATAGAAACCTGGGCTGAAATGGCTGACATCATGCCTCATATCTCAAAAAGAAATCTGGATACTTCTCTACATCTGTAGCCAACAGTCTCAGGCTCATCTAATTTTGAAGTGGCAAATAGTAAGGGCAGTGCAGCTGCTATATACGTTCAGAAACTCTTTTTCACTCAAAAGTTATTAGAATGTTTTTTAAAAGCTCAAAAATGTAAAGTTTCCAGTGAAATAATGAGCAATTACCCTTTGCAGCATTTTCTCACAAACACTTTAATATGCAGATTCTTCCCTATCATAATTCCCTCAGTGCTACCCTTGCCTTTCAAACCTTTGCCCAGAGGAGGAACAAGGTCACTGCAAAGAAGTGAAAACCTCTCCATACACAGCAGATCCCTTTCAAGCACAATACTGCAGGCCCGACATCTAGATCCAGGCCGTCTTACTAACTTACTCCTGCTCTCACTGGAGTGCTTATTTTCTCATTAGTCTATTGGAGGGAAAAAAAAAACCTAGTAAGAGGCATGAGCCACATCTATGATCTGACCTAAAGCCACACAAGCTGTGACATCTGTAATTAATTGGCTATTCAGTGTATTGTCCAACACATGAGGAGAAGATGACATGTTAATTGGAGAGGTCCTTTCAACTTCAATTTGTCCAGCTCCCTTGGTGAGAAAAGACCCCTGAAGTCAGAGCATTTTTTTTTGATTGGCATTACTGTTATTCCAGTTCAAAAGGAGCCCCCAGAAAGCCTAGTAAATGAGAAGAAAATTTGATTTTATCTGCATCAGATTTTTCCTCTTTTATGTAACCTTTAATGTAGCCCATAATTAGGCAATGCTGTTTAAGGGAAAATTAATGAAATAAGACTGGCCTCCAGATGAAGATTTTTAAAGCATGTGTCAGTGACACAAAGTTTTCTGTCATGTTAACATATTTAATTGAGAGAGGAGTGGCAGAAGCTGGCTAGAAACACAGATGACCTCTTCTCCTGCTTCAGTGAATCTGATATTTTGTGACCAGACATATGGATACACTGAAGATATCAGTGTGCTTTTTCTCCCCTCTCTCAAATATGAATCAGACGGGGGGGGGGGAAATGCCTATAGGTAAGAGGTTTTGTTGTTGTTATTTCTTTTAAAGGAAAAACAAGATGTTATCTGTTTTGCTTTCAAAATGTATCCTTTTCCTTGAAAACACACATTTCTCTGCAGGTGCACAGAAGTTATGAAACATGCATTTGAAGTGCTGAAGTCAGTGAGCTCATTTCAGAAAAGGAAAGGCTGTGTTTATATTTACAATGTAAAGAACAAGGTTATTCCTCCAAAATGTCATTAAATAAACAGATATTTAATCAGAGAATGGCATTTCTTTTGCCTGGCATTTTAAGATTGAAATAGTCACTAAACCCCTTTTTGATAGAGTTTAAAATTATGTTCATTTAATAATTTCTTTACTCAGCACTACAGTTATCCTTCAAATACACCAATTATATGATTAGGCACTTTGCAGACTGCTTTGGACAAAAAGACACATTACAGAATCGTTGCTCCAGTAAATGCAACCAAATACATATTCTTTCTGAATAAGGACACTGTTGTTCTGTAATTGCAAAGCTGCCTAATTCACCAAGAAATTTGCTAAACACCATTATTTTAACAAGAATACTTCAATGCAAATGTAAACAGCCTCTTGCACGTGACAGAGACAGGACCAAATCCCTCAGAGAAGTTCTATAAGATCTGTACCTCTTGCATCTCCACTGTTGCACTACGTGACTTTCCCATTCGTAATTACACCCTGACATCCCTTTTTTTACAAAAATAATACTCATTTTCATCAATTAGTTTTCCTGCTTTCTAGTGCTGCTGCTCTACTTAACACATTGTTATTTGCAATTGACTACTGAAGTAGAAAGCTGAGTCAAGGAGAAGAAAGAGACTTTGTTCTCTTTTTCTTTGCTTCAATGTAGTAGCTTTTCTGTTTTCAGTCTTTTAAAATGGCTGCATTTCCTTATCAACTCCTGTTAAACATAAAATAAACTGTCTCTCAAAAGCTTAAGAACTAATCAAAGAAAAATGTTAAGAAAACAAACTGAAGCCCCAAGAGGAATAAAATAAGATATGTCTGCTAATAGTAATTCTGTTCTCAGATGATCAGTAAAAATTGGTATGAAGTGAGAAGTTGGTTTCTGCATACCCCAACAACTTGTTTTATCAACTGAATTCAAAGAGGTAGCTGTGGGATGTAGAAGGTCCTCACATGTTTATCAAAGTAGCTTAAAGGATGGGCTGTAGACAGAAGTATGAAACATGCGGCCAGTTCTCAAGGCCGAAGGAGGATCGTGAGTGAAATCCCACAGGCAGGAGAGCTGGGGCCTGTATTCTGCAAGGTTCATAGGTGAGCTGGGGAGGAGGTAACACAAGGACATGATGAAATTCACTAACTGTTTCCAGCATACAGCACTATAAAACTTCCCTCTCCTAAGGTGAAGGTCTTACAGGTGAGATAAACACAGAAGACTGCTGGAGGCTCCTTTTCCCCATCTTTTTTGATGCAACCATTAGGCAAAATTCAACAGAACTGGGAAGCAGCAAGTTTAAAAGAAACCATTGGGTATATAGTTAAGCTATGGTACAGTTTGAACAGGCTCAAACAGAGACTGGGTAAATTCACAGCAGAAAAATGACAAATATTAAAACCAGAGAGACCACCTGTACTCAAAGCAGTCTCTGAGCTACTCAACAGAGGAAGCCAAAAGAGCAGCCTAGGAAAAATATATTACTCCATGCTCATTGCTCAGCATCCCACTGCAGCCAATCATAGATGGATCAGCGTAACCCTTCTCATATCCTTACTAAAAACTAGAAGACTAAAACAAGTGAATATCGTATCTCGAGGTGAGGGCTTGCCACCACAAAGTCAGCAAGCAACGGAAGGCTTGGAGAATCAATCTAACTCACCAGGACAAAATGGTCAAGGAAGGATTTGTATGTGAACTTCTCAATTTCTTTTACACTTTCTCATATCATTTGACTTCTGTCTCAACAGTCAGTTGTTCTAGTTTATAGTATCATAAAACCTGCCTTTTTTTCCCCGTTTCAAAGCCTTCCAACATTCACTGGAGCCTGTGAAGATCCACCTCAAAGCTCTGCCTGGTAGCAAGATCCTAAAACCTACTTACAAGACTAACAAGCTCACAGTATTTTTATGTCAAAAAAAAAAGCAAAAAAAACCCAAACAACCTAATCCATCACTAAAAACACAACTCACAAAAAATAACACACACCACAAAACCAACCCGGACAACCCAACCAAAAAATCACAACCACTAAACCAACATGAAATCAAATATTAATGGTAAGTTTTAAATGCATCTCAACTTCCCTTTAATTGGTTTTCCAGAAGAAAATTAATGTTAGATATACAATTTCTGACAAGTGCAACCCAGCCTGTCTCCAGCATCACTGCCTGCAAAAATCTGAAGCCTTGATTTTCCTTTAGTGAAAATTTACAATACAGCATTACAAGGAAAATCAGAGAGGAAAACAGAGAAACAACTTCAAAACTTACTTCTTTTGTGATAAATATGTAAAATTTGTCCCAGTCTGTAATTTCTATCCCATCTTAAAATAAGGGATGATAAAAAGTAGCAGATTTCTTCTCAAGACTGTTTTATTTTTACGCAGAACATCTAGAACCTACCTTCATATTCCATTATATACAATAAATCTTCATGGAAAAATGCACCACATTTTCCCATGCTGAGTTTGTTTGGAAAAGATCTGACCAACCAAGTGAGGTACAGGACAAGGTTCTCTGCTTGGGAAAGCAGAGACACCTTCCTCAGAAGCCCCGAAACGGAGATGGTTGTCCAGTTGCAGAGGTTCTTGGAGAGGCTGGACTTGGTTTCTGCTCTTTCTTATTTTCTTGGGAAGAAATTAGAGACAGAAGCCTGCATGGGAAGCCAATCTAACATCACTCTTCTGTAAGATTAGAGAGAAGTGGAGTGGAGCAGCAGGGAATCAGAGCAAAACAGAGTATTTGGAGTCAGAAGACCGAACGCAGTATTGATATACATGAGAGGACACAAGTGTGTTCAAGCCTGGTGAACAGCAAAAAGAGTGCAGGCGATGGTAAGAAAACATGTTTTTTGGGAAAGGCTTAAAATGTGTGAAGTATGAATTGTCAGATTATAAGGAAACAGAGAATGAAAAGTTTTACTAAAATAACTTGGAAGGCACAAAAATTGAAGAAGTCACTGACAAAGAACAAGACTGTGATGAGGGAATAAGTATACAGAAAGATAAGAGTGAAGTGAGACCAACAGAAGATGGTTTAAGATAGAAGAGCACAAAAAATAAGGTGTAGAAATGAAAACTTTAAAAAAGTATGCCTCAATGTACTGAAATCAAACATTACTGTAAAAACTACAATGGCAACCCCTAAGACCAGAGTCACAGCCCCAGAACTCTGCCAGCTGTTAAGAAGATACTGACTTGGATGACACACGAGCCTCACTCGAAATAGCTGAGACCCCTGGCCCAGCGACCTGCCAATTCTTTTCATGCAGCCTACCCAGCTACATTCATTGGCCACCTGGTTATTGGGATATAATGGAAATTTAACACCAACATAAAATTGGAGTCTTTTTTACGAGGAGAACAAAGAAATGCAATTCTCAAAAAAGCACTAGCTGTAAGAATTCACCTAAAACTGTCCAAAAGGCAGGCATGCTTCAGATCAAAACAAAACTAATCATTTAAACTCCAGTTGTGAAAGTGGCTGTGAATCAGAGACATTTGCACAGGTTATCTGCCTTCAGACTATGAGGAAACAGCCACAAAAGCTTCCTAGCTTATTCTCTGCACATAATAGTGCCATGTCTGATATTCAAGGGACATAATGCTTACGTGGCAAAGCTGGGGTTGGGAAAATCATAGATATGGCAGATGGTTTAACGTCAGACCCAGCCACTTCCGTGGGTTTGAGGATTGGGGTTTTGGGCTGGGTTTTTTTTCCTCACGCACTCTGATGCTACAGATGTTTTGAGAATAACTCAAGACATACACTGAGTGGCTTAGCCTCAAACATTATGTTTTCATCATCCAAAATATCTTGAGAATTGTCATTAAAAGTGGTTTTTTGTTATTTACAAATCTCTAAAGTACAGCTCTACAAGGACACTTATTCTCTCGGTGAAAAGGTTTTGTCTGACTGCTACTTATCTCCCAGTAAATGCTGACTGTAAATGCTGCTGAAGTCCTGTACATTACTCTGCAAGCTATAATTTTAAAACTACATGGTTGAAAACATTACATGCAGTCACATTAGGAGAGACTGGGAAGGCCAGGATTCTCCAGACTGGAAAGAAAAAGGTGGAGGTGGGACACGATTCAGGTTTACAAAGTAGCACCATTGCAGAGAGGCTGAAAACACAACATAAAACAAAAAAGATATAAAACTAGGCAAAAGTAGATATAAAACCAGGTGAGAGAATTTTTCACCCAGAAGGCAGAGGAGTCCAAGAGCTTCCTGCCACGAGAGACGGTGGAGGCAGTCTGTAACATCGGGTCAGAGATGGTCTCAGCTAACTTTGTGCTATCTTCTCTTGCCAAAAAAAAGAGCAACTGAGGAACTCAAGTTAAACATCATCCCATGATGGGGAGTGGGGGTGAGGGAAGAAAAAGTCATCAGAGGTGCAGTTTCCACCTCCTCCTTACACATCCAGAGCTCATCACCTATCACCAGTTAACACCCAGGCACGGAGTCCTGTGAGAGCCATATGTCCCTCCATATGTCCAGAGAAACCCTGACTTGAGGGAGGAATTGACCCATCTTTACCACAACACAATTGCGGCTTCTGGATAAACATATTTGCACTGACCAATTCGGTAAAGTTTTCATTTCCTGTGCAGTGCTACATTTAAGTTACTTTGATTTGATTTGGACTTAAATTTTTACACTAGCTTTCTAGTTTCTTCCATGCATATTTCCTAGACATAGTATGGTAAACAAAGAAGCTGGGTTAACAGATGGGAGGGAATAAAATGGATGATCTTGGATCCATTTCTGCTAAATTGACAAGCCCATTTCTACAAACTAGATATTATATACATCACACAGCCAACAAATTAAGTATTTCATTCCCTGAGCTACCTAACAGACAAAGCGACCCAGAGAAATCAGACATACTGTTATCTTTGAATGCCCCAGGGAAGAAAAAAGGAAATTCAAAAGCTTATTCAGAATCACCTATCTTATTCATAACCACCTATTTTATAGCATTATAGATACAAGACCTCAGATTTTTACAGTTTGAGCCAGTACTTCTCATAGGTAATAAATCAGCTTCAACAGTTTGGTAAAGAAGCTAATTCATAAAGCCAAGAGTTCCCATAACAGGTGAACATGCTGCAGCTGTTTTTGTTCAGGGTTTTGTGTAATATTGTCAATTTTCCTCCGCTTTGTTTCTTCCCCTTTTTCCTCTCAGAAGAATAAAAGTAACTATGAAGTGAAAAGAAATAAATCATTCCCTAACTACCTTGAGGAGTATGTCGGCGTGACTATGAAAGCCAAGCAGGCTTGAGGGATACAAGGTCTTGAGATACACAAATTGACACAGCTATTGAAAAAAACCCACAGATTCTTGTCAGGAACTTCTGAGGAGAGAAGAAAGAGGGAAAAAAAAATCTGTCTCAGAAATTTTCCTAAATGAATATAGAAAACATCTGATAAACTTCACCCTCAGAAGGGGAAATGGAAATTTCTATGCACGAACAGGAATGAGACCCAGGGCCACAGCCAGTGCCGTATCCTCTGTTCCCTTAGGAATTACAGAACATCAGAGAGAAATGAGAAAGTTTGATGAATGACAAAGTGTATGAGTGAAAGAGCCTGGAAACCAGGAGGATAAATCATGAATTTATAGCATGAAGCTTTTTAAAACTTCATCTTCCTGCCAAACACACACACAAGCATTGAGTAGCTTTTCGGCAACACAGATTTTGTTACACATTTTCAACTGCCGTGACTTTTTCCTCCAGAAATCATTTGTGCAAGTGGCAACATGTTCTTAATTTGTAGAACTAACAACTAGTAATGACCTTATTTTGCTTTAGAAAAGTATGAAATCCATACTTATTTTCATATTTTCTAGAACTCTAGCTCCTGGCAGTCTCTGACAACCCAGTCCTCTAAAGGTACTCCATGGTAAGAAGGGGAAGAAAAGTGGCCAAGGCAGCTCAGGAGCTAAGAAGAGCTGGTTTTTATCATCAAAAATGGTTGTATTGAGAGATATAAGTCAGGCCAAAGAAACAACTTTTATTCAGTCCGGAAGCAAAATGCACCATCCAAGAGTAGCAGCAAGCAACAGTAGCCTGAACTGAAACAAGGCTTCAAATTCAGAAGTTCAGCTGCAAGCAGGGTCAAAAGAGCAGAAAAAAGAGTATTTGAATAGCACAATGATCCATGAAACTAAAATCAAGCCAGTAAATAACACCTGTGCCCTAGTGAGCTATGATGCTTTATAAAACAATAGCAAATGGGTACATTTCTGATTGATAGAAAAGTATTAGGTCATAGAACAGGTGAAACTGTTGCCAGTGAAATCTTTTTCCTATGGAAAGAGGCTTTGTGATCACTCCTCCCTGCACCAACATTCAAGCTTGTTAAGCAACTTGAGAGGTACACAAATTAAAGGCATTTAGTTCTATGTTTGGTAATAAATCAGTGAGTCAGTGTGGATTACAGAGACCTAGGTTAACATCTTGCCAATCTTACAAAGCAGCATACATGCATCAGCACTTCAGCCAGGGCACACAGACCTTTTGCCCACACAGCAACCAGGATGGCAAAATAAAAAGCAGGAAAGACATAAACGTGGCATTTGGGGAGAGAGAAAGGAAAAGATGCACTCTGACATCTGAGTCTAACAACAGATTTACCTTGATGCACATCTGAATGAACATTCTCAGTGAGAAATTCATTTAGACCAGTAATAATCATAAAACTGATATACTCTTCCAGCAATACATAAACTAAATCTATCACTCCAAAACACAGTTCTACAGTTTATTAAAGACAGACCTCAGGTTTATTCCTCTTGGTCAGGTCTCATTGAAGGCGATGAAAAGTAGTTCCTAAAAAAGTCCTGATAACCTTCATGTGCTATAGAAATCATGAAATACACAGGTTTCATCTTACTTTGTGACACAAGGAAACCAGAAAACAGTACTATTCTTGACCCTCAGGGGATTTTCCCCTCAAGTGAACAGTAAAACAGCAGTTTTAAATAGGTTCAAACAGTTTAGCCAAGATCATTATTGATTTTTTTGTTGTTGTTAATCTAATCAAGATGCAGATTTTACAAACTCTGGACTAAGTTTTCACGTAGAGTACCATGAGAACTAATTCACCTCAAACTTGGCCATTTAAAGCTCAAACCAAGCTTAGGAAATAGGAACGAGAGAAAAAACAACCCTAAAGCATCTTCTACTATTTCTTCTCCTCTCTTTCAGAAAAAAAGCATTTTGTATTACCCGTAACACCTTGCTTTTTACCATCCTTTTACATACTGCAGACTCTAGACTGACCAACTTCAAATGTTTACAGATCAAACTGACTTACATATAAACCCCAAAACATTTGAGAACTGAAAGCATACACACAAGCAACATTCCACACGTTTAGGAGTCCAGGATACATCAAAGCAACATAAAGCCCAGGTGCTACCACCTAGAATGCTCTGAGACATAAAAGTTGTTCCAATAAAATTGCTGACAAAGCTAAAATATATCAGGTTTCTATGAGGGGTTTTACAAGCTTAAACATTATTTTTATAAGATAACTGATTCTTCTTCAACTTCTGAGCAGTCCCTAGGGATAGTATTCAACGTGCAAAGCTTTGCAAAAGCAGTGCCACAGAAGCAGCATCAAACCCAACCCTCCTTCGTGTTGGCTGCAGGTAAGAAACTTCCTTCAGAGAACTGATTGATTTAGAACAGTAACATACACCACAGTAAAAATAAGCAATTGCACATATGGTTTTGACATTGCTTATTATATAATGTGTTATCAAAATGCCTCACTTCATTGACATCTGTCAGCATACAGCAGCATACAAGCTGCTGGGAATTTTGGTACCCTATGGATATAACAGGCGACAGTTCTGACTAGTCATTCGGTCATTATTTACCTAATGAATAAACTCCAAAACAAACTTGCAGTATCTGTAATTCATTATGCAGTCTAAGATAACTTCAACATTTGTATCAGAGGAAGTTACTGGCATTTATTCCAAAGATACTATCACTTTTGCAAAAGCAGTGTTGATACACAGGTATTGTTATGGCCAGTTAGATGGGCAATTGATGTAGTAGAAAAGGCCACCAGTCTTCAAACCATGCAAGCCTTTGTAACGGTTTGGCTTAATTCAACATTGTAACTACTACTCTGGCACACTCTGAAAAGGAACATTCCAGGGACTTACTGTTTAAAACACTTCAAATGTATAAATCTATACCGCAAAAGTTACATCAAACTATTAACTGAGATTCACACTCATTATGCCTTTTGTGGTTATTACAACGATGGGGTTATATACTTTATGCACATACACATATATGAATAATTAATTCCAAGATAAACACCCCATAAGCTGTCATTTGTCTGTGGGTGATTTAGATTGCTTTTCCTCTAAGAGTGTCACTTACTTTATTCTACTCGTTTGTTTTATAGAACTATTTCATGCTAAATTCAGTATTTAAGCACTCCTACTGCAAGTGGAACATCACCTATTGCACAATGCATTAAACTGGGGGGTTTTTCTAAATCAATTGCTTTCAGAAACTAACTTTCCCTTATGTATTTTCTCAATTTTAGTAAGGTAATCACTTCATTACCATCAAAGTATTCTTCATTGACTGATGTTTTATGTGAAATTCTCTGCTGTGAGGCTGCACTTGAAAAGCTGCATCAAGGACTGTTTCGTAAGGGAGAGGAGTTACAACCTGATACTGCACGTCCTGGCTTGTTTACTCCAGCCTTGTAATTTCTTTTCTTGTCTTGAAATAGAACATCCTAAATTTCAATATACGTTTGAAGGAGCTTGTTGCTTTTAACGATCACGACTATTTTGAAACTAAGCTGAGTTGTGCCTTCAGGGCACCGTTATTAAGGGAGGAGAAATTCACTGATCCAGCCACCAGCACACGCTGTCTCTCGGGCTCTATTTTTATAGACCATTAGAAATCTGCCATGTTTTGTCACATTCCCTAGATGTGGCACTTCAGGGCTTTGTTGGTACCAACCTTATGTGAGATTGCTCTGTCAAATCTTACAACTACCTCACTGAGTCTTGGGGGATTTGGATAAAATTTAACTCCCACTTCAGTACCACCCACAAAAAGATACCTTCAATCTTTCTTGCACCTGTCTGCAATAACTCTTAAGAAACTTTGAGTCGAAGCCGCATCTTAACAGACAACAGCAAGTCACGTATACCTGTAATATTATTTGGCATCACTGCATGTAATATGTGTCTCTACAGCTTAGTTTGGTGAGGGAGTTTTTCATACTACGTGGTCTTATCTCCTTCAAAGAGAAATAAGGCATTCACCTATGCATGGTTATTAAACGGACTGCCTATAGGCACCCAATAGAAGCCAAACAACTATCTGGGAATTTCACAGGGATCAGTATCACCGTATCGTGTGGAACATCTCTGCCTGAAAATGTCCCCATCCAAGTTTGGAAGAGTTGTCTTTCTTTTTTACTACTACTGTAATTTATTCATTACTATGAATCACCTTGTATCTCCCCAAATACTAAATAGGATTGGCTGGAAATTCTCTGTCACGGAGCTCTGGCATCTAGCAGTATCAGCTGCTTTTATGCTAAACAGTAACAACTTCTATACTTCTGTTAACACATTAACCAAACATTTTCATAGCAAATATGATTTAGTCAACAGTACTTTCAGTCTATCCAATCCCCCTTGCTATTTCTTTAAAGAAAAAAGAAAGGCACTCATTGATATTCCTTAATTAAAGTTTAAACATTAGGTATCAGAGATCTTTCTCTTCCTCTGCAGTGGATTACTGACAAGACCCTTTATCGAACGCTTACAAATTAACAGACTACGATGCACTACAATCAGCAATCAGAGCCTTTAATGCAAATTCTAGAAGGAAGAAGGTTCAGGAAAGACAATTTCCACCCACAACACCCTGGCTGGTAGCTGCACTGTTAAGAATATCAGTAAAAGTGGAGGGTTTCACCAAAAAACAAACAATGCTTCAAAGTTTTATAAGCACCACAATTGCCACTGAAAAGCTTTAACAGCTCTTGATGATGGGTTCTGCTCACGCTCACCAAGATGAAAGCTGTCTGCTCTGAAAACTGTTCACAAACTTTTATGCTTACTTGGCAACATAACAAGATACATAAGAAGAGAACTTGGTTTCATTATAGCTCTAGGAAACAAAATATCCAAACAAACTTAAATTCAATCTGTGAAAATTACCATGACTAAGTAAAATGCCATTAAAAATACAAAACAAGAGGCTAACAAATTCCTATTTCACATCCAATACCAAATCCCATATAAATTAGTGGTAGGAACAGACACGTGGCAAAGTGCTTCCACAATAACCCTGAAGCCCTGATTCCTGGTGTCCTCCAGGTTGTGTTTTGCTTTGTAACACTGCTTTTGGTAGCTGTTGAAAATAAGCAAGAGCAAGTTAGGGAGAAGGAGCAAAGGAAGAAATGACTCAAATGAGTTTTGACTACTTGGAACAAAGGCTTACTTTTGTATAAATTTATTTAAAGCTTATACAAGCTCTCTGTATAAGATTTTATTACAAGACTGAAAACTTGGCCATGACAAGGTATAAAAAAGAAGTTACAAGTATCAGGTCTGGTGGTGCACATATATGCACTGACAGAAGCCAGCAGGATTTCGGCCACTGAGATCCAGGGGGAAGAAATGAAACGACTGGAGGGAGAGAAAGCAGAAATAGGGAAGCTTGCCTGCCTTCTGCATCATCTTGGATTTCTCACCATCACCTTCTGCACTCTGAAACTCTCAACAAGTGGAAGAGCACGACCTCCAGCACCGAATAATTATGATCCAGAAACAACTGGCAGATGTACTCCTCACAATGAGCTCCTCATTTCTTTGGACAATCTTCTCCAGCTGCAGAGTTTGGGGTTTTTTAATTCTTTAAAGAAGTGTTGCTTACACTTAATGCAACGCACACGGTAAGAGGAAAACAAAAACCACACCAGAAATCTCACGCTCTTTTGCAACCTTGCAGGAAAGTGAGAGTTACGTGTAGAATCTATTCATCTTTGAGTTTGTAAGTGTATGCAACTAATTTTTTCCCTGCCTAATAACTGGCAGTCCCAATTTAATCCTAGGTATCATAACTAAAAAATATAGGTAGATTTTAGCTCTTAATAATATGGAAACAGCAATTAAGTCAAGGCTGCCAATTATCAGTATATATACCTCTGTATAAACCAATATACACACAGCAGGAGAATTGAATTTGGTGCCAGTATCCATATATGAGCACCATTTTCATGAAGATCATTTCAAATCATCCTGAAAACGCATTTGTTTTCCCATCTTCTTCACAGGACATGAGTAGCCACAGTGGGTCAAAACTTTTCTGCCTCATAGTGGGGATTTTAACATGGAGCCATTAGTCAGCCACAGGCATTTTTAGCAGGATGCCACTGCATGAAGGTCCAACAGAGCAAAGCTAACAGCGAGCATTACAGGTTCAACAGAAAAATGCTAAGATGATGAAAGTTACACACAGCACTCACAGCAAAGGGAAGCAGTATGGCACAGCACTAGAAACCAGAAGCACAGCTTGAGCCTGCAATATGAACAGAGCTGTGGACCTGCACAGCCAAGGAAGATGGACTCGGAGCACAGTACCATGGCAGCCTGAGAAGAGGAAACAAGGACAAAAAAACAGCAGCAAATTTGGAGGCAGATGCAACAAACCCACCAGCCAGATTGCTGTGGGTTTTCATTCTGACCTGCCAATATGTAAGAGAAGATTTTATAGTTATAGAAGTTTTCAAATTTCCTAATAATAGGAATAACAGCAAGAATAAACACAGGACAAACTGTGTTTTGTAGTCTCAAAGTGAGACTACAGTCCATCTTGAAAGAGTGGCTCAAATATCAGCTCTGCTTTAAGGAGGAAGTTAAAATACCAGAACATACTTCTGTCCAGGAAAAGAGAAAGGAATATGCCTGAAGAAAGACAAGTTGAAAATTCAAGTTCCTGGAAACTAAACGAAGAACTAAAGTATTTTTAACTACCTTAAGTGTTTGTAATCCAGTATTTTTTAAATGCAATGTATTTGTCATTATATCATTATATTACACAAATAAGATTCCTTTAAACATAGGTCTTGCAAAAGCCATGTCGGCTACTTCTTAAACAGTGTCTAGCACAATACTCATTACCAAGAGAAAAATACAGCAGACAAGACAGGCACCCACCTGTCCACGCTAAGCATCCTCAGCTGTTGCTTTACAACTCTAAAGAACTTCAGCAACAGGAATTATTGCAATGCAAGTATGATAAATTACAGTGAAGACTTGCCCATAAGCTAAATTAAAGGCGCTGTTTCTACTCTCATTAGTTATGTGTGTGCACCTTTTGCACCTTTGTGTGCACGTCTGCTGTACCTGACCTCTGTACTTATCGCTTTTGGAGCAACATAAACTCCTACAGTCTCCTCGGGGCAAAAACAACAGCAGAGAGACATCTGGTTCCCAAACTGTTTCCTTTCGTCACTACTTTTTCATCTGACCATTAAAAAAAAAAAGACAAATTCTGGAGGGGAAAAAAATAACTATCACAGGCCAGTGAAGAAATTAAATATACTTATCTTTTGAAGACTCAGATAATAATTGGAACTGTAATGAGCTTAAGTAAAAGGCTGGACATCACTAATTGCACATTAATTCAAAGGCAAGCCTTCAGAAAAAGAATCTAAACAACATACTAGCATATTTGTTAGAATACATCCTTCAGCCATGTTTCAAAGTGAGAGACTGGCATTTATTTTTGCTGTCACGGAGGTGTAGTTTACAATTCCATAGTTAACAGCGGAAAATGTTTTCACTTAGCAATAAACCAAACATTTACTACAGTCATAGAATCGAAATTACACCCAGCTTTTGATCGCTGCATAAAGGAGGAGTTTCAACGCTTCTGCAAGATGAGAAGGTCACTACCTGCTTCCCAGCATTACCATACTTACTCCACCAGCTCACAAAGAATAAAATTCACAGCTGCATGGCCTGTAAGCTTTGCACGCCAGGAGCAAAGAGCATACATGGACAACAAGAGTCACATACAATTAAAGCAGATTCATGCTACGGATGCATACTGTCTAGCAAGTTAAGGCAAAAATGCAAGTTAGATGGCAATTACAGACAAGCATTCAGGATAAGGTACGGGTGTTGCAAATGCTGACATTCTCTTGACAGCAAACAAGTCATAATTTTGACCTGCAACTTGACAAAACCATCAAAACAAAGCAGATGGCAGACTGTAAATTAACATCTGGAATTCAGTCCCGGGAAAACAGATGCACTGAAGGCATTTTTGTAACATTATGGCAACAGTAGCAGTGGTTCTGATGATGTGAAATTCCAGATACCTATTTGCAGAGTATCCATCATTTATATTCCACTAACTCTTAAAGAAAGTGGGGAAAAAATTATCCCAAACAAATTTTACTCTGGTAAAATTAAACCTTCTTCAACTGATTAAAAAGACAAGTATAATGGCCAACTTACCCTTCAGCTTAACAGTTTTATCTCATTCAAGAAGACACAGAGTGGTTTTAAAAGTGTAAACCTAAATCACATCACACAAAATATGAGAAAGGAAGCAATTTTGGCTTTCTTTTATGCTTCAAACTGATATTAATCCATCAACATTCCAAAAGAAACAAATGCTGAGCAACTTACAGTTCTAAGTCCACTTACTTGGTGGCTTTTCTTCCTACATGATATATTTCATTATATATTTTAAATAGCCTCAGCTGCTCCACAAACTCTCTTATTTGAAAGGAAATAAAAAGATATGTTCTTTTACAGGATATTGGATTTTTTTACTTCCTGCTTAAAGAAAAGGTAACAAAAAAGGATGACAAGATCATTAATCGTCATCTAAGCTACAGGGGAAAAAAAAAAGACAATCACAACAGCTAACCTGGCTCACACAGAGCTGACAGTAAAACTACCCCACGACAGCACATGACCAGGACTGAGCATCACACGTCTGTCTCAAATGCAACAGCACAAGTCACATCAACTAACAGCAACTTCCAGATTAAACCAAAAAACGCTACAAGCCTCATGATCCCACAGACTCAGCTCCTCCAAAATGTTGTTGAATCAGACAGCTTTTCTGGTTACCAGTAGCCTCATCTTTGCAGCTTCCATATCTGCTCAATCGAGTCTACCTGGCTCACTGGAGGACACCACCGTAACCTTCCAGATGTTCAGAAAAAGTCATGGGAAGTACCTTGTTAAGGTGTCCCAGTTCAAAGGCTGACTTTGTATTCCTCAACAAGAAGTCACTTACCTCAATGTAAAAAAAAAATAACATGCAGTAAACCCCAGTTCAACTAAAGGAAAATAATAGCTGTTGTAAACTTGCATTAAAGGTCATGAAGGAAAACAAAAGGCAGCAAAACTGACACTTTGGACTTTCGATGGGCAGACTTCGACTTGTTTAGGAGGTTACTTGACCGAATCCCTTGGGAGTCAGTTTTGAAGAGGAATCTAAGAAGGCTGGACACTTTTTAAGAAGGAAATCTTAAAGGCCCAGGAACAGGCCATCTCCATGTGCCATAAGACAAGCCAGAGGCAAAGAAATGGTCTAGTAGTTGATAGGGTGGGGACAAAGGCTGGACTCAATGACCTTAAAGGTCTCTTCCTGCTGAAATGATTCTATGATTCTATAAGAAGTCAAAACAACTACATTTAATATATTTAGACCAAGACAAAGGTAGAAGATCTTTTTCTTAGGTTAAACCCTTTCAACCTACGTCTAACAGGGAATGGAGAAATACTAGTAACTCCAAAAGAGAATCTACCCCAGCTATGAGGCGCATACTCTAGGAACAGTCTGATTGCCTTTTGGAGATGCCCTCTGTTCCACTGCCTATAGGTGGACCAACTTGGACAGTTGAAATCAAGACAAATTGCATCCACATTTTGTCTACAAAAAAAATACACTACTACAGAAACATCATGCCTTTGGCTCATTGAAGTAAAAAAGGAATTAGAAATGTGACATCGGAAAGCTTTTCCTCTCTGCAATGCAGACAACTGAAATTCGGCAACTCTGATAATTTTCACACAGGTTTAACAAGGCTTTTCCTCAGAAATCAAAGTGCAGACTTGTGAGTGTGGACAGAGTGGACAATAGATTGCATGCTCTCACAACACTACTTACATTCTAAATGGTCTCCGATGACTTGCTGAAGTACAACATTGTGTAATTACATGGGTATATTAAATCTGAGAACTACAAGCCCAGAGCATCTCATAGAAGAAAAAATAAAATCAATTCTGTTATTACTTGGTTAGTTATGGCATGGTATAATTAGCTTAGCTCATTAAACCTAAGACAATGAGTACAAAGCATCTTGTATAAACTTTATTGGTAATACTGCATGTAATTTGCATCTTGCTGAAAGGAGTAATAACTGCATCAATTTTCTGTTTAAAAGGATAAACTTCATACTGCTCAATGCTAAAGAAATTAAGATTTCTACAGAAACTGAAGTTTCTAATCACAATTCCCCGAAACAGAAGACATAAAAAAAACAGGCTTTCACATCTTTGGCTGGAGTAACAGTGTCCTGAAAAATCAGGTAAAGTTAATAAACTTCTCTGAATCTTCACACCAACATTCAGCCTTCATCTGACCCTTCAATTCTGATGATTACCCCCTTAGCCATTTTGCCTCATCATACCCAGTACCCACCTCATCACTGTTTGTGGTGGGGGTTTTTTCCCTATTCACTTACATCCTCAACCAAACTATCTCTCCTTACCAAGGGAAAAAAATCCTCTCTGCTGTCATCACACTGTTCTCCCTCCATTTCAAAATGTCTCTATAGAGGTTCCTTCTCTCTACAGTTTCAAAATATGCTTTTGAGAAAGGAACTGCCTGCTACCTACAACGTGTGGAATCTATTTCTAAGCACTTCTTCCAGTACTTGCCTTCCTGCCCTCGTTTTTCATTTTTAAACAAACCCTTCCACTGACAGTGAAAAGAAATGATGATAAAAAAAGTGGTAAGTAGCTGCCTTAAGTCTTGTGCCACTTATATGTTAGACAGAAGACTGGGCTTACAACTACTACTAAGATACTCTGGATAGAAGAAGTCTTCCTTCACTATCGAAATTTACTAATTACTGGCTATAAATATTTCTTTAGTTTCAGGAATTGCAGCAGAGAATGTCCTGCTTATTGAGGAAGAACAGTCTCAGATTTCCAGAGTGGGGAGTTCAACCAGTGATTTAAGGTGTCCCTGAAAGAACTCCGAAGTAAAAAATACGACCTCTGAAAAACAAATAAAACACAAGCAGCTTTCAGAATAGTGGTTAGAGTTGCAAATGGGAACCGTTAGTTTATTAAAAATAAATTGCATCTTAGACATTAACAGTCTGTGTGTCCTATCATGCATAAAATTTCAATCCTGTTTTATTTGTCTCACAGTTATATGAACTGTTTACAATATTCACTGATTACAGTTATATTGGAAAACAATAAAACGAGGAATATGAAAAACAAGTCCATTATTTAAACCGAATGTTTAATTTTGCTTTGCATCGATATTCAGCAATATCAATTGGGAGTAAATAGGTTTTGTGCACACTATTTAAATAGTAAGAACAAAGAAACTTGATCAACAGTAGGAAAAGGCATACGGGAACGAAAGAATGAAGTGACTACATTAAAAGTCATGATGCATTTTTAAAAGCATCATTAGACTTAGAAATGTATCCAAAAAATTACCTCTTCTGGAAAAATCTATAAAATTACAGACTTGAAATTACAAAGCATGAGATGGTCTGTAATGGGGGAGAAGAATGGAATCCGAACCCTCCCTCTACAGTTCAAAAAAACCAACCCTCATGGAAGCGCACAGCTGTGTCTGAGTGAAAGAGATAGGCAGCTCAACGTCTTGTATCAGTAACATATGGCTTAAGGCAGGTACAAAGAGATTTACTTCCCATGTGATCCATTAAAATCTCCAGATACGTTTCAAGCTCACGCTGTGGAATTACAGTAATGGAACCGTCCTGGGACCTCAGAGCTCTGGACCACAAGTGTCTTTTGTTAAGAAAGCTGCCAAGGCTTGAATTCCCATTTAATATCAGTTTTCCACAAAAATCTAGATAGCCTAAAACATATGGACAAATATGCTTTTTGACATAAAGCTTTGGGGATTCTTTTTTTATTATTATTAACCCTTTAAACTTATCTCCAAGTGTCTTGCTTCCCCCACTGAGACAGGACTGAGAGAGAGCATTTCTGACTATTTTTTGGGGTTGGGCATTACTATTTACAAGACCTAATATCTACTTCTCTTAGAATGTGAAACATCTACAAATAACAATCACTTTGCCACACAAACTGAAGAAACAGCAGCTAGATCATCTAAGACCAATAATATTTTAAGGCATTTGATTTTAAGTATTTGCATATGGATAGAAAATGCAGATAACTTGTCATCTAATTCTGTAGTATGCTATAAAGCGAGCCAAAGCTTGCTGAGGTAGGGACATAAAGACTCCCTTTTCCAGTCTTTCATCTGAGTCTGCACAAGTGACAAATTCTCCTAAAGTGGCTATTAAAAACACAAGTCGAATGTCTTACAATTGCATCACTTGTCCCAGTTGTCATCTGCTCTCATCCGGGCTACTAAATGAGCAGCTCACATGGCTCTAACTCAGGAAATTTAAAGGCACGTTAAAGTAAAAGTTGCCAGCTAAAGAAAACTCAACAGCTCTTGCTTTCACTCACATCCTATTTGCAATAAATTCACATGAGCTCTCCTGCTTTATAGGCTCTTACCCTAATACAGAAGGAAGCTTGATTGTATCTAGGCCAAATTGACCTATTTCAAAGTTGACCTCCTTATACATCACTTGTAACAACCACTGCACTTTGTCCATGTCCACAAAAACACTGCAACTGCTACGAACTGCTATTACCACTTGCCTAGTGACAAGTTGGGGGAGGCAGTGTGAGTGTTGTTTTGTTTTAAATAGCAACACATGACTTAGAAGAATTACAAAACCCCTTGACTTTGTATTATGTGTGTTTGCATATAGATATGCAAAAGTATGTATAACCTGTCCATATCTCAGGATTGCTGGGTTGACACGGAAGCTAATGACTCAGGGAGCATTGCTTTATTTCCACGCAAGCTTGCCTTAAATGCTCTCCCCAGATGTTACCTTCTTCATGAGTCTCTAAAGAGACTTTCATTAAAACTGAACATCTGGAAAAAATTAAACTGGAGACAAGTTAAGCTGCTACATTAATTAAATTATCAGTTGATTATAAACCTATCCCATAAATTCCTTCACTGCTGCCCTGTTTCAAGACTCATTTAAGAATGAGGCAACTCACAAGAAGTCGAAGTTACCTGGAAAGGGATACTATTTATGATTACAATACACAAAGCTTCACTTGCCATTATGCTTTATGAAGGTCTAGCTAGTGAACATCTCTTCTGTGAAGTCAAGTGAGAGCTCAATTCTGTAACAAGTTAAGAGATTAATGAATCCTAAGTCTTGCATTTGAATTTCCTTCCTTCAAACAGCAGCACTTGGTTGCAGATTTCGTTCCACGAAATAGTTTCAACTCCATTAAGATTAAGCACTCCAAAACTACAAAGGTTGTATGTCAAATAACTTGCCATTCAAGGCAGAAAATGCAAATGCCCTCAGTCTTCCTGGCTGCTTTAGATGCAGAAACTCTATGAAGTCTTGTCTCAGAGCTGGTGCAGGCAGCGTGTTGCATCTTCTTTCGCATTACTGAGCTCAGTTGCTACGACTGTTTTGCTCAGGAGAAAGCTCTGAAGCTTTCCCTGTGATACAGTTGACATTCCTGCTTTCTCATATTTATTCCAATTTCCAAACCATAACTTCTTGCAGGCACACTCACTAGAAAAGGGTGGATGTGCACCCCAGCTTCATTACAGCCACAGCACACCTTCACCCTCCTCCTCATCTAAGGGATGCCTCTCCAGGCTGTCACCCAGACAACTGCATATTTTAGGAATGAAACCACCATGATGATTTCCAAGCACTTGGAATTCAAAACACAGGTATTTCTAAAGAACTTGGCTACTTGTATGAAATAAATCAGATACAATGAGATAACTAAAACCTGAGAGAGGGAAACTGATCACTGCCAAAGCAACAGAGAACACGGTCCTGAGTCTTACTACTGATGCAGACCACCAAGCACGGAGTCTCAACTAATATCCTGCTAACACACAGTTATACTCTTACCAGCTAACCAAATGTTAGTTAACAAAATCTTTCCAGGAGCCCAGTAGGAGATGTCAAGGAGAATCAAGAAGGAACAATAGCTTGATTTTTTTTAATCAAGGTAATGTGTTTAAGCACAAAGCAGCTACAAGAAACATTAATGTCATTTAGAAAGATGAAGTTCTATCACTATTCTCATCCCTCTCCATTACATCGCAGTCTCAAACTAAATTCAGTCCTGAAGGAATTTTGCCCTTTGTATGTACATTCCAGTGCAATATTGGTTATATACAAATGGATTACACTATCATTTCTGCAACAAATAAGACACCAAGAAGAAAACTCTAAATCTTCAAATGAAGAAGAAAACCTGGTCTGTATGCAGCTGTCAATAAAATACTGTTATGTCAAGGTACTTTCAGTTGAAATGCCAACAAATACTCTCCTCAGTATATTAAGACAAACGATTGAATTTCTTTCCCAGCTCACACAAGGGAAATCTTCAAGGTTGCCCAAATTGGGCACCTAGGACTCCTGGGCTTTCAATGGAATGTAAGCTCATCCCAACTTACTTGAAGGAATAAAAGGTTTATTCTTATGCTTTGCCTGGATTAAAATCTCTTTAGAGAAGTAAAATCACATCTACTAAGGGAAAAATAAGTGTTCTTGTTTGCTGTAAGACTCTTCAGCAGGCTCATAAAGGAAAATCAAAGATGCCCATATGGGCAAAAGTGCCGAGAACACCAGATTCAGTGCAGCTCAGATTCCACAAATCTGCATTCACATCATGTACAGCTCTTATGAAAAGCTGGGAGGGGGAGATACAGGGAAATAAAAGCAATTAAGAAAAGCATGATCCAAAGATAAGGTTCAAGAAGTAGCCATTGTATCAGAAGTTTTAAATAATTCTTAAATTAAATAATGACTTTAGTGAATAAAAATGCATGCCATTTGTTTTCCTGCTTGTCAACTTCATCAGCAATCCAAGGGAAATTATTTATGTATTCAAATTTCTTATTTGTACATCTGGCATAACTGAACACACTCCTGAATTTGTTGATATTTTTTACCTTCTCAAGGAAAACAATTTATTCAAAATATCTGGCAATGATATTCTAATGACTAGTTGAGCATTATTATTGTGAGGCAAGGAAAAATGAGTTTCCATTACAGAAAGCAGGAAATATTGATGTCACTTTTAATAGTGTCGTAACATAAGCATTACC
This sequence comes from Colius striatus, assembly GCF_028858725.1. Classification (NCBI taxonomy): domain Eukaryota; kingdom Metazoa; phylum Chordata; class Aves; order Coliiformes; family Coliidae; genus Colius; species Colius striatus. The sequence goes on from NC_084760.1 coordinate 115,382,634, forward strand.
TGGTGCTACCTTTCTGTTAATGTTCACTGTAGACAGCATCTTGATGTCCTGCTAAACTTCAGCATTGTATTTCTTTAAAAATGATCTTATCTTGCTACAGACATTTTGAGAAGGCTATTGTCACAACACATTGTTTTAAAGATGATTTCTAATTACTCAGATGTTTCTGTTTTCACTCCTTGCAAAAGCACTAACAAGTCTGAAGTTGAAAGGTAAGATTTGACTAAGAAACCCAAGCATATGCACTCTCAATGTTACTATTTGGAAACAGTAAATACCTTATTAAGTTACATGAAACTTTAAGAAACACAGAAGTCTTGAAAATTATGTTTCTACTTAAATATCTCTGGTTTGATGAAACTCCATCGCATAGACAGAAAACAAACTTGGGGTAGTGTCTCTCCAGAGTAAGTGACTGGACTCAGCTCCCCACTTTCCCTACATGGCAGAAAGAGGAGGGGAGCTGGGGTTTAAACCATATTTTTCCTTTGTTTTAGTGCAGCAGCCTGCACTGGAATGGAAGCAGAGAGCAGCTGTAGCACAAAGGAAGCTGCTAAGAACGATAGGGGATGCTTCTGATACTGTATTTCTCTTTGTCTCCGTCTCATTAACTTCTCCCTTACAAAGGGTTTCTGCTTCCAAAACCCTAGCTACCTGTCTCATTTCCAGAGAAATCCCATTAATTACGACATTCAACACCACCAAGGAATCATTCTAAGGAATTCTGCTGAGCTGAAGTCACCACCACAAAAAAGTTATAGGAGTCCTTCAGGAAAACCTCCAGGACTATCTGAAGCTTTCTCTGTTTTTAAAGAATGAAGTGATTAAAAGTAAGAAAAAAGGTGAGAAAGGTAATGCTCACATGCATGCAAATGAACTTCACACATGGCTGGATATAATCCTTTATGCTTCCCCTTTCCCCCACTGACTCAAGTTATATAGATACAAACCCACACCCAGTGCAGCATCAGTCCTGAAGATTGGCACAAGACTGATCAAAAACTCAATGCAGCCTGACGCAGATACCCAAAGGACTCTGCAAGGCTGGGGAAAAAAGGGGACTTAGGCAGGGAGGGGGGTGGGCTGAGCAAACATATTTTGTCTGAATAAGTAAGCAATCTATGGAGCTAAGATGTAGCTCATAATCCATGAAACCATTTCACTTAAAAAAAAATCAGATTAGACTTACATTAATTGCCTCAGGTGTCCTTGTTACTAGGAAAATACACATGTATCGTTAATGGTTCTGATAACATATAACTGTTTATTCTATAGTTTAAACTGAAGAATTAGCAACAAACATAACTTCTCCCACTCACAAATACCTCTCCAGCACAATTACTTTTGCATGTTGGTCACTGGGGAAGCAAGAAACAGTTATTACACCATCACGTGCTATCACAGCAATCAATTAACCCACCAGGTACCACTGCTGGAAGCATGCCCTCCACTTGACCAGTCTTAGAAAGAATATAAAGAAAACCTTTCAACTAGTAATGCTACTTTGTCAAGTCCAAAACCCAAACAAACCCTAAAATAACAGAGGCTAGCAGGTGAAACAGTGTACTTCATAGCCTTCTCATGTCAAAATTAGAAAGGGTTCCATTCTACAAACATGTAAGAATACAGGCACTGTATTCAGGTGGGCATAAAGGCAGCAAATAAAGCTTCAGCCTAAAGCCTTCTTAGGGATGCCAATCTAGTAAGTCTAAATTTCACGAATTAACAGAAAGCCAACAATAGGGATGATGTTAAAACAAAGTCCACACTACAAACATGCAAGACCCACTTTCTCAGCTACACTCACTCCAAAGCCACCCTTTATGAAGCAACTAACATGACACGAGCCTTGCCTCTATTCACTGAGATGCATGTGCTAAACTTGCTTTCATTTTATTTTTTAAAACACCAATGAGTGAGAAGTGCTGACTCCTCTCCATTCTTCAGCCACTGTAGCAGTTTGTGGAGCATCAGTCTGAAGTACAACATCCATCTGAATGGCAGGAGGGAGGTTGAAATCAAACCTGAAACCCACTAAGTTAATGATGTTTTAAAGTTTCTTTCTTCTTTTTTTTAATATAGTCTCTAAAACCCTATTTTAGTTCTTGTCATGATTAAAACAATGCTGGTAGGAATTGTAGTACAGCCTGCCATGACAGTACATTAGCTGTTAAGGTTATGTATTTAAAGACTTATTGGTTTAATTCAACCAGTTGCTTGCCATCTGCTACTTACTTGTGGTTTATGCATTTTAATTATTCTAGAGACTTTCAAGATCTCTACTTTTTAATAACCTTCTGTCACATTCTCAGTTATCAAAACAAAAAACAGCTTAGGTTTTGGGCAAATGTTACATAAGATACAGGATAATGAAGACAGTGAACGAGGTTATTGTCCACTTTCAATATAAAGACAGTACTGGTTACAGCCAAGGAAACTGCTCAGGTGGTTGAAACAGTTCCCTGTCTCCTCCCTCCAAGTCTTGGGGGTTTTTTATTAAAATCAGGGATGAAGATATTACCATATTCCTTCCCTTATGTTCAGTGTTTTCCAGAAACACTCAAAACTAGATTCTGATTGCACTTGCTTAATCTGTTCTTCATATGACAAAAGTTTATGTAACGAAAAGATGAAACCTAAAATAAAGTTACGTAACTACCAGGATGCCGACAGAACAGCTGATGGGTGCCACAATAACCGTCAAAATCAGAGATCTCAGCTTGCTTTTCCAGTACTAACTGTTCAGGTTATAAAATATATTGTAACCTTTAGGAGGAAAAACAACTAGCAATGTGGTTTACTTCATAATGTTAGAGAAGCACGCTGGCTTCTTGTGCTCTTGAGTTTTCTGATCTGGTATGGTAAAGCAAAACCCATATCCATCACCCACGGGGGTAAGCAGATGTTGTTTGTGAGAATACTGGTTTTCTCCTAACAGCCCACGTGGAAGAGCAGCTTCAGCAAATATCAGTTCAGGCAAAACACAGATATTTGTGAAACCAACTGGAGACAAACAGTGAGCCTACATCGCTTCCAATACTTTTCAGCGCTGTGCTGGTGGGGTTTTATGAAGCCATCGTTCATCACTTCATATACGCATAATAAAGAAGATTATTATTGAATTGTGGAAGAAAGCCATACGCAAAAAGGTGGACCAGAGTCCACTCATTTTAAGAAGTATGGATTGCACATTCATATAGAGAATGACTATGCAAGATGAACTTTTTAAAAAGCACTTTGTCTCTAGCTTCATCTATAATGCATCCCAAGACCTTTTTCAAAAGGAGCGAGGGTTACGTACAGATGCATCTCCTCCTCAACTTCTAAAACAATGCAGAAAACTGAGGTATTCACTGCAGACTCCCCATAGTTAAATTGGCTTTGCATACTTTCATGTTTTAAAAACAAATGCTGCACTTACAATTACCACACAAAACACTAAGACAAAAGGGATCAAGAATTTTATCTAAAGTAAACGCAAATCTCCCAGAGATTATAGCACACAATACACAATGCGTTCCCAGAGGCAGAGACTCAGAACTAGCTGACTATCAGCACATCACAAACACCGAGACCTAAAACGAGGTTTAATTCCATGTTGTATCCAGGAATAAAGTCTCCAAGAAATTAGCCTCTGCATTTCCCACCTATTTCCCAAAATAACAATACTCCTCTCTCCCCCGCCCTTCACACAGGAAGGCTCTGATTCTACTCCATAAGTTCCAGACAGAAAGGTGCCTGGGCACTTACTTTGCAGTGTATTATGCAAGTCTGCACCCTAACCAGTCCTCGCCATGGGAGCAGCTCCCATCAGCATGGCAAAAGCATACCTGGAGAGGGAAACCCAAGCACTTCACAAAATTGCTTTGGTATGCTAGCAGCAGGTTTTTTCAAGCTTGTGATTGTCAGCGTTGTAAAATATGTAAATTACTACACCATTTTCACATATTAGGAAAGAAAAACTAGGGACTTTTCCAGTCATGCAAGGAACCAAGAAGTAATTTGAACTTGAAGCTATGTTTCTCATAAGCCTAGTCACATGGAGGCTCACAGGAGCTATTTCCAACACTGGCTGAAATGGAACTTTGCAACATTTTTTTTCTGCAGGTCACCAAATAAGTTTTCTCTCATACAACAGAACAACCAAATAGCTTCAGAAAAATCTTTATTCTTTTCTCACGGTACCCAGTGCTCCAGCACAAAGTAACCAAGCAGTAAGTTCTCAGTGCTTTTATCTTTCAAGAGGCTTTACTATAGAGACATGGCTCTGCAGCACATAGACGAGAGGGATGGAGGTGTGTGATTACAGATGCTCTTCGTGGTAACAACTAAAGGGCATCTGTGTTTCAGCTCAGGCAAGACAGAGAACAAAGTAACTCCAGACAATTTTAGTTCCTGAAGGAGTCCAGAAGGTAGCACAGGCACATCTCATCCACCATCAGCAACCTGGACAATTGAGAAAGAAGAGGGAAGTTTCTGATGCACAATGAAAGCATCTGCCCCTAACCTTCATTAAAAGTCAATGGGATTTCAGCTCCCGATTCTCGTAATGGCTTTTGAAAGTCTCTCCTTCTGTCCCTCCACTGCAGACCACAGATGAAAGGAAAAGCACTTCTGTTTGAGACAGGTAGCAGCCACTTCAGTTAAGGCTGACCAAGAAAAGTGCAAGCTTCAACTTCTGCCTCGACCTGGGGTTCTCCTATTTGTGTGGTATTGATCTGCCGATGTGCAATAACCAAATTATAGCAGAGTTGGCACCTGTGATCAATCTGTTCTCAGACGCAAACATGACCTCTCTCACCACCTGCAACCTGGAAGCTTTAGGCATTTTTCATTGTAAAGCAGTCAACGCTTAGTTGTTCAAGCACTGGTATGAAACATGAAGACCATATTTACTGTTTGCAGTAATAAACCATTTTTAATCAACTTTTCTCAATGCAAAATACTCAATTCTTTGCTGAAGTACTCTGATAAAAAGCACCACGAATGTACATAATACCCCTCCAAAAGTATCTTTTAACACCCAAGTACTGGAAGTTTAGGAATTTTACTGATGAAACAAGACAACTTGAACACTACAGTTACTGCTCTGGCAGCATTTAAAGGGCTGTCTCCTTTGTAATCATCATTTAAATAAAAAAAATCCAACAAAACCAACAAAAAAAAATGACCCAGTATGCAGTTTCTGTTTCAATAGTCTTTGATTTCCTACCTGGCACTGCTAGCTTTCAAAACCCCTAAATAAACCCCAAAGCAAACAGGAAAGCTGTTACAAGCTTTAGTGCCTTCATGAACAGACACTCACATTCATTTTAATTGTTCCATAATAAACAATAAATGAAGACCTTCTGTTTTAGAAAAGGAGATTTAGTAGCTTTTTCCACAAAATTTCCATGTTAAAAAAACAAGAATAACTGGTGGGCAGTAGAAACCAATCCCCATACACATACTGGAAAACAAGTCATCCAGACAGCGTAACAAGCTAATCCATGACTACTTTGATTTGTTTGCTTGTTATGGGGCTTGTGGGTTTTAGTGATTAACATAACATTTCTATATATTGTTAGCAACTCAGACTGGCAAGTGCAGTTTGTCATGTTGTAGTTTTGAAAGCAAATATGAAAACAAAAAAATCTGGGACTCCTTTGTGAACTTCTCAGGGAAATATTCCAGTCTTAACTGCTGTGTACACAGAAACAACGGAGTAGTTTCTCCTACATTCACTGTACTCAATCAAAATGCAGTGGTTAAAAAAAAAAAGGGTATGTGAGCATGTGGATGCATATCTCTGTTTTAATGGTTATTGCTTATTAATGCTCCCAACAGCAAATCCCCAACAGACACCACGTCCAGATCACTCAATTATAGCCACTCGGATGTTCCTGTTTCTAGGAACACAGTGTACCACTTCACATCACTGCTTTGGTTGGCTTTGACTGCTGAAGTGCACGTATATAAATATACATGTCACTCCTTAACATCCCAAATAGCTACAAGTTGCTGAAATAAATGAACTGTCAGTCATTACAAGGCAACTTCTGAACATAAAAAGTAAAAAAACAGTTAGAGAAGGTAGACTTATGACTTCTATTCCTACAAAGGAAGAATGGCTCCAGACATCAGTGCTATTGGAAATAAATGCAGAAGCATTTCCTCCATATTTAATGCAAATTTATATTTATACCTGATGACAAGGGTAGTGAGGGAAAATGAGTCCATCCTGAGAAGCCTGGGCAGTTTAGTTTTTAAGAGCACAAGATACTTACCCTGTAATACTACTAAGAGGAAGAAATGCCTTACCAGGTCAGACTAATAGTCTGACTAGCCCAAGATTTTTCTTCCTGATGGGAGTGACAGGGCACAATGTCCCGAGAGCATGGCTGGCCAAGTGCCTGTGGTCCCTTCCCCTTGCATGCCTCCTGCATCTATAACTGCTCCATTAAAAATGTTAAGAGTGTACATTTACATCCAATCCTTTTACTATCCCTTTATGACTCGTTGACTGTGAACCTGTCTAATCACTTTTACAATAAGGAGATTTAGAGGTTGAGAAGTTTAGCAGTGAAGCTACCTCAGTTCTGAAAGGCTAAGGGCAGTCAACTCTCCCTCCCACAGCAAGCACGATGGCCAAACGAGTTTGTTAAAAAGTTGGTCCAGGAATTCTACAGCAGTAACAGCAGATAAACTAAAATACATCTTGTATTAAGGAAGCTGGCATTTGGAAGCTGCTGCTCAGTGCTAGAGACCAAGTTCCCCTCATCCACCAACACAGGACAGCAAAATATGGTTAAATGGTGTTTTTCTCCTGCAAGGTCAAGGGGAACACCAAATGGATGCGGGGGAAATGCCTCAGCTGAGCAGTGGGTAACACTCTCAGTAGGGTAACATGTCAAGACAGCATCTAATATACTTAGAACTTGGTTTTATTGTCAATACATTTACGATTCCTGAAGTACAGAAGTACGGAAATTGCAGTCCCTCACTTTTACCAATGCACTCAGCACAACTAGATTTTTCCCTATTTAATGCAAAAATGGTGGTAGCTTTTAACATTACATATTGACCACTCCAGAGCTATCTCCGTGGAAGCTTCATAAACTGACCTTCTGGTCAAATACGTTGCTTTCCTCACAGTTTGAGGCAACAAATGACTAAACCCTGGTTTAGCAAGTGCCTGCTATAACTAAGAGTTATCCTGGTCCCACAGGTCTCATTAGCATTGCTTTAGGTTGCCATTCCACTCCAGTTAAATAAGTGTCCTCTGTAGTGTTGAACACTTGTTGTGAAGGGATAGGGATATGTAAGTTTGCTATAAGGGTAAGCTCTACAACAACAAAAATTCACAGGAAACAGTACTATTTCATAACTGGGCATAAACATTACTACTTCAATTATGCAGAGATGCTATGAAGTCAAAGCAAGTCTTACACAACCTGTTTCATCTCATACATGTACAATTTTCATATATGAAAAATACCTTAGCAACATAGTTAACAGCCATAAAGGCACCTCTCTGCAACATGCAATGTCCACTAAGGTTTTTTTACTTCCTAATACTAACATGCAAAGTCAGGCTAATCCAATACCTTTCATGAAACATAGAGGCTGAGACATCCAAAAGCAGAGAAGGTCAACTGACATGTAGCCCCAACAGATGCTTTCAAACTCCTCTCTTCAATACTCCTGATTATACTTAAGCACAAGGGTTATCACACAGTAAAATATATACACATACAGATTATACCTAGAAGAACCACTTCAAAGCTGCTCAGGGCAGGGGGAAAAGAAAAAGAAATACAAAACCCCAAATTAATTTTCAAGGGCAAGCTATTAATTATCTCAGTTGAAATTTAGCCAGTCAAGCCTGACATCTAAATTTCACGGTAAGTCTACAGTAGAGCTAGGTGAAACTTTAGAGATAAGAGTTTCTTTATTAGAAGTGGTATGTCTATTGGAAGTAAAATACACTCAGCAAGTAGCTCTGGCTGGTATCAGCCTCTTTGCTACACATAATCTCTGATCCTTTTTCCTACCAAGGTACAAACAGATCTGGCTAAACTTAATAATAAAATTACAAATTAACTCTTAAAAAAAGAGATCTTAATTTTTTTTTTAAATCTTTTTTCAAGGAACACAGCTGGACTAAGAAGTTATAAAACTAAATTCATTTCTAGGTAGTTCTTCAGACGAAAACATAAACTTCACTCACATATTTGCCCAGCACGGTCCTAAGCCCTACTATAAGAAAAAAAACCCAACACAATAAACCGCTGAAATTTTACATCTCATCATGAGAAAAGCATGAAAGAATGACCTGCTTGGCTATGTTTTTCAGCACACATGTTTGTGCATAGGTGCATAAGTGAAGCACCTTCCAGAGGTTCCTGCTGCTTTGTGTCACAGAGCACCAGAACCGACTATGTAATGCAGAAAGTTGAACACTGGAGAACACATTTTCAAACCTTTTACCTACAAACTACAAATGGCAAGATTGCAAAAATGCAGTTTTAACATGCTGAGATCAAACCTGGAGTACATAGCTACTTCTACATGAACACATGCGATAGCAAAATCACCAATGCTCCCAACTCCATTCTTTTTAACCAGTTCAGATTTTTAGGAACCTAAGGATACCGTATTCTCATTATACATAGTATTATGTCCTATACAGAGAGATTAGGAATGACATAAAGGAGCTTTTCTGAAACACAAAGTCTTGAAGCAGATTCTTCACGAAGTTTCTTCGTAAGAATTCCTCCTCACAAATTAAATAATCGAGGCGAAAGCAGACACAGACAAAAAGACTAATAGGTAGAGCTGGCGAGACAGGTAACTCCATATTATGGCCAGGATATACCATCTGACGTGCTAAAATAAACATATGCAAAGGTAGACATACATATAAGAACTAGAAAGTTCTCAAAGCTCTTCATTTTAAGACAGCTGCAAACGCGTAGCTGTTAGCGTTACTGATTGAGTAAGAGATTCATTTGTTTCAAGTAGCAGCTAGGCAACCTTTGACCACTGTAAGACCCGACAACTTTAATTAGTTTTAGCTTAAAATGGAACCAAACTTGGCTTTGGCATTTCTCCAAATAATTTTCTCCCAGGCTGCTCTCTGTTGCTAGTGGAGCATTGCAGTATAATTACTTTAATCTCTTCATAGGCATGTTCCATTTGCTAGCTTTCCAAGCAAATTTACAACCCCAACATATAGTTCCAAAATAATAATAAAAAAAATGTATTTCTCACACATTAACGAAGCAAAAATTAACAAGAAGCATTCATCCTTCACTGGCCTGAACAGAAGAGTTTTTACTTCTCAGAAGCTAGTGTGCCAAACCTGTGTTACCCACATCCAGGACAAAACGGCTCTATGCGTTGTATTATCAGTGAAGCTGCTAGACCTGTTTTCTAGGGTTAGGTTTGGGTTTCTTTCCAGGTTTAGCTTGTATCATTCTAGACAAGAAAATGACCACCTGGCACAAATTCCAGACATATTAGCAGCCATAACTATTTCCAGATTAAATCATGTTATCCCATTGCCATAAAACACTACCATCACTTACAGATTCTGCCAGTCTGATTTGGCCACTTCATCCACATGCACCATGGAGAAAGAAAACAGTTGGACAATCTGTTTTTGCAGAGGGGACAGGAAAGGGGACCCTGCCACAAAGTATTCTTCTGAGTTGTCCTAGCCTGGGCTCGTATTTCTCAGTTTCCCATTGAATGGCACAATTTGGCCTGCCCTCTGTGCAGAACGAGTTATGAGGAGCATCCACAGCACTTGCAGCTGCAGGTAAAACAAAAGAGGCTGCCCTGACAGTGGCTTGATGCTAGTAACTGCTGGTAATCCTGTTGTGTATGTAGAGATGCTCAGAAAGACTTTGCCCTTGTATTAGATCGTCTTTCAGTAGAGCAACAAGTTGATAATTTGTCTCATTCTCTGCAGAATGTATAGGTATCGAATAAATATAGTGCTGTATGTACATATATATTTAGTGCTGCTTCGTAGCAGGCTTTGGGGCTTGGGAAGATATGACTTGAAAAAATACACATTTACTTCCACGGAAGACAGGTTTATCTCACGCTTCAGATGGAAAGCAACTGTCCTTCCTTTCTGCTTGAAGCCTCACAACTTGAGCCTTGACCCTCTGAAAACTGCTCCCTGTAAACTTGAGCTTTTATTCTCACAGCAGAAACTCACAGAATGCCCGCAGAGGAGAATTGTCAACCGTGATCTTCACAACCAAGAAGAAGAAAAGACATTATGGATTTCCCCACTATATTTCAGAGTGCAATTTTCATCAGACGATGAACTTAATTAAAATAAGACAGGACAGTAGAAGTAATAAAACATCTTTTAATTACATTTCTACAGTTTTGGATTTGTCCTCCAGCTAGACATCCAGACTGCTTTAGCCTTCACCAAAAGTATGAAAAGAATTCAGCTCTACAATGTTTTCCTGAGCAAGGAGAAAAGCATTGGATGGAAAAATAATTCTACTTTCAATTTGTGCATCTCTGTCAAAGAATAACTTGCAGGAACATGGAAACCAGACTATATTTCTTCCAAAAAGCCAGAACTAAGACTTTGATAAAGAAAATTAATAAGTTTCCAAGCACTGTATATGCAGTGTTCTTTCTTCCATACACAGACCCATGAAGCAGGTCTGCATTTTCTTCCCCACATTCACCACCACAAAGCTCAAAAGCTCAACTCCATAAACACAGCATCTATAAAAGGGTTTAATTAAATGCTGTTGATACCAACTCTAAGCCATGAGCGTGGCAACCTCGTGTGGGCTGCTTATTTGTCAAAATATAGGCAGCCGTAGGGACATTCGAATGCTTAACAACACGATGCTCTCCTGGGGCACCCAGGTATCAGGCTAACAAGCCACCAGGTCATTCATTGGCAAGGAAGCAGGGTATAACACAAAGAAAATAGCAAGGGAATTCGCTCAAGTTGCCCAGGCGACAGCAGAGCAACATAATGAAAAATTCACGGTTGCCCAGAGGCAGGGAAAGCACTGGGGTGAGCTCCCAGCCAGCCCAGGCCACTCAGGGCTGGGCTTGTAGCACACTCTACCGACTCAAAGCCTCCACAGTAAAAACCTAAATAAATTCAGTGCTGTGCTCACCAAAAAAAACACCTCTTTAAAGAGCAGCCATTTGAACTCTGCCTCCATTTATAAAACATTTGATGCTTGTTAGGAGGCAAAGGACAGACCAGCATTGGTCTGGGATCACCGACCTTTTGCTCTCAAAATAATGTGAGGGCAACTGTGGTTATTACACAGCTTGCCATTTCTTTGGATCAGATTTAAGCATTGATAGGTATTCATTTATGAGCTATGGCTTTGCACGTGGTCTTATTGGCTGAGAACTGATGTGCAGCAGAGTGTTGTACCTGTGTGCAGAAACCACAGTAGGGCATACAGCCCACCAGCTCCAGTGGGGCTGCACCTGGACACTCCCCCTCAAAAAACTCCACCAGATAATCTCTCTCCAAGAGATTTTTGTATGTTGTGGCATCTTCTTGCACAGTTTAAGTTATAACTACAGTCTGCACTGTAAAACATAACTGAAAATCAGCAGCTTGACAGGTGGTTCACTTTCATAGATGGAAAATAAATACTCTAACCAACAGTCCTCTGACAAACCAAAAGTAACTAAAAAACATAAGCTCTTTCTTTGCCCCTCGCCCCTCCAGTGTAAGCATTTCATAACTACCTGGCACAAACTACCAGCAAGAAACTGTTTACATACAGTCCTTCACTAAGGTTGGCAAGGTGAAAGAAATTTCCCCAAATTCACCAAACAGCTGACTGCCACATTGTCTTCACACACTTGCCCAGGACAATCTCAGGTTAGCTGCTTCCAGGAAAGAAGTTTAAGCACATAGACCCCTCTCATTCAGGGTAACATGTTAATGTTTTTACTACTGAAAAGCTTTCAAATTGCTGTAGCCCCAACTCACAACACCCTAGGGTCAAATGATCCTCGTCTGCTCCCTCCCACTCACATCTTTAGCACATTCAAACATTCCCTCATCTTCTCAGAAACTAAAAGCATCCATTTCTTCACATCCTACGGTCTTATTGATCAAACTTCATAATCTGTAGGTGTTGTCTTAATGATTAGGAGGTAGGTGCAGGGAGTTGAAAGATGAGCAATAACAACTTCCTCATGTAACCACCTGTATTTGAGTACCAGCTTCTTGTTCCCACTAATTTGCAGCACTTCAGCTTCTCTGTTTTCTCTTCACCTTTCCCTGTTTTCCTCAATGTTCTCTTGTGCCTGTGTTTCTTTTCTTGCTTAGGTTGTTTCAAGTGTGCTTTATTTAAAGAAGTTTTTCCAAACCTTCTGCCATGTCTGTGGCTGTTCTTGCTCTCAGTGCAAGCGTGAATTGTTGGTAAAACTGAAGCCACATGCACACACACAGTAAGCACACAGTTTCCAGTATTCTTCCCATAATGACTCTGCAGAACAGCTACCATTACACCAAGACACATGGAATTGCATTTGGTACATCTGGTAGTACAGCTTCCATCAGGAATATACATTTTAAATACTTCTGGAGAGTTTAAGTTTCAGACTGTTAAGAACATCATGACTACAGCAAGTACTTACAATGGATCATTGTACTTCCTAATGAACAAAGCCTGTTGAAACTCCAAACTACACGATTATTACTTAATTTCTAGATGTGGATACACCTCATTGCCTCTCTGTACAGACTACACTTTGAAGCTGAAATAATGAACTGCAGTGATTAGAGAGCAGCTTTTAAAGAGAACAGAAATGAGCGTCTTTTTATTAAACACCGCAAAAAACACACTTCAATGAGAAATAACCCTTTAACACCGAATTTTTCAAGACTGGTATATGTCCTTAAATTATGTAAACATGAGTATGCCTACACTAGAATTTAAGAACTTGTGTAGTATTTTCCAGGCTCAAGGCTCAAACTCCAATCTATCCAGTGACACAATTGCCTTACTTAAAAATCAGCTTTCTCACAAAACTTGCAAGCTATCATGTACGATGCTGGTATTAAGCTTCAGAAGCATAAAGTGTTAGTACCAAAAAGAATCACCCCATTCACTCTGAAAAACAAACATTTTGGATAAAGCAAAGGAAAGATGCTTTGGGAGAGCAAGATTCAGACTTCTTAAGCTAAAATAGTTTTGATAACTTTACGTGTTAATGTCAATTAACATGTGTTAATGTCTATTATTAATGTCTATTAACATACTCACTTCTTCCAGCAAGGTGGTTTTAGGAAGTTAGCCACCAGTTGCACCACTTCTTAATAAAATATTAATCCATAAACAACCTTTTTGCACATCTTTCTTCCCATTCCCTTCTCCCATCAGCTGTCTTGAAACATGCAAGTGTGTTACATAGCAAGAAATTCAATTAAGATATTACATAGAAAAAGAAAAGAGCATTTAAAAGATGACCTAATTGAAAGATTAAACAAAACTCTGGAATATAAAAATCAGTGCTTTCCTGCATGCACTACTCAAGTTGTGTTATTACATTTACCTCAGTCTTGATAAGATTTAGCCCACTGTGGGATATCTGGACCAATTTGTATAAATATTGAATTAAAAGCCCAGGGCTGTTCAGCAACTATTTTTATTTCCACTTTATATGCACATTTCCTTTCTTACCTGATTCATTACATGCGCTCACAAGACGTATATTGCAATGGAACAGAATTCAGGATCATAACTGAAAACTCTTCAGTCTCACTAACTATGTAGAATTTATCTTCAGTGTTTGCACAATGGTAATGGTGCAGACTATTTACATAGCTAGGCTAGGAAAAAAAACCCACTCAAAACTACAACTGAATCTAAAAATCAAAATACAATGACTGCAAATATATACAGATATTACTTTCTGCAGTATAGGCATTGGCAATGAAATACTATCCTGAAAGTGTAGAAATACGAACCAGAAAGACCTCATGTCTAAAAAACATAACATCAAGTGACAAATTGTAAGCCAATTCATGAACAACCAGGAAGCATTCAAAAATTCCACTTCTCAATGTTAAATCAGTCTCTATTTCAACAGACTAACTCCAAATCTGCAGCACTGTATTCATGCCAGTATTCAAGAAAAAACTAGAGCCAAAGTACAACGAGAAAATATTAACCAAATTCTATATTTAGCGAGACTATGCAAGGTAACTTTGGTTTAAGTTTGTTCCATGTTGTTTGAAGAAATAATCATTGAAGCCAAAGCAACATTTCTAGCAGGAAGAATGTTGCTTTTGGCCTGGGAACTGAAAAGTCATCCCTTGATCCAGTTAGAGACTACAGTAGGTGAGACAGAGACTGCTTGGTTTGCAGAGGTCCAAAGTATGTTTCCTTTCCTCAAACCCAGGATCTTAGAGGCCTTGTGCTTTTCCCTCCTCCCACAAGCATGCCCTTAGCTAGAGCTCCAGGCTCCCCAGCTCACAGCTGAATCCTTTCTTGCTGAGGAGTCATGCTTTGCCATCTTCTGCACCAAACTCAATGAATGCCTGCCTTGATTCCTTCTCCCCTTAGATACAAAGAGAAAAGGAAACTAAGCTCCTGAGTAAGGAGTTCAGTAAGGGTGGCAATGCCACTGATAAACCTGATCCACATTCCAAGTCAGGGACAAGTAATGTTACTCTTCAGCTTTCAGTTCAACCAAAGCAGAAGAGTAAACTTTTCACTCCGTATCTCGGCTCTAAAAGGAGCATGTCCTAGCTTAGCTCCATCACGCCTGCACCAGCAAATTGACTTAATTGTCAGCAGGGGATTATGAAATATGAAGTGACTCCAGTAGCGCTCAGGGGAGGCTCCCGAGGCACAGTGTCTATAGCAAAGACACTGAGGAGTCATCCGTCTCACTCTCACCCCCAGGCAAAACAGAACAGTCTCGGTTCTCTGAAAGAGGCTGACAAGACATAAGAACAAAACTCAGCTTTCCTGGATGATTAGCACTGGCCCAAAGAAGAAAAGAGGGTTTTAAAAACATCAGCGCAGCTTCCCTAACTGCTGGTGCCCTCAGCTCCTGAAACCCAAGGCTAAAGGTCACAATCTGAGACCCAGACTTGCAGTTACACAGATACATCTGGTAACAGCTCATAAGAGCCCTCTCAGAACAGGCAACACCACGCTTCCCCTCTCACATCTTTCACCCAGGAAGGGTAGAAAGGTAGGCTGGAATCAATGCAAGCTCCTAGCACTAGAGGAAGGGAGAGAAGAGGAAGGCAGCAGAGTTATTGCTATGCTACTCTTTTTTTTCTCAAATCCTGTTTTGAGCCTGAAGATGCCAGCAAGGAGGAAGAGAAGTCGCCAGATGTAACACCACCCCTGGGACACAGCCACTAACAAAGAAGCAGAGAACCAAAACCTTAAGCTGTGTCTTTGATAAGAGTACACATCAAGAGAAACACTCTCACCTGAAAACACCCTGTGGGCTATCTGTCAGGGGATTCACTTGGAATTTAAGAAACAGTTTTTATTTTAATCTATTACTGCTGTTGGCGACTAGTCTGAACTAGAGCTGCAGCCTCTGAAGCTGTAAACTCCTGACACAAAGAGCCTTTGGGCTCTAAGACCTACCAAAACACCAAGTTTGGGCCTCCTAAGCAGGTTCATTTTTGCCAGAAAGGAGAGACAGAGTAGAGAAATCACTCTTTGTAGCCAAAAAGCCCTAATGCTGATCAGTCAGCTCTCTGAAATGCTGGGTTTTGTCATCTAGTAGTGGGAAAAATAACAAGCCAAACTATAATTAGCTGGGTCACAGCCAAGGTTAGAACTGCTGGTAGGCAAAGCTCTGCTATGACACAAGGCAAAAAAAATCATCTGGCTTCCAGCATTTGGAGATGCCTTCATCCACAGAATCAAAGGAAAACTGAGAACTGCTGTATTTATCCTAGTCCACCCTTCCCCCAGGGCAGATTCAGTTGTTTTATTTTAAGGTAATGGCCAACCTAAAGTGAAAATTGTCTCAGAACCTCAGAAATAACAAGTCATGCATAAATTATGGATTTCTGTTACTGTTCCTGATCTACTTTAGTGAACTCTGCAAGTAAAAGCCACCATTTTTCACTGACTGACTATTCTGGAATTCATTATAAAATTTTATTTTAATGTCAGAAAGAATAATATCAGGAGACATATTTCCAGAGCTAGTCAAGTAATGACCTGGACCACACCACTCAACGTAACCATTTCAAAGCAGACTGAAACTAGCAGGATAAAAACCCAGAGTTTTCTGAAATGGGCTCTACACCACAAATTCTTAAAAATGTAAAGGAAATGGCTTGTTACCAGTTAATATTATCTAGCATATCAAGTCACTGGGAAGACTTACATTCCTTTATAACCTGGTTTGATAGAGTTGAAAGCAATACCATCTCTTTCTTAAATAAAAAGTTATTTCACATGACACAAGAGTACAGTTCTCAAAAAAAGCAATATGGTTCACACTTTAAATTTAAAAGCATTTCTAACATGGATTTGCAATGCAAAACATTCTAAATACAAATCACATCTAGCTGAGACAACCATCTTTTTGAGACAGCCTGCAACTAGGCATACCAGATATTAACCATTTCTATTTATTACTCCACAAAAACCAAGGCTAAAGCACAAAGAAGGTGCAAGAGAGATGTACTTAAATGATTCATGATGTATACCAGATTAAAGTTACTGCAGTGCAGACATGCAAGTGACAAAGGAGAGGAGCAGTAATCCTAAAAAGTTTTCTGAATCAGTGTTTTCCTACAAATTTCAACTACATGAGAGGCAATGAAAGCCCCAGGCTTCAAGGCATCGCTACCTAAACCATCTGAGAACAGGGGCTGGTACAACATAGCTCCTACAAGAACCAAGTAATCTCTTCTTTATGAGACTGTCTGTCCTCCAGCACAGCTCAGGGGAGACGCTGCAAAGCTCTGAATAGTTCCCTGTGCAGCCAGAGGGACAGTATTTGGAACAGGCTTCCCCAAAGGAGGAAGGAATGGGACCACCCAAGTCCCCTCTTGGCCATTCCAGCACGTTGTTCAAGTGATCATCCAGACAGGAGATTTTAAAATGAACCTTGAATGCTCTTGTCAACTCTGAGTGACTCAGATGTACAAGAGCAGTGGTAGCTCATCCCCTCACTGTGGTGAAGAAAGCAGAGGGCTTTGCAGCATCTTCGATACTATAATTAAAACAATTCCCACATACATCCAAACAACACAGCATGTTTCAGAAACTACTCTGAGCAACGGCATATAAACATACAAGTGTCTATTACTTGCACATGATGCAAACAACCCTTGCCACTGTGCTTGCATTAACAAGCAAATACCACTTTCACAAGTCTCCACCACACTTTGATGTATATTGAACTGCCATTACTAATTTTTATGACTGACAGCAGGTCACACAAAGTGGTTTGGAGCCCAGATTTATAAATCCAAGCCAAACCTTTAATACTAATGTTTAAGCAAGAGACATTCTGAATTCCTCAAGAAAGCAACTTCTGATTTTGCAACAGAAGTATTTTCCTTTTGTCAGGAAAGTCAGCTGTAACAGCCAGAGGTCAAAATAAAACCTAAGCTGCATTTCAAAGTCCATAATTATTTATGTAACAAGTAATTGAATCTGTATTTCAAGGGATAAACCTTTCTGAAAATATTCCCCCAAACCTGCAGCAAATACCAAAACCCTAGGCAAACCTGAAATTGTAACAAAGGGTGGAAGACACAGCATCACTCTTGTGCTCAGCAGCTAAGAGAATGAAGCAAATGCAATGCCTCCTGTCAAATGAGAAGGAAGAGGAGACAGGCTGCGTTAGCCAAGCTGCTACACGGCAGCATTTTTGAGCATCACTTTTAATTACCATTTGGATGCACAGGTATTCCTTTTTCTGTGTCTAGTTAGATGAGGTAAGCTTTTGGTTTATTGGCTCCAATCAAAATAGACTTTCCCCTATTCAATACTTAACTGCACACATTTAATGGGATCATGTTAGCCATGGAAATACTAATTCCTGTGCCAACCTTACTGTAGCCCTTAGGCTGGATCACGTTGAGCTAGTGTCTGTACAAATCCAGAACAACCTAGTCCACCCCCATGTGTTTATAGTTACAATGTAAAGGTGGGAAACAGCAAACATACATCCAGACAGAGAAGTACGAATGCCACACAGATAATCTCAATGTACCATTGAACACTCATTGCCAAGATTTTGTAGGTATTGATGAGAGAGACTTCAAAGGAGTCCTCTATTTTGTATCCTAACATCTGGCAATTACTAGAGGTTTGACTGATCTAGGCTCTTTAAAATGCAAAAGCTTGAAAAATCACCACATTGCATGCCTATCTTGACTGAGAACACACTGTTGCAAATATTGGCTTAAAAAGTCCCACAATCCTCTGGATAATCCCCCCACAAGTCCTGATTAAAAGTGGATTTAATATTATGAAATGAAGCATAATTGTTCAAGACGACCTTGAGTAGCTTTTTACAACACACTGCTCTACCAGTGCACTCAAGATGACAGTTGCACTGTCAAACGCAGTATGAGACAGCCTAATAGCAAGGTCTTTCCTAAATATTTTCCTGTATGAAGTAAAACAGATGCTTACTGTTCTTCCAAACCACGTCTGTCTCCTGTTCTATTTCAAACACACACTAAACACACGTAATGAAATGGAGCAGACATTTAATAAGAACGAGCGGTATCGATGGCCTATCCAACGAGCGGCCCTCGAATACACGCATTTTGTTTCCTCTGCTTAAGTCATTACTGATTTTATGTCCAGGAAAATTAAGGTATACAAGCAAATAGTGATTTTACAATAACAGTGACACTATTGCCACCTGCTGTCAGCAAGCATTCATGGCATTCGACTTCAACCCGCCCTTCACAACAGCGGGAAGTCAGAAGGAACCTAACTTAAAAGGAATCCAACTTTGATGGTGTCTTGCCTGGACGCTGCTAGATTTCTCCAGAACGGGCACACACAAAAAAGGTTCAGGGGAACCACAGCATGAAGGATCAATAATCACATTGGTCCAATGGTTGATAAGGTCCATGAAATAAGTTATTATAACACAAGATTTTAAATCACCACCCCTTCAAGTCACAAAAGATAGAAAATACAGCAGAGGAGAGAAAAGCCAAGAGAAGATGATACTAGAAGGTCCAACATTTCACAGTCTGTTATTATTCCTCTTAATTACTGCACAGTGCCAGAAACCTGGATCTCCAGCAGAGTTCACACAGGTCTGACTGTTCCTGCTTTTAAGGAGACAAAATGTGGTTAGTTTGAGTGGCCAAGCACAAATCTGAGAAGCAGAGATCCAGTGAAAGCAAACACTACAATGAGTTACTTCTAAACCTGACAATTCACAAATGAATGTGATGTCCTCTACTCCCATTCATTCTTTCTCTACTCTAGAAAAATGTCCAAGTTACTTGACAAGCTTTATTTGCATTCATGAAGTTCTTAAAGCAGTTTGTATTTGGGTTTTTACCAAAGAAATACATATCAGCAACACATGGTTTATATAAACCATTATTGCCTCAAATGGCCTATAAACAGAGACAATAAATGGGGTTCAACAGTGGATGGTCAAAGAAAGAAGGAGAACATATCAGTCTAGGTAAAACAGACAGTGGCCTGAAAGCATCAACACTGATGAAAATGAGATTGTTAAACCAATCCATGTACTGTAACCTACTAAAGTCTACTTTGCCCATTTTTCTGTCGTTCTCAGACAATGCCAAATCCAGTCAGAGGAGATATCTGGCCATCTAGCTTGGTGCCAGGTATTTCACAGAATCGCAGAATGGTTTGGGTTGGAAGGGACCTTCAAAGATCATCTAGTTTCACCTCCTTGCCTTGGGCAGGGATACCTTTCACTACGTCCCAAGTCCCACCCAATCTGACGTTGATCACCTCCAGTGACAGGATAGCCAAAGCTTCTCTGGGCAACTTACTTCAGATATTCAGTTATTAGATACTCAGATAACCTGTACCCTCATCTCATTCTACTCAGACTTCTCTGTCAGCATGGAATAACATGGCAAGTCAAACAGCATTGCTCTGACCCTCAGCTTGCTGTGTGTCTGGTGCCTCAGTCCACAATCTGTTAGTTTAAGCAGCCTTTTGAGTGCATTGTTCCAACAGAAAGTATATTTGCTCCTCTAGTGCTTTCTTTTATGGCTTCTCAGTAAGTCATTGAATGCTCACATCCCACTGCTTGCTAACATCAAGTGCCTATCTGCTTGCAGTAGCTGGCCATATGGCAAGCTGATAGGCAAAGCTTTCCTTGTAGGCATGCAAGGTTTAGGACTTCCTTCATCATCCAAGACTCTCAGCCCACAGGCACAACACGTGATTCAGCAGGATAACACTCAGGCCCATGTCTGAGGCACAGACCCATCCAGTAGCCATGCTGTTACCGAAGCAACAGAGCTGTCAGCACGCTGTTGAAATACACTGAAAAACATTTTACTACAATTAACTTGCCCCTCCCAAAGCACCCCAGAACAAGGAAAAAAGTTAATGCCTGCAACATTGTCAATCCTTTCTTTTTTTGTTCTCAAGTTGTGAGTCAAAGTCATTATACCTGTGATATTTTCTAAATGTACTATGACCCTCCTTGCTGCAGTACAATTCTGTCTCCTCAATCTTAAGCCTTTGCCACATCCTTAGAGCAAACAGTGTTTGACTGAGAGAGCAGCTGAAGTAATGCACCTACATTAAATGGCCCCTCTAGCTGCACTTTTCTTGGGTTTCATTCTCTTGATCCCTGTCACTTGCTACAAATCTTTAATTTTCATCCAAATGAGTATTACACTAAAGGCAAGAGCAGAGGGCAAGTTTAACCATGTCTGCTACTCACCAGCTGCACTTTAAGTATTTTTCTACAGAAAACAGTAATAAACTCACTCACAGATGTCATAATTGAGAATGACCGATTCCCTTAACTATTAACATCGACTTCTCTGATGAATAAGTGGGGACTATATATAAATTAGTCTGGGGCTTTACACACAAGTGTAATTGCACCAACTGTAAATTAACTTGAGAAACCTTTGATTAACACCACAGTCTGCTCACATTAAAGATGAAAACCAAATTAACAACAATTTGTTGGCATTATTGGTTCTATTCCTAGAGGAAATTACAACAGCATTAAGTTACATAGGCAGATGCCAGATGACTCCATGCAAGAGATTTCAATACAGATACTATCTGTACACTGGAGATAAAACATCTCAAACATGCTAAGAAGCTCCCAGCATAAGCAACCATTTGTATTTAGCTCAGCTGGAAAAAACAACAATCAAACAATAAAAAAAACCCCACAAAATCCACATTAATAAATGCAAACTTTCCATGCAAAAATCCCATAAGCAACTTGAGGGCACAGATTTTAGGTTTTGTTGATTCCACTTTCAATAGCAGGAACATTTGAGTTAAGGGACTTATTTTTCTAATGAATGAAGAGTTGAAGAATAATTGTAAGTGAACTCCAGAGTAAGAGCTACCGGTCATTGTAAAACAAAAAGGAAGAGAGCAAGTATATACACAATACTAGTTCAGACCCAACAACTGACTCAAATAACTTCATAATAATCAGATAGGCCACTTGTGAAGTAATTTCTATTTCAGAAGCTACAAGATGAAAATTTTGTGTGATAAATTAAGTTGCCAAATGAAATGGATTAGCAATCAGTGAAATTGCCTCATGTCAGATCTGTTCCAGATTAGAATCCATCCTTTTTCCCCACCTGTTCATTAAGCACCAAGTTCAAGGCAACTGCAGTGACTGATTGCACATTAACAAGCTGTTTATGTGGAAAGGCATAGTTCAGCCACTATCTGTACTTACACACTCATCTAACCATATTTCACTGATAATACATTCAGTTCCCAGATTCAATGCACAGCGCTTCCACCTTGGTGTCTAATTTTGGACTTGAGAAAAATGGGATGCCTCGTAAAATTAAACCATTGGATTATACTTCAAGGTCAAGGCCGAGAACAGTCCAGAAGAAAATCTGTTGCTACCTCCAGTTAAGAAAACTAGAGAAAGATATTGCTCTTGCACTAAAAAACTCAAATCCGCTTGTCAAGTCAGAAGCCTGAGGGGAGAAAGGCAGATTTTGTTAGGGAGAGCAGAGACTTCATGTGATAACAGCTATTCCATCCTCAGCTGCTGTGTCATACACAGGCTCCAGCCAAAAGCAGTCCCGCAAGCACGGCATATTCAAACAGTTACACACACTTTCAGCACCCCGACAGGGAGGTGCAGCAGGACAAGCATTTCTAACTTGCAAATCTGTTAAAAAGACTCACATGTAGTACACTGCCTGAAAACACCCTTGAGTCAAAGTAACCAAGAGACTGTGTACATTCTCTCAGCTGGCCCTGCACAACATATCAAAGAAACTAAGAACCTCTGTAGCATGTGTCTGCCAACCCAGCACCCACTGCTTAAGTGACTGACTGGGAATCATGTAGATTTGTTTCCTGCTGAGGAAACCTCTTCCTTAGGATGAACTTCAGTAACTAAATTCCTGCATAAGGCATTAATTGAAGAGGTATATAAGTTTTTCACTATTTTCTTCACTAACTCTTTTCATTATTTATCAAACTAAGACTTTCCTTCCCATTTGTTTTCTCAGATGGAAAGAAAATATTCTCTTTATAGCCTCTCCCCAAATTTGGGAGGATTAGAGATGATTCTAGCACTGCAGTACAGTTCAAAGACAGCCATGTAGTTGCTGTAACTGTAGCAACCATCGACTTGCTAATTAAGAAGCAACGCTATAGACTTATTACTAGAAATATCTACTTGAACAGAACTGCTCACTTGCCTTGACCTGTTGATTAAAGTTCTCTTCTCAGCTCTGAAAAATCATCCCAGATATCTGTAATGCAGTACTAAGAAAAAAGAACATTTCCTCTAGTGTTCTGCAAATCATCTTATTCCTCATAATCAAGTTAAAATAAGGATACTTTTTTCCCCCCACACACAATCATTTCCATCCAATATTGTTCCTAGTCAAAACTCACTCACAGGACATAAGTACATGCCTCCTCATCTCATAACTGGGCCAGTGAGGTTTATTGACAGTTAAGTGAATGAATACCTGTGGTCAGTAGTGATGGACTACTGTTTGTATCAGACACGTAGACAAACATACAATACTCTGTCCAAAAATCCAACTCCTTTATCTACTTCACATGTAAAAATTACTGCATATGCTATAAACAGCAAGATATTTTTCCCTATACCTATTGAAAATGCAGAGAATATTTAGTATTTATGCTTAGATGATACTTTAAGTATTGCACAATTTCTTCTTCAAGTCTTACTGAAGCTTTTACTGCTTGTTTCTGTATTTGGCTTTGGCTGCTCTATAAAAACAACATACTTGAAAGCAGCTTAAAAGAGAGTAGAATAAGCTCCACGATTGGTGGACTAACCCATTTAGTTTTTCCAATAGGCCCTGAAAACTTCAGTCAGGACCAGTGTTACTACAGCAGACCCATCTAAGCGACACCATCCAGAATTTAAATAGACAGAGGCAGCTGGCAAGCAGACTCAGAAGGAAATAATTTCTTTTCTTGAGAGTCACAATGCAGGACATACAACACTTATTTACTAAATTAACTACCAGCTGGAAGACTTGGTCCCTAAATCCTTATGACACCTTGGAGAATGCATCTCAAAAACATGAAGGTAGAGGAAGCTGGCAAGGCAGCAGGGGTAATAGTCACATTTCACAGCTTTAGTTTTCTACTATTATCAGAAATTCTTTTTCTGACTTAACCCATTTGGTCTACAGAAGTGCTTTCCATTAAGAAATGTCTGATGAATGAATAAAACTTGTGTTAAAAGAGCTGAAAGAGCCAGAGGGAACAAACAACCTCCGTCTCCCTTCCTCAGAACACACACACCCCTGCATTCAGTTCCCACAAGTTACTTGGAAGTAACCGCAAATTGTGGTTGTGCGGCTTCCAGGTGCTTGAAGCGCTTTTGGCATCAGGATGAAGTGACATCTAGGAATATTTAATTTGTTAAAAAGGCCAGTTATCATGGATTTATACAGTAAGTATATGCCTTGAGGAGAGTCTGTTCACACCCTTAGAGTGGAATGCCAACAGAACAGAAAAGAATATAGGAGTAAAAAGAAAACTTTTGTACAAATCTTCCCTGAATCCTTAAACATAAGAAACAGGAAAGGAAATTAACGTTACAGGATGCCTTAGGCAACACACCATGTTAAACCAATACCTGTCTGCAATGTAATCAGTAGCAGGGAAGTTTTAGGTAACCATTCTGGAACGATAACACATTCACAGGGGTGGATAATTGACAACCATTTGAGAGAAATGGCACATCAACTCTTCTTTTCAGCTACCTTCTCTGTCACACTGCATCTCAGCTTAACTGCCACTCTCTTTAGAAGCCAGAAAATAGATTCTTACTCTGATCACTAATGATTTCAAAGTGGCTGTTTTGATATAGTTGTTTTGACAATGAGCCAAGACACAAGCTTATACTTGCACTGTTTGCATGGTTGTCCTCTTTCAGCATAAAATATTTGTAAAACATTTTTGGAAAGTAAATAACATTCAGTTTGTCTGTTAAAAGTGTAGGAGAAAGAGGCTCCTTTTATAGCAATGCTCATCAACAATATCTTGGTATTTAGCTGTCTAATATCACCATTAACACCTTTGTTAGCCCAATGAAAGCAAATCAGTTATTAATTTAACTTTCTCATACATATACACACACACATACATATACACACACAAGAAGAATTCAAGTGGTAAACAGAAGCCTGAGCATAAGGTAAGCTACTAAATTCAAGAACAGCGTTTGTTTAGTATAGCTCAGTAAATCAAGCTGGCTCATGCTGTCGTTACGCGACTGCCCAGCAGAGGACACCACAGTACAACATCAGCGCTACAGGCAAGTTTCTGCACACCTTCTCATAGCTCTCTTTTGCCAAGCAAACCCATTTATGTTTCATTTACCCCTCACTGGTAGGTATTAGAAAATACACTTTTTTTCACTAATACATTTGGATGCAAATCTGCAACCATTTGCACTAGCTGGAACACTTCCACAGTCTCAGAATTTGCCACACTATTCCCTTTGCTTTACTTTACACTTAAAATCTAGTTACTGCATGGACATGTAGAGACTGTTTAATTTCTCAAGGTAACTATAGGTTAGTGCTTTAATCTAAGCACATTAATCACTCATAACTTTAGGAACTATAAAAGATTACAAAGGAAGAGTAAGTTTATATGTAGATTGTGTCATCAGAGGGATAGGACACGGGTTTTCAGAAACGCCCTTTAAATCAAGAAAAGCAAAGTATTCCTTTTTAAAAGCTAACCTGCAACTAGTTCTGGCCTGTGATTCAAGAGATGCCTATGAACAAAGAGAATCTAAATATAAATAGAGAAAAGTAGGCTAATATTGACTTACAGTAATCAAGTTAGAAAGTCAGCAAAAGCACAACTGGAAATATCATCTTGAAAGAATAAGGAGTAAAAAAATCATTTAACATTTCAGAGGCCTCGCAGACACAGTGAGGAAAGGATCTACATGGATGCCACTGCATTGATTGTCTGTAATTCAGAAAGGCTTTTGTGCATCAGTAAACTAGAAGATTAATTAAACACTTGGGCATGGAAATATCATCCTCATTACTTGTTCAAGTGCAAAAATGAGATTTGAGATAACTGAAGATTCTACCTGTACTTCACAAAACCTACTAGCATGTCTCCACTGTAAAGAGGGGAGTCATGCAGAGAGAAGCAATATCAAACTATCCAAGAGAGTCTGCTTACTAACTTCCACACTCTATGAGCAAACATTTCTGTACTCTTTACCGACATGAAACACTATATCCACAGGGATTTTTACTATGGTAAGCAAACACATCCATTTTGACCAATACAACCTTGAGAATCTCTCCACTTCATTCCATCACAAAGAAGATACTGCATGAAGTATGTTCCCTTCCAATAAATTAATACTACCAAACAATCTTCTTGATAATGAATCCATACTCCTGAAAACTAAAGACAACACCAGCCAAATTCTAGGAGGGGAAAAAAGGTTTCCAGCCTCAGGATACACAAACCCTGTTCTCTTGGGGGTAAGGAGTGCAGGCGAGATTTGGCTGTAGCACATGTATATGCGAAAGAGTACAAGAAGGCTTCTCCCATTGGCCACATTAGCTTATTATAACCTAATGCACAAAGAAATTAATTGCAAAGGCATTCCTCCCACACTCCTTTGTCACAAGAAGAGGCTACACCGTTCCTCACCTCAGTTGCATACATTGAGACACGGCCACAAACCAAGAAAAGGTATTTATAACATTCAGAACTCTGTAGGTCACATCCAACAAGTAGAGAAAAACAATCTCTCTACAAAGCAAACATTCAAACCACAGAAATCAGAAATTCAGCTTTCTTACCACCTCGTCGTTAGGGTTTTCATATGACCTAACCCGCAAATGGCTTCATTCATAAAGACACACAGGAATGCACTGAAGTACCTTCGTATCAAAATTCAGCCTTTTTTAATATCAAGTACAAAGACCCGGCTACTCAAGTCAAAAGATGGACATAAGAACATCAGTAGCATCTTCACTGAGAAAAAAACCAAAGTTTCACTATAATCCCTGTCACAGTCAAGGCACACAAAGATCAACAACTGCAATATAAAGAACACAGGAGCGGGACGGCAGTTTCCAACAGATTTCCACAGAACATAACATCTTTTGGCAACTTTTTCAAACTTTTAATGGCACTATAAAGCATTTGCAAGACATAATATAAAACCACCTACCAGCATTAACGATGGCATCGACCTCAAGCACTGTAATGTCACCTCTATACAGAGAAACCTTCTCACTCAGACTTCTCTTCCCCTGCAGATCTTCTTTAGCGTTTTCACCTAAAAAAGAGGAAAGGGGTAAAAACACATTACAGGTACGAGTCTGAGATCACTATTTGGAAGTCCAGAGCAGGTATCAATAGCTGCAGCTACATTATCGCTGTCAGATTGCTGCATCTTTCAGTTTCACCTCGAGAGGGCACCAGTAACCCACAAAGACACCCGCATTTCCCTAAAAATCACGCTACTCGCTTTCTATTAGTTTTCAAACACAAGCTACTATGGAGCACTAACTCCTTGCTCATCACCTGAGTTGAAAAATTGTATACACACATTCTTAGAGCTACATCCGTCGAATAATTTTCTTTGGTAACCACAATGGTGCAAATTAAACAGAAGCAATTAAAATAACCCTTCCACTGAAGCAGTAATTTATCCAACTCAGACTTATTCTGAGTGTGTGCAACACAAGCACAATGTTTGCTAACAGCCCCAAAATAAAGAAGTAACCCTGGCAGCAGGCAGTTAGAATAAAAACCTAGAAAAAAAAACACACCAGCAAACTTAAACTTAGAGTTTTGCTATCTAAAATTGCCCAGCTAGAAGGTGGTGTTTGTGAAGACAACACATGAGCTTTCAAAACATTCGTCACTAAACAATGTTATAATAGGTCCCTTATTCAGGTCAATTCAACTTTTCTGTCACCAATTCACTTAATTTGCATTATGTCAAATTTAAATAGCTGTTCAGTTACCTCAAAAACATCTACAAACACTCACTGGCCAAAAACATTGTTAGACATCCACATCCTTAGCTAATGAGAGAAGGAAAGATTGCTTGATTTCTTTTTTCCCATTATCTTTGAAAACTCAATCTTTCTGACAAGACAAAACTAAAAAGCCTGAGACTCATATTTTCAAAAGAAATAGAACAGAATAGCTTAAGTAACCATTTAAGTGGGAAACAGCTGTCAATCCTCAAAACAAGTTGGTTTTTGGTAAGAAAACACAAAATCCATGGAAGATTCAGTGTGAAGGTAGGAGTTGTCCAAACAAATCTAGTCCCCTAATTTTCCCATCAGACTTGACTTGACTCAATTTCCACAAATTTGAATTAACTTGCTCACACTCATCACCACCACAAGTAACTGTAAGTAGAAATAAGAAAGCTGCATTTATTTTAGGTGTTTTTCTTTGAATTTTGTTACAAAGGATTGTAACAAAAATCATTGTCTCTCAACCCCTCCAAAATAACCAGTCTCATTCCATTCTACTTCAGTTTGACTACTGTATGCCTAGTGCAAAACCCATGCTACCTCTAACAGAAAATAGATTGCTGTCATGACTTACACTAGCATAAAGGCAGTCCTTTATTTCAAAGGGGCATATTCAGGAGTTTAACTTCTGTGTTTGACTCCTAAGGGACTATTCCATTGCCACCAGCTCACCTTCAGTGTCTTTGCTTTGTCTAAATGTTTCTGTGGAAACATATCAAGCTTTTATTATCATATTAAGAATTTTGTATCACTCTAACCTAGAAGTTCGACTGTTCATCCATTTTTCCACAGAAGGTAGCTGTTGCTGTTAGCTGTTGAGTTGTACTGAAATAAAAATCAGCCTCTGTGAGCTATTTACAGAGGCTGCTTTTTCATCTGCTTTCATGTTGACTGCATCGTGTCAGCAAGTAGGACAGTTGTTTTCCCAGTGAGTGTCCTACTGCAGCTCTTCTAAATTTAAAACACACACCATTGTCCTCCTCCTCTGTCTTCTACTCAAGTTACTGATATCCTAGTTAACAAATCCAATATCAAAGTCTCTAAAGAGAAATCACTTCTATTTCAAGTACAGTTTGGACACTACAGTATTTGTGCCCATATGATACAAAAAACCCCACCCCAATTAACAAAAATCCACTAGCAAGAGCCACAAGAAAATACCATACAATAAAGAAACCTGCTTTGCATTACCACTAATTTCTGAGTCAGAGGGAAAACAAGTATCTCAGTCAATTCACCAGCAAGGTCACTCAAGTCTTTCTGTAGGGTGACACAGAACACAATGCTGTGCACACTGGCACTGTCTCCCTATTTTCTATCCTACTCAGCCTTCACAAGTTTGTCTCTGGTTCTCCTGCTTCACAAACATTGAATATATTTGAATGTGGTTCTCCTGAGACTCCTTCCCCACAGAATAGTATGAGAAAATTCACTGCCTCATAAGGAAAAAAAACAACCCACCACAACAAAACACCACACACCACTCCTATGTGATCTATTACGTCTGCTTCAGCAAGCCCCTTACCTGTCTCACAGTTCTTGGGGGAGCCCTGAAGCCTGCCACCTTTAATATAGTCCAGTGGTAAAAAGCATATGCTGCTCTGTACATATCTCACAGATGACCCTCATTTCTTTCAATAAAAGTCTGATCTAACACAGGATTTGAGCTTGCACTTCATTTCATCCTGGTTGTTTAGGAAGGCTGCTCAACACTGATGGAAGTCACGGAGAGCCAAGTCTTGTTCACAAAGACACTCAACAAGTCTACTGATATGTTGCTGATTACAAAAGTAATCCCAATATCATACAAATAGTTGTAGGAGAGACAACTGTTTTCCTTTTGCCATCTGTTAGATCTCTGGGGCTAGCAGACAGCATTGCCTAACAAAGTCAAAACTGATAACTGGTTTGGAATATTTTCTTCTCCTGTAATCAATTTAGTCATCTTGGCAAGGACGGTGAAATCATCCCTGGCCATTAAAAAGAACTCGCTTCCCACCTTCATCTCCCATCTCTTCCTTCACCACACACATTTTTGGCTGGTTCTCAGATTACAAAAAGCCTGCACTCATTTACTTCAGTCTCTTCCCAAGCTAATGATAAATCTCAGATCTGTGAATAAGTACCATAAGTCCTCAAATATGCCTGAGAAACTCAAATGGGGTAGGTACTATCCAGGAATTCTTGGTACCGTAACTCAGCAAGGGCAAACCAGTAATTCCAGGGCACTGCATTTTTCAGAAGGGATACACACCATATGTACATATCAGTCCATTAGTGAAAATCCTAGCAGTAAGAGATTTATTTTGCACTTGTGTGTAATGAGACTATTTCTTGCTCTCATTAATGAAATAGTTTACATACATCCTCCAGAAATAATTCCTCTGAAGTAGTTGCTATGTAAACTCTGTATTTTCAATTCAAGATACAAAACAGCAGTTGAGCTCCTAAACTCAAATGTGTAAGTTTTTAGAGTTAAAAAAGCCTTCTTGCCAAGCAAATCCAACTTTCAAGTCTATCTCCATATTGGTTGTTCAGAATGCACCTTAAAGGCAGAGCAGCTGGAAAGACAGGAAAAATCAGATACACTCCAGTCCTAAAAAAAATAAATGAAAACAAAGAAACCCTACCAACTAAACCCACACTACATGAGAGCTGTGATCAACTCCCTCTCTTCCTTTAGACAGATGTACCAGACTCCACCCAAGACAAGAAAATACTAGTCTGTGACTGCAAACAGAATGTCAGTGCTCAGGCAAAAGAGGCAAGCAAAATAAGACAGACAATTTTCTGAAGTGTCTCCACAGGAATCCAAGTATATCTACAGTAACACTTATGAGGCACTAGATGTTCAAGATCATCCAGTGAAGACTGCCTAGGAAAGCAGGCTCGCTCCCTCTCATTCCTTCATCACCACAACTCTCCTGTCTCACAAGAAAAACCAAACACACAGCGGGCACCTGCACAAGAATGCCTTCAGATTACCTATTTTAATCAAGCCATGGTTAGCAAAACGATAAGATAGCTGTTGAAATAGGATGGTGGCATTATTAACTATAAGCAATAGCTTCTGCTTTATTCAGGGTTTTATCCTTGCACATCCCTGTGGAGAATTTCTGGGGCTTTCTTTCCCTGAAGCATAACCATCTGCCTACATCTTTCACCCCATGTCCTTCTTCACCAAAAAAGTGCAAACAGAGGCTTGTATTGGGAGATGCTCCTAAACAAAACAAACAAAAAAGAAACCCACATTAAGCCCTCACAAAGCAGACACAATAAACGTTTGTTTGGCCATCTTGATTCCCTCTCAACTCTCCCATAGTGAATTATTTTTATTCATTTTTGTTTGTACATCTCAACAGTTGTGCAGTTATGTACAGCTGGCAACAGCAAGGATTATGAACAGACTCCAACAGCAGTTTAAGCACATGAACATTTCACATAGTTTATAACAATTATGTGCATCTGTCAAAAGCAAATAAACCCTGGGTTTGCTTTGGCTAATGTGGATTTTGCAAGATATGTTCATGTAAAGTCTGGCTATCTGATTTCCAAGACAGTGCAATCCCAGACTCTTCATCCCAAAACCAGTTAATACTGGCCCTGCCTCTGGAATAAAGAGTCCTAATTAATTCAAGACCTTGGGCTAAAAGCATCAGCCAAGCCATTATCTGCCATATAGGTAGATTTCGAGACCATTTAGATCTCAGAAGTTCAGAAGAGTTCAAAGAACTAACTGGCACAAAGAAAACTATTAAGAAAGACTAAATAAATAGAATATTCAAACTTCTAGAATGCCTAATTTCCACTCAAATTTGTGCCTATTTAACCCTAATTTGGGTCTCATCCATGCCTTCTCTCGGTAACTTTGACAGGAAAAAAGAATTGAAAGTAAAAAATATCAACAAATGACATCTGCTATGGACATGCAGCAATATACTGAAAAACAACTAATACAGAAATAAAGCAAAAAATGTTAGCTTTTTTTTAAACCTTTGAAATTACTAACAAGTGTACCGTAGCTCCCATTAGAAAGTGAACTCAGTGGTCACAAGCATCTTTTGCAGCCACACGCATGAAAGATAGGGTTGACCTTGTTACCTCCTTCACAGTCTGCTTTGTTTCGACTGTTTTTGAAGATACACAACAGTCCAGACACCACAAATGCTCTAGGTGCTTATCTTTCCTCCTCTGTCCCAGTCTCAGGAATATATTAAGCGTTGAAAAATCTTCACCATAAACAATTGGAAACTTACGTGCCACCAGCATTTTTCCCCCTCCAGATCCCACTCCATCATTTTCTAACTCTCTGTAGAATCCAATTTTCCTGCTAGGTCACATCTTTTGGGCCTTTAATCATGCTCTCAACATCCACAGAGCCACTTCTTCAAGTATCATCAAGTCGATCAGCTGAGGTCTTACCAAGTAGGCAATCCTACCCCTCAGCTTTGCTTAGAACTCCTTCCAGCTCATGCCAAAGGAAAAGGGGCCTTTACAGCTTACATGCGTGCAGAAAAACCCACCAGATTTCGCAAACAAAACTGAAGTTGGAAATCAAAACATGAAGTTCTACAGAATGAAGAGGAAAAGCGACTTTCAGAACAGCTCACTAGAGGGAGCTCCCATAAAGGCATAGAGAGGCTCGGCTCACGCGATAGGAAAGGAATGCATTGAAAACTCAACTCTGAAACTCAGTCACTGCTAAAACATCCAGGATTTTGAAGTCTAGTACTCTATTTAAAGTATATTAATTATTGAAACAGGTCTCATATATCCAATTACAGAAACCCCTACAGCAGTACTGAAGAGCTTGCAACCAAAGGGAGGCGAAAAACCTACAGCTGGAAGAGCTTCTGATAAAAGCCACATTTTTATTCTAAAACTATTTGACAATTAAAGATTAAAGCACACACAAAGTAGTAAGAACAGTTCTTAAAGCCTCATAGTAAAAAGCAATACATATAGTAAAGAAAAAGTCTCTTAGCACTCCATGAGCAAAAGCAGACATGAGAAGAAATCCAAGAAAGAACAAGTGAAAAGGATTTACAGCAGCTAGGCTCACAGGTTTGCACTATTAAAATGAAACTTGGTTTAACAAGTCAGACAACTTAGTGTTTCTTTTCACTCTTGGTCATAAAAACGAGTGTAACAGACTCAGTTGCAAGAAACAAAGCTGAAAATGGGAGAGTTTTGTCATTTATAGTCAATTTTAGAATTCACAGCTGAAGGAAGTAAATTAATTGCAAGTTAAAAATAAGTCTGCCTGATATCTCATCCCTGCTAGAACAACTACTAGTAGCAACACGTATTCCCCACAAGAAAGGCTTCTGCAACAGCAGTCTAACACAATCCAGAAACAGCACTGGGAAAAAAACCCTGAGCAAGGGACTAACTAGAGCCTCAATATCAACCCCACAGAAGTTGGAGCCCTTCCTCTCCTAGGAGAATCCTCAGCAAAGGCTGGACTGGGACACTTCTCCACTACTCTTGGGCTGCTGAAAAAAATGAAGGGCTTGAGCAAGCTTTAAGAGTGTATCTGACTACAGGGAGATAGGCAGCAACCATTCTGCTGTATATTCTGTGCACTCTTCCCTTCAGTGCCTTCTTTTTTTAATGCTTTGTTTTTACAAGTGTCTTGTACAGATTTAAAGTGATAAACTATTAGCAATTACTAACCTCACATATAACACAGTTTTCCATTCCATTTGTTTCTGCATAGGCTTATGGAGCATTAAAAGAGACAGATTGTACGATGTGTTACATTGCGTGCCTGCTTCTACTCCTACTAACCGTGGATGATTGTACAGGAAAGGCAATTGCTTATCTAAATCAAGATAAGGATTATTTCCATATGTTCCATCACCAGGGGGAAAGCATCCACAGATGCACTCTAGTACTTCAGATTTGTAGTACAGATTTGCTCTATTACTTCTTGGACTTGAACAAGATCAGAACCTGAGCACGAGAAAGAAACATCTGTTGCAGACAAATCACTCTCTACCTAGCCAAAAATGCAGCACAACATGCACTTGATGATGAACCAACACCTTCTCCCTAGCTGCACGCTCTGCCAATATGCTCCGTTTCCATTAATTACCAAGTAACGTAATTGAATTAGCTGAGCACTATAGCCAAGTACAGAGCTTAGGAGGCATGCAGACACCACAAAGCACAGAACAGATGAGGTTAGGGGGAACCTCTAGAGATGTCAAATCCAACCTCTACACTCAAAGCAGGGTCACTACAGCAAGTTGCCCAGTACCCTCTCCCGGTTGGATTTTGAGTATCTCCAAAGCCAGAGACTCCAACACCTCACTGTGCAACCCGTGCCGGTGCACAGCCACCCTCACTCTGTGTTTTTATTTTCTTACGCTCAGAAAGAATTTACTCTTCCAACTTGTGAACACTGTCTCTTATCCTATCACTGTGTACAGCCGAGAAGAGCCTGGAGCCATGTTCTTTACACCCTTCTATCACATGTTTATAAACATTGATCAGATTCCATCTGGGGTGTCTTTTCCTCAAGCTAAAGCCTAGCTCTCTCAGCCTTTCTTTGCAGAAAAGATGCTCCAGCCCTTTAATCACCTTTGTGGCCCATCAAGCACACTTTCCACTACCAAGAAATTTGCTGAGGTTGCACTCTCCCATCTTCCAGGTGAGGAGGTCATGGTATCTCCCATTCAAGGCTTTTCAGGATGTGTGAAATATCCCCAATCTGATGACATGAGCATCACGATATCCTCTAGTTAACTGAGGAGCCCACATCCAATGAACCACACCATAACTAAGTTCAATAGTGCTACAACAGTTCTCTGAAGCTACTGGAAAAAACCCAGAATAACTCATAGTCCAAGTTAAATGTAGCAATATGGCTATCAGCAGCCCATGAACAGGGCTGGAAGTGGGAGCCTCTTCTTTTCAGACACGATTGAATTAGAGCCTCTGAAGACTATATTACATATTGAAGAGAGAAAGAGAAAAAAACAGCCAGTCAGTCTTAACAATCCACACAATGCTCATACCAAATACAGTTATTGCTGTGTTACAAAGGTCTTGCATAGTTCATGTTCCAGCCTTTTCCTCACTTGATCCCACACGGCTCTCTCCATCCCCCAAAAATAAAACTGAGAGGTAAAAGAAAAACCCTTTAAGTCTGGGAACATTGGACAGAGAGAATGGAGAAGCCTGTCCTGTTTCTGAAGTTTTTGTAAAACAAGAGAAGGATTGATAGGGAGTGCAAAGGTACTAAAGTTTGAGAAACTAACAACAACAAACAAGGAGAATAAGAAATGGAACACATTCTCGATTCTGATTTGTGATGCAACCTGGTCTGCAGGGACACACAATTGACAATTCATAAATCAAAGTCTTCTCACTTCAGCAGCATGCACAGTGACAGGAAAGACACGACACAAGTAGGCTGAGGCCCTAGGGTATTTGTGTGTTTAGGTGGAGAGTCAGCATCTACATGCTATGCTTGCTTCTGCTGGCTTGAGATTCCGTGATTCAGGGTCTGTAAGAATAGCTGCTGGTTTAGCTGTGACCCAGAAGCTGCTGTGCTTGGTGTATTTGAAGAAACTCGTTCAATCACTGTCATCTTCTATTGTTGGGTTGTTTTTTTTAATGTGACCCTTCAGAGGGATTCAAGATTTTGCGACTATATATTGGAATAAAACTGCTGTTGCAGAGCATGTTTACTAAGTTCTTGCCCAAGACTGATTATCAGTACTTCAGTCTGAGGGATATCAAGAATTTCAATACACACATCTTTCTTCCAGAAGGGCAGGGCAAGTTGCACTGAAATGCATTGCATGATCAACCCAAGGTCAGAGGGGAATCAAGAACTGCACTGCATCTTCTCCAACTGAATTCCTACTTTCTAACTCCCTTCTACTACAGCAAACTTGTAATTTACAACAGAAGTTCAAAAACTGAGAGAAAACACGCATTACAGCTCTTTAGATCACTGTTCATTACCTCACAGAAACATCTTGATACTTTTCTGTAAAGGAGAGTAGGTGATGCCACTTTACTAGATCTCTTCAAAGGCAAAGCAGATCACCTTTTACTGTAAGAGTTGTGTCTTGGTAGTATCCCAGCATTCATACAACTACTCCTGTGATGCTCAAACCAACCCACCACCTTCTGCAATAACTATGAGCCTTAATCCAAAACTTACACTACCAGCAGGACAGTATTCCTTCATTCGGCTTTAGGAACAGTCTGAAAAAAAAATGCCTTTCCTTGAGCAGCCAGGTATTTGTTCTTCGGCAGCACGCCCTTACCAGGAAGTGAAAACCCGTTTTTAGTAGGTGTGAACAGCACACACAGCATCACCCAGAATTACAATAAGTTTATAGTGAGAAACCACAAATTCATTAGCTTTCATTCATTAGCTCACTAAGCAGTCAATTTTTACTCCACGCTCTGTGCTTTTCTGAATTCCCTATGCCATTGCTAAGCAACAGCTTCTCTACTTGAGCATTACAGGCTTTTGTAGAACTTGCTGAGAAGCTTCGAAACAAAAAGTTACTACCAGCAAACTATGAAACTTCTGCAAAGCTGTCAGTAAGTATTTCACAGCATTATCATTCAGGAACCTCTCTGCATGAGATATAACAATAACTGCTTACCAGATAGGAGCAAGAACTTAATTGTTCTACTACCAGGAGACACATCAGTAAGATTTCCTGCATGTACAAAAGATAATGTTTTTTGCATTAAGACACTGGGCTTGGGTCACACTTTCCTTGCAGCAGTCCCCCCTCCTCTGCTCCCCAAGATACCCCATGTAATTTGCTACCCTGAAAACAATAGGCCTTCAGCCCAAACAATGAGATACAAAAGAAAGTCTTCAATATTTGAAGAGGACTCCACCGTGACCCATCAGGGCTGTGCATCACACTTGATTACTTCCAGGACTTGAAAAATACGAAGTAATACAAACTCACAAGCAATTACAAACTCACTAGCAGTTAGAAGACAGACTTAGCTCTAGTTTGTTCTGCATGTCTACCTGGAAAAAAAGACACACCAAACCTCAAAGTTCTTAAGTCAATATAGGCAATATATTGGTGTGCACTGCCTGTTCTGACTGGATTTAGTTATTTGCAGTAAACTTACAAATCTTGTCCTGCAAGAACTCTGGCAGCAATGCAGAAAGGATAAGTCTATTTTTTCTTTACATATAACTGATCCATACTCTCAGTGACAGTTATGTCAAGGCTGAGGTTTGCTTTCAGCTGAGGTAGAGTCATTGAGTATTCCCACAGAAGGACAGCACTGTAACACACAGCATGGTTGTACAAAAGCAGTGTCTTCTTTAAAAAAAAAGTACCTTACTCATACAAAGATGACATCAAGCATACAAGAAAAGATCCAACACAAGCTGAACTGCAACTATAAGTCACATTTGTACAGCAAATGAAAAACAGTAGGTTACAACACCTTTACAGACTAATCATCAGCACCAAAGAGATAATCAGAAAGGGGCATACTTGCATAAACGAGCCTCTGTGAAAAAGCATCGAGTGGGATAAGGCAGATAAATATTTTAAAGCAAGACAGATGTGCAACTAGTTCCAAACTTTCTTCATATTTGCATTATAGATAGACAGAATCTTTTGGACAAGATCTTCTTCATAAACCACAAAACAGTGCCTCCTCATGAACTCCTAGAGATGCCATTAGTGCAAAGGTACACATGGAGAACTACTTCTGCTTTCAGAAATAAACGTATTGGTTACACCAGCACAACACTAAGAGGTATAATTTTTCACCACGTGCATTCTGCAGCATCCTATCCACAAAAAAAACCATCTGGAAACTCAGGTAAAGGCCCTTCTGACACCCGTTTCTACAAACATGCCCAGCCAACAGGCAACAGCTGCAAGTTGCAGGACCTTTTCTGTACACTAAGATTATGGTTCCTCCTTCCCCTTGTTTACATAAGAAATACTTCTTACTGAAATGGAGCCACACATAAAATTGTCATTTCTAGGGGTTTTAAACTTCTATTTTGCATAGATTTAAATAGAAACTGGATTGTTTAGCCTTCTCTCCAGCACAGAAGATGCAATAAACACGTCTGCGTGCAGCACTTCCTACAGGGCTAAGGAATTCTGTCAACTGGATTTTCCAATGGCATATCAGCCAGATGCCCTCTCACAGAGAAAGCCACCCATCACTTCACATAGTAAGTACTACAACAACTCATTTAGACGTTAGCTGGTTTGTTAGAGACATTTCTAAGTGGTGAGCAGTTCTGCTCTAGTGAACCAAGAAAAGGAAATCAAGCTGATCGGGTTTCCAATGATTGGGTTTTTAACACATGTACAATCAAGGGTTTAATTGTGCATGAAGCAAAGCAGCTATGCATGAAAGTTGGCTAATACGATACAAAAAGAGAGCTCAGTGAGCTTAAACTGCATCAGCAATGCCCCCACCTTATCAAGCACATTAAATCAGGATCTTTAGGTGCTGGTTAGCTTTCAGACTTCATGAAAGCCTCCCGTATCCAGAGAGCAGCAGTTGACAGGCCTGCTCTGTGTGATCACTAATTATTACTACTTCGACCAGCGAATCCTGGTTGAAGCAATAGTTCAGCACTTTTGTGAATGTCTGTCACATTAAGACAAGGCAGACCTGTCTGTCTCTTCAAGAGAGGCTCACAAGTCTTATGCAAAAGGACATTAGTTTTTCCTACCTACACTTGAACTGAAGATACCCAAAACTCATGTAGCCAGTCGATAGGGTTAACAGGTCTACGCTAGTAAGCCATGACAAGAGTATAATTTAACAACTTGATCTTGGCCTCATCTTTACCATAGACACATGGCTTCTAGTCAGGCTGGCACACAGGCTCACATCTGTCTGCAAAAGACTGTGAGGACATATGCCACAATCCATCATAAATTATAGATCAGGGCTTTAGCCAAGCTACCCTTCTGAGCCAAACTAGATGACTTAATGAAACTATCTTTGAAGAGCAAGACATAAACTGGGGATTTGATCCTGCAAACCCCACGCTTAAAACAAGCTCACTCTCTATACATAAAAATAAGAACAAAAGAAGAAGTGACATATATATACACCAACACAAATTATTGGAAACTTGAAGGTATAACCTATTACTTCTCCCCCTGCATATATTAAACTACCTCATTCCTTCTTCTTTCCCTCAGCAGTCAAGAACAGGAGACAAGTCAGCCACTGAAAAACACCAGGCTGGAACTTGATAAACCCTACACTTTCTCAGTGATTTCTGAGGAACAGCACATACCGACTCGCAGCATCACTGCTGCCACAGCCATCCTTGCTAACACAACCTTAACAGGTCTGCCAGCTGCAGCACACTGCGTCATCCGACTTTCTCACTTGGGCTCCTGCTTCCTTAGGAATCTCTGTACAAAACTTCAGTACACAGTGATGTTCAGTGACTACAGGGAAAATAAAGGATTATTTCTCACATTGCATGGGACAGAAGCTTGGGAGTTATCAATCTAGTGAAGACACACACCAGTACTTAAACATCAGAAATAATCTTTCTGGCAAGAAACGTGCTTAACTTCCTTTTGTATCCCCACCTACTATTAGTCTCTCAAAGACACTGAGAGCTTGCAGAGTTTCAATAAGGACAGCAATTTATTCTTGAGAGGAGCATCTTCTCCTATGGTTATCTCTTGCCCCCCCAAGGAGCTGCCTGC
This sequence comes from Colius striatus, assembly GCF_028858725.1. Classification (NCBI taxonomy): domain Eukaryota; kingdom Metazoa; phylum Chordata; class Aves; order Coliiformes; family Coliidae; genus Colius; species Colius striatus. The sequence goes on from NC_084760.1 coordinate 115,422,051, forward strand.
CACTAGAGATAAGAGAGTTCTCTCAGCTGCATGCAGAAGGGCCACAAAATGATAACTCTATCAAGGACCTGGATTAGCTTAACATTGTGTAGAAGGTAACTTGTTAAAAAAAAAAATCACGGCACAGCAGCTTAAAGATAAGTCATCATCTTAATTACATCAAAGACAAGTGATTTACTTTCTTAGAGAGGATTAGCTACACTGGATTATGTGTTCTTAAATCTATATAAACAGCTGATTTTTTTGCTTTTTAATAATCATTTCACACTTGTAGAAAGCAAGATTTTTTTGTTGTTGTTTTTTTCCCCAAAACACTTTAAAGTGTAATGCAAGGGTCATCTCTGACAGCTAATCCATCCTATAAAGGTTACATGCACGCAGCTCACCAAGGAATTACAAAGTCAATTGAAGATGTATTGGTGCTTTTTATTTACTGTCGGTTCCCTAATCCCACCTCCCCCATACTAAACATATTGCTTTATCCACTTACATCAGGGATATCACTAACTAGAACAATATTTGACTCTTAAAAACAAACCAACTCCCTGCCCCCTCAAAGCGTTATGTTTCAGTTTACACTGAAGTAAACTTCCACCTGAAGAGTTTTTCCCACCTCTGTGCTGTGCACGGCTATCTTTGGAAAGAAGAGCTGAAGTGTATGTTTAGGGAGACAGAAAGGTGTGTGGGGTCAGTAGATCACACGGTCAGATTTGGACCTCTCTGCAGCTTTGCATCTGTTCAGGACAGATCCTCAAAGGGCAGCCAAGAGCCTGGGAGAAGCAGAGCAGTCAGGGCTCTGGTTACTCCCTATCACCCCGGCAGCCTTTGAGAGATGTTGCAGCCAAACATAAACCACCTCAGCCTTAAAGTAATTCCACGTTATGCCCCAGGCAGACGGACTCCTGGACACTTCTAAAAGACTAAAAAGCTGCAAGTGTAGTTTGCTATTGTTACTGCTCCCATTCCTTTGCTGTTTCCTTAATAGATGCATAACATGGACAGACAGCAGAAATGAGCAAACAGATTTATAGCCACTTCCACAAAAAGCATGTTGTTTCTTAAGTATTCCACACATTTCATTACCATGATCTTCACACAGTCCACAGAAGCCACAGATGTTAAGTCTTTCAGTGGAGCTCCTCCAGCTATAACACACAGTAATTAATAACCAGGGATCTCCACACATATCTAAAACACATTTTTCTAACCTTACCTACACTCATCTTCGAGAGACCTTGTGATAAAACATTTAGCATGACTATGACCGAGAAGGACACAAGCAAATACAGCACGAGTTTAAGCAAAAGCAGCAACTCACATTCAAGGCCATGGCTAATAGCAGGAGATTCTGAACCCTGGCAGATAAATTAATACAGATTTTTGTGTAAACTCACAAGAAAAACCGTTGCACTGTGAACTTAACCTAAGAGATCCAGCGGCAAAAGAGCCGTTTTCTTTGACTGACGGATAGCAAGCACCACACTGAGCTAAGATGTCTTGATTTACTTTCATCCTTGTCACTCAGCTAGAAAACATTCTAGAGACAGTTGTTAAAGTCACTGTAAGGAAAAAGAAAATACAAGCTGATGGACAGTGTTTTGGGTGGGGGGATGGTCTCAAAGCTTACTGGTTTCACATAGCTATTACAGCCAAAACTTGTTGTCTGTCAGGCAACTTTTGACAGTCTTAATGCTCTAGTAGAAAGTCATTTCTTCTTCTGTATAACTCACTGAAAATACTTAGTGGTTTAGAGAGATGCTATTTATCACTTGTAGATGTCTGGCTGAATTTCACTGCAGCTTAGTAGAGGCATTACTTTCCAAAGGCTGTTTGATGATTGTCGCCTTGATTGCTATCTCCTGCAGGACAGATATTCACATCAAACAGGGCCACATGGAGATGCCCTGAAAAACCCAGTATTACCTGTGGTTAGTTAACCATCTCAGGAAATGGTGGACAACAGAGCACAGTAGTACCACACACTTTGCTTTTCAGCACGAAACATTTCGAGTGGCTCATCTAGATGCTTTGTCTCTAATCTTTTGTCAATTCACTGTGACTATTTAGAAACCCAGAGATTCATACTACAAAGATGTTTTTATTAGATCTAAATCTTACTATTACACATAAAGCCTACAGTGTTAAAGTAGATTAATTTTAATATAGTTTGAACCATATCATTTTCTAAAAATACAGCAGATTAAGAAAACCCAGAGGATGCCAAAACGTCTAAATATAGTGCAAGATTTGCTTTGAAAAGGGAACTGAAGACCTTTTGTGGCATTTCATCATAAAAATAGAGAAACTCAACAGTTACTGTGTCCCTCCATTTTAACTCCATCCCATCAAAAGTAGATCTTAGCATTAGTAAGATCTTTAGTCTATAATATTGCAATTTTCTGGGAACCACTGCTATACCACTGAATCCCAGGGGCTGAGAGAGTCATCAGGACCGTCACCTGCCTTGACTGAAACTATATCATCTATTCTGTCTTATGAATTATCCCATTTTTCTCCCAGTGACACACAAAACTCAGTGACAAAAGAATTCTCAAGACCTTAACTTTTCAAAAGGCTTTCGAGAAAAAGTTTTCTGAAGTCATCTCTCACAGAACAGTAAAGCCATCGTGGGGAATAACTGTGTGTCCAAGAAAAAGCTCATATATGTATTTAACTCAAACAAACACTCTATTTTTTGGTCTACACGGTGGCATTTAATTCACCAAGCTGCACAAAGTATTAGTTAGCACTGCTGTACAGGATGGGGACATAGTATAAAGTGGTATATAACAAATAGCATTGAAATCAAGGTTTACAAATTCCAGAGCTTCAGAAAACAAGTCCATTATTCACATGTTGGCAGGAAGAAACATTACTTTCAAAGGACATAATAGGACAGATTAGATGTGTCTGCCTTTGCTGAATCTGAAAAATAAGAGGTGGGAGGAATGATGGATTACAGTAGATATGTACCACCCAGACCTGTGTGATAGGCTCGTTCTTTGTTTCCAAACTTCACAACTCTTCATTTCCTTAATAACCACAGTTAAAACAAAGATGCTGATGCTTACAAAAGTACTTCAAGAACAGTTTAGGGTTTTCCCTTCCTACCATACCCTCTGACACTGAAGACAGATTTGTCAACAGTAACAGCGTTTCAATACTTGTTCTCTGAAGTCCACTTGTTCAGCCTGACAAGTCGTATGCCAACATAGTCCTCCTGGAAATGCACATACCCACATCAGCTTGCTTTTCTCAGATCAGTGCAGTGGGCACCAGGCTTAGTCCCTACATTCCACATTGTGCTGCTCTCTGTCCCTTGCCACAATCAAAAAGCATCAGAAATAATCAACCAAACTCCATGCCACAACACTCACCATCTTAATTTCTTATGGCTAGTCATGTCTGTAAGAGGAGACCTTGAAATACTGCAGGTACAGGTTCTTGGTTTAGTCACAGAAAAGTAAAACAAACACAAATAACTACACAGCTGCTTTCAACTTCCAAATGTTATCAAACACCTCCTCTGCCACAAAAAAGAAGAAAAAGACAAAGCCCTTGTCAGCTGTCATTCAGAATTCCTTAACTTCACTCCTCAGAAGCCTTTACCTTATTACACATCCCTCTGTTATAAAGGCTGCCAGCCTTGCCAAAATTCACCTAAACATCAATTTATTCCAAGCTCTACTGGTTTTCTTCAGAGTTTAGTTCTGAACACAACTTCATACCAAAGGCTGGAGAAGGAGGAGTGGAGAAGAAATCCTTTCCTCCACAAACTATGGTACATTCTCCAAACTTGTCAATAAAGAGCATGCAGAGGTAGCACAGCAGTCAGGTTGGTTCCTTCCAGGTCATTTGAGTTTCAGCAGTGTCACACATCAATTTTGGACAATTTTGTGTTAAACTTCCCCATAACAAAATCATGTGCCTAACTGGTATATCCTAACACCCTCCAGGGCTCATTTGCATTTAAAAATTGGTACCATAAAGCTTTGATATTGTTCATCTGATTTTCTCCTAACAGGACAAAAATTTGTGTAGTACTGAACAGTTGAGTACCTACAGGGACTACTGCCAGCTCAGATGGCTCTTCTCCTACAGCTTCTTACTCCAGTGGCTGATTGATTGCACCTGCTTCATTTTATTTGTTCTCGGTTGCTTTCTTGATTTCTTCTCATCACTCTTCCCCAACAGCCGCTCCACACTTTACTCATCAGTCTCTTTTTTTTCACTGTATATAGTGTTGGAAGTAAATGGTAAATAATTTTTTCCACATTCCCCATCAGTTGCTCTTTTGGCTTATGAAACATAACGAAGATTTTGAGTTCACCCCTCCATCCTTCAGACCTCTCCAGTTTGTCACTGAAAGAAGCACCTTTCACTTGAAGAAAATATCAGACCTTGGGCATGGCATTGTGAAGTCACGCCTGCTTGCATCATATGTGGGGCTTCACTTGCTCTCTCCAGTGTCTCATTTAAGTTACACTAGCTGCCCTCTGTGTGTCCCAGTGTATGGAGCAGAAGTTTTCATCAGCAAGATAACTTAAATTTTAATTTTCCAGTGTTTGAGATCAGAAAAACTGTTCTTACACACTCTTGGCATCTTCAGAGTGGCGTCAACATTCAAGGCAAATAAAATCTCAAACAGATGCAGTAACAGTCACATTAATACACATACATCTTTCAATTGCACTGATCAGTTGAAATGTGGAAGCATTTCAGCAGCCTAACCTGCTCTAAGTTCACTGTTCCACACGGCTTATTGACAACAAATACATCAAAGAAAACAAGTGGCTGGATATTTCCCCCTGAACGTACAGTACACCAAAAGCTGCAAGCAGAGAAGTGCTTCAGCACAACTTTTGCCTTCCAGCATTTCTTTGCAGCAACAGAAAGAATGCAAGAACTGTACAAGAAAATAAACCCACCACTGCCATGATTCAATACCCACATATTAGACACTGACATTTCACTTATGTGAAGTGTAACAGCAAGCACAACATAAATCCACACCTTGTCAAGTTCAGCAGTCCCAGTAATACAAGATCTGTGATATTTAGTATGCTATATAGAACCTGAGTGTGGGGAGAATAAAAACACGGTTTAGGCTAAAAGGGATAAAGGTAAACCACATGATATACTGCATATCCCCTTGTACTAGAGGCCTTCAAAATGAACTGTGAAGAAGTCAAGCAATATCTTTTTATTTTTATGTTGCCTCTTTTTTTTCTAGATGGACACGCTTCTTGATATTGCAAGATATAAAATACCTACTCTAATGGGAGAAAGAGGGTTTGGGGTACTGTTGTAATACAGCTAGGCATCAGCATTGAAGAGCTCAGCAACCCATGACATAGTCTCACTTCAAAAGTCATCAGAGGTGCTTTTAGGAGTAGATGACAGCGTTAGCTGTTTACAACAAGGGCACCTGCAGACCTTCCAGCTCCTCCCAATTGTGCTAAAGTAAGTAGTACAGCTTTCATGTTTTTATAATAAACAGCTAATTAGTTCCATGCCTCATCTCACCTGGAGTACTGGCATAAAGATTGTGTTCACCTGCAGCCACAGGGTTACTCTACAGACCAGCTCACACAGGCCAGTATCTGCCCTTAATGATAAAAAAAGGGGTCAGAAAACTAGTGCTTTATCAGTAAAAGCAGGAAACTCTTGAGGACTCTGTTAAATCCCCCTCAAGAAATCCCCTTGGCTTCAGCCAAGTATGATAACAAGACGTACAAAAGGAGGAAAGTAGCTCAGAATTCTGTCTTCTTCCACACATGGAAGACAAACTAGACAAAGAATGAGGCACTGTTACAGAATTACAAACAGAACACAGAATTCTCTAAGGGAATCAGATTCTCATTTTCAGTCAGCTTCCACTGCTCTACTGGTGATCACAACTATGATAACACTGAACGCATCAAGAGAAGGGCAGTTAATTCAGGCCAGCCAATGTTCCTCAGTCCAAGAAAGCAGGCAGGACCGTAAGTGAAGCCTCAAATCCCATCTTTACCTATTTCTGGATTTTCAGAACACAACTTGCACACTGCCCCTCTGCTTTTCAGCCACCTACAAGAACAACACTATTTTGTCCAGATTTCCCATTCTATTGTGCTTGCTAAATTTCAAAGGCAAAGCTTATTAGACATGGCTGACTGCTGGAGTATCTGGAAAGTAACATTCATACAGAGCATGATTATTTTACATACTTAAGAGTATCAGTGTTATTATGACTCTGTCTGGGGACACTCACAGAATTAGTGGACACCAGTGAGGCTTTAAGGAATTTTTGGAGGTTTTTCCCTTCCTTGCTCCAGAAGTGCTCCTGTCCTTGTGCTAAGCTGCCTCTGTTAATAACAACGTGGGTTCTAAGTCTTGGCCTTCAGAAAAGTAACTTCAGACTGAGAAAAAAAATAGTCTTGTTAAAAAAATATTTCCCTGGTTTACTTACCATCACCTTCACTCTTACTTTTCAAGTCTTCCATCCATGTTGGGATATTTTTCAGTGCAACATAATCCCTTAAGTACTCTTTGCGTCTTTCTTCCAAGGTCATCTTCAGTAAACGCTCTGTTTAGGAGAAAGAGAAATACCACAAGTTTTGCAAGCTTTCATAAATTCTTGCACATTAGCCAAATAGTGACCAATTTGGTCTCCTTGAGGCAATCAAATGCCATTTCAGAGAACCCAGCATTGGTGATTCAATGAGTTCCAAGTAAGAGAAGCTAAACACAGTGCACGTAAACTGCATGTGCCTATTTCTGGCTATCCCAGTTCAGCAAAAAGAAATGTCTCTTCACACATTTCACACTGGATTTAAGGTGCTGCAGAATGGAACCTGGGGGTAAAGGTGAGCAAGCTGTAGAGATTTTTTTTGAACATATGATGGAGATACCACACTAGAACACGTGTGGATGGCTGTTTTCTCCTGAGGAAGTCATCACTTCTTTTTTCCAACATTGATTGAAAAGGTGAAGTCTCACAGATTGTACCATTATGACAGCTACTGCCAGCTTCACCCTGTTTCAGACCTTGCTGTACATGGACTAAGGTCTAAGATAAGCTAAAATAACCCCATCACCCAACACTGCAAACAACCCTGGCACTTCAACAAGGGCTGAACCTGATTTTTGCAGCCATGTCCTCTTTTCACTCCCCACCTCATCAAGGCTTAATATTAACTCAGCACAAGCTGCAGACCTTTCCCCCTTCCAAAAGAGACTGAGGGGGGCAACACACCAAACTGCAGAGCCTATCATGACACTTCCAATCAAGTTTCTGGGTCTATTTTACCAGTGGCCCTGTACTACTATTATGACACTACTAGTTTTTCCTGACACTTCAATCAGTAATAAATGGGTTTTGATGATTCAAGAGTTTTTAGGGGTGTATGCCCATATTATTTGCCTTTGGCATAAAAGACTAGATGGACATGAAGAGAAGATTTTCATCTTAAGTTAAAGGAGCTGTGAGCAAGTCGAACATGGACACTGCTTCTCAGATCAAAACCTCACAAAAAATCACTTACACTGAGGTTTGGTTTATTTGGGGTTTTATATTTTCAAAATCAAGTTTCCCATTTATGCAGGCTGCAACCAGCACAGTCTAATAACCAAAGGCAGGTTTTAACCACAGACCATTTTATCAAAATAAGCTCATGTTTTTGACAGTATCACCAGTTTCTTCTGTTGACAAAAACATTTCTTCTCCATTATTCAAGCTCGTTATCGTAACTGGATATTTACTGATGTCTAAGTAAAGCTAATGTGATTAGGATCACCACTATGCTCAACAGACATGCACTTAACTCCATCACTTGATCTTCACAGATCCAATACACCAAGTATTTAAAGTGCATGTTAGAACTACTACAGAAAGGCGAACCCAAGGGAGCACGAGTCTGCACGTCTGAGGTTTGAGGGACTAACAAACAGAAGATTGACTGCCTTTTGCTGAAGGGGTGACAGAGACAGTTCTACGCCTTCAAAACATGAGCTCCTTTCTTTAGGAAGGTTTTATAAAACTTTGCCCTTTCCAGTCAGTAGCAAAAACTTCAGCTGAGTCTTAATTATGCACAAACCTCCTGGAAGATGCTTCCAATGGAAGCCTTGGAGCCTTAGCTCCAAGTACACTTTTCTGCCTGTGGTTTTATCAACTGCCTTTGAAAGTTTGCAGGCAGAACAATCCAGTGTCTAAGACTCTGAAATCAACTTCAGTTCTGCTCCTGTTCTGTTTCAGCTGTCCTCAAGCAAGATTCACCCTGGGAGAACGTGGACCAGCCCTTAATTACCAAGAAAGTAATTAAGAAAACTGAGCGTATTGTCAGTGGGTTTGAACTCAATTCTTTAAAAAGTACTGATTTGCAAAAAGCTATTCAGAATATAAAAGACTGCGGAATTGCACTCAGAGCTTCACGGTAAGATGAGAAACAGTGAACACAGCCAACTTTACAGGGCATTCAAGGAACACCTGAAAAAGGCAAAAGCAGACGTCAGGAAAGATTTTATTTCGAAACTGCAATTTCAGTGGGAAAGATGAAGTTAGGCTCCTAAAGTTTTGCTCTCTAGTAAAGAAGGTGCTTGCTAAAAAGAGTCATTCAGAGTGCTAAAAGCTGAAGAGCAGTACCAATAATCAACACACTTTCTTTTTTTTTTTCCTGCCCTCCTCACGCAAAACACCCAGGGCCAGCATCATCAGCATGGTGCTGGAAAGCAGCTCCTAGAGCAGAAGACTGGCAAATGCGACTCGCTCTTACTAAGCAAAGAGACATCGAGTTCTGGCCAGCTAGCAGTCATAAACACGCTTCTCTGGATAGAAAAACCTCACCAGCAATCACAAGCTCTGGTTTGCATTCGGTAATATCACTGTACTGATGGAGACCACCATCCTCACAGCTGATTAAGATAACTGAAGTATGCCCACAGCTCAGGCCTCCAGCTTACTCTCCAGCCCCTCCAACTCAACTCTCCTTATCGAGGGTCCAAATCCGCTTGCCAGGCTATGAATTCACACAGTTAGCAGCAAAGCTGGAAGAGACAGGTCAGAGAACCAGAAAAACTCACCAGAGCCTTCCAGAAACCTTTCCCCATCTACCTCCTGCACAAAACCAGTGTTTTGTGAAGGTAACGACATACAGCATTAAGAACCCACAAAGTTATAGCTAATCACACGCCAACACCACTTTGAGAACACATAAATGTCTCTTGAAAACAGAAACTTAAAACACTTTGTAGATATTTATTGTCTCACCTTAACAATAGGAACATGATTTTTAAGACAGGTTTGAAAGAAAAAAAGTACTGAACAAAACTTGCTTCGTTCTAGAACAGTGTAATGGAGACAGCTAACCTGCAGAGATACCTGTTTCTTTGTGTTTTAACAATTTTTTCCTTAGAAATACGCATTTGACTTCTGCCACGGACTAAAAGGATGAATCCTATCCTTTGGTCTTGTACCTTCCTGGCTTCAGACATATCACACAGCAGTGAGGGTGAAAAGAAAGAAAACTTAAAACGTGACCCTCTGGCGTGTTTTTCTTCCTTTCCTCCACATAAAATTGTAGATTATTCATATAGACGCCAGGAAAGAAACATTTCCTCTTAGACCATGTAAATATACTTCCCCACTGTGTGAATTTATCTTAATTTTTATGTTGCTCTCCACATGATCAAGACAGAGTACCAAAATAGCAAGGTCTGCATAAAATGCTTGTCCCATGGTTTTCATGCTCTGGAGTTTGACGCTGGGGTTTTATAAACTGGGGCAACATAGGGTGGGAGTCCTTAAAAAAACTGAAAATACAACATTTCTTAGAGAGCTCCCATACGCCAAACGTTTCACCACGTCTGATCAACGCTAGAAGCTAAGCTCAAGTGCATTACACCACTGATACCAATAACCATGATTTTTCTTTGGAAAATGCATGCGTTAAAACGAAGAAAGGCACGTTTTGACGGCATGTGCCTAACTTTTCGGCCTGAAGTATTTCCACAAGGTGACTCGGGGGCGGGCAGCCCTGAGGAGAGGGGCCGTTCCCGCCCCGTTCCCCTCAGCCCCAGCGCCCTCCTGCTCGCGGCAAAGTTCGTCACCGATAACCCGGGCGGGAAGGGGAAAACACCCCTAAACCCCGCACAGCCAGTGTTCCCATCGCCTCTCGGCAGCCCCCCGAGAGACGAGGGGACCCTGGGCGGGAGGGGTTTGGAAGTGTTTCAGATAGAAGACCTGAGGGCAAGAACGGACAGGACGGAGCACCTCCCCCCTCCCCCACCCTGTCACCTCAGCCCCGGGCGGCGGGAAGCGCCGCCGAGCACCCCGCGGCGGGCAGGCGGCGGCTCTGAGGGGCTCAGACCTCCCCCCGAGCCCCCCTCACGGGTCGACGTGAGGTAAAGGCGGGAGAAGCGGGCCCGGGCCCGGTACCGGACGGCGGGAAGGGCGAAAATACCTTTCTCCTCCCGCCAGAGCTTTTTCCGCTTGTTGCCGGGGTACATGGTGGAGTGGCTGGCAGCGGCTTTGAGCTGCAGGTTCCCCAGGCTCACGAGGGGGTGGACGAGACGCCGCGCCAGAGCCGACCGCTACCGACGCCGCGCGCCGCTGGCGGCTGCCGCTGCTGGTGCTGCTGCTCCCTGCCGGCTTCAGCTCCGCGCCCGCCGCCCGGCTCCGCACGGCGCCCGTCAGCTGGGTCACGCCTCGCTCTAACCCGACACCCCCGCAGCGCCCGCCTCCCTCCCCGCCGCCCGTTGGCTCCGGCAGACGCCGCTCAGCAGCCCCCTCCTCCGCCCGCCGCCGCCGGACCGGGCCCGGGGGAACGCACCGGCCAGTAGGGCCCTGAGCGCGGCGGCGGGGCGAGCGATGCCGCCGGGACCAGGGGCAAGATGGGGTGCGGGGGAACGCTGCGGAGGGTCGCGGCGGTCGGGCAGGTGTGGTGGGTGCTTGGGTGTGACAGTGGCCGCTCTGCACGGCAGCAGTGGCGGCAGCGGCGCGGCGCTCGGTGTTCGCCGCGGGGAGCGAGCGAAGGAGGGAGGGAGGGAGGGAGGGAGTGGGCACCCCCCCCGCTTCCACCGCCCCGTCCCGCCCGCCGCCGCCGCCTCCCTGCCCCGCCTCCTCCGCGGGGGCGGAGCACAGCGCCCTCTGCTTCCGGGTTGCTGGCCGGTACCGAGCGCGCCGCCCATTGGCCAGGAGGGCGGGAGCCGTTGCTAAGCGACGGCGTCGGGGCCCGGCGGGAGCGCGGCCTGCGCGCCGGGGAGCGGGGGGCTACCGCGACCGGCCCGGCCCAGCCCTCCGCTCCCGGAGCCTCCCGGGCCTCCGCCGCAGCGCGACCGGCACCGCAGGCTGCGGGAGGACGGGGAAACAGCTGCCACGGTCGGTTTAACAGTAGGTGGCAGAGTGACGTTCCCGGAGCGGGGGGCTCTGGCGGCGCACGGACGCGCGGTGAGGAACGGCGCTCGCTGCTGCACACCCGCACCTCGAGCCAGGGCAATGTCCACGCCGGGACCGAAGGTCAGGGGAGGAGGGGCTTGGCCTCTCCTTCTCGCTCCCTTTTCCTTACCCAGATTCGGTTTTTCCGTGTATAAATAAACACACAAGCTGCTGTCTTGGCATCCACGGGGAGGCCATGGTGGGAAAGAGAGGTCTGGCTTAAGTCCAGCACAGGACGGTGTTAGCTGAAAGGGTACATTTTTCATGTAAAGTCATACAGAGAGTACCTTACACGCTCCTTCCTGGCAAGAACCGGCTTTTCTTTGTTGATACGCTCTTTTGCTCCACCTGTAACAAAGAAAGGTGAGGCACAACGCAGCAACCTCTCGCTTTCTTTTATCACAGTTTCTGAGAAAGGCATTAGTGGCACTTCTGTACACTTCACACTGTGTGAGGGACTACTCGGTTTATCTGCTAACCAGTTAAAAATCAGACTACAAAGCATATGTAAATATTCATATTAGATCACCTCTTAAGGCTATGTTACTCTCTTCTACCTTTGCTAGAATTCTCTCTGCCCAGGTGATGTGCTTTGGTAGCCCGAGCAGTTTTCTCCTCTTGATAATAAAAATGAGAGAAAAGCCAACAGGTAAACAGGTATTTTTTTTAAATGTACCTTTAAATCATGTTTGCTTGTATGATGTGGAGCAAATATTTGAACCTAAATGCTAGATCACTGCATATTTACCAAGCTACTGAATATTCTGAATATTCTAGTGTCCTGTGGGATCTGTCCTACTTTGTATAAATCAATGTTTATTGGACCAGAAGGGGGAAGAGAGAGAGAGAGAAGATTCAGCTCTCTCCCTTGTAAAGTCCATCTGCACACATTCATCCATTTCATTTGTAAAAGCAACTAAAACAGCTCAAAGTTTGGAAAAGGAAGTATCTACGTATATAAAAAGGAAAAATATTACCAATGTTTACACCAGCACTAGAATGGAAGACCATATACAAGATATGAATAAAACTTTCTTCATCTTAAAAACAGAAATGTTCAAAAGTTCCAATTCCAGTAAGAAAATTATTACTGCATTTTACCTTTTTTTTTCCTCCTTAGTCTTTTGTTGTACAAGTGATTCCACTGAAGCAGTAAGAAATGACATCACTGATTTCAACATGAGCGTGACCTGCCCTTCCCTTCTTACACTTGTTGATTCTGGAGGCCTTAAACCAGAGAAGTGATTGCCAGTATCACATGTGTGGTAGGAAAAATTATCTGAAAAAGCAGCATTTCAGTACTTGGATGAGAACCAATCAGGCCACCAAACAGGAGAGGATTTTTCTGAGAAAACTGCTGGGAGCTGTATACATGGCTGGGCTAAAGCAGTGCTCAGAAGGCTTACAAATGTTCTGTTGGAACAATGAGCATGAAAAGGATGCTATCAGGAAACTGGTATTTGATGACTCATGTGTATTTAGTCCATCCAAGGCCTAGGGAACATACTGGTGACATTCTACAGAGGAGGACAGGAAAACTGAGCAATGTCCAAAAGTGACATTGAAGAGACATGTAGCCTGGGCAGAATATAGGTTTCTTCTAACAGCTGTAAAATGACCATTTAACATATGTGTAATGGCCACTTATAGAGTTCCTGTTAAAGATGTAATAGGAAATGCCAATTAATATGAGAGGGAATACTGCACTTTGTAAGTGAATAAACGTACCAAAGGAGAGCGAGAGCTTCAATTTGAACTGCCAGGTCATCCAACCAAACCAACGTTAAGGCACCTACACACAGCATTATGATAGCCATCAACCACCTTGACCAAAACAAAGTCAGTGTCTCAGTGTAAAGCTGAGCAGGTTTAGGACCCTGGAGGAGGCAGGTTGTGATCAACTGCATAAACGGTGCATTCCTGTGTTACCTGATGTAGGCGGACCTGCTTTTTTTTGGCAGTGAGGTTGGACTAGATGATCCCTAAAGGTCCCTTCCAACCCCTACCGCTCTGTGATTCTATGGGGGTCAGTTGAGGTATGGGATACGTGGCATAGCAGCAGAGAGGAAGGAGAGAGTTGGTCTGAGACACAGATCTTAAGGATAAAAATAGCAGTTACTGGAGAAATGGAGAGGACAAGAACAGAAGACAGCTGTTCCAGATTTTGATAGTCTAAAAAAGGTTTGAAAAATTCAGTGCAAAAGAGGAGAGGCACTTAGATGTGGCAAACTTGCTGTCACCTTCATGAACACAGCGTGACACAGGGCTAGGGCCTGTGTCTGTGGACATGGAACTGAGGGCAGCAAAACCGAGCAGTTTTCTGAGAAAAGCCTTAAGGTTTAACAAGAAAACGTATATCTTCTTTATTATGGAAGCTACTGTGAGAAGCTGCTGCTCCATAAAACAGTTTAAAATATGCCTGTAAACTACACATAGCCTGTTTTGTTCGGCTGGGTTTTACTAATGCACAGTAATAACTGTACGGCCATGCTTACCTCATTGTTCACATCTTATTTATTTTATAGCTATCCAAACCAACACCACAGTACACAAACTGCAAAGAGAAACCATAGATAAATTATTTTTTCAGGATTTTAATCTAAAATATTTGTCTCATTTAACATTTTGAGGTTTTCTTCCTTTAAAAAAAAACAAACCTAGAAACCGTCTCAGTTATGAATTCATCTCAAGAGCTTCTTGTATTGCTACAAAGTTAAATGCTGGAGCGTGAAACAACCACCACAACAACAAACAGAGATTAAGAAGAAACAGTAAGCAGTCTTTTTCATTGTGTACAATGGAAAGCAGTCCTTTAGTTCATTGATATTTACACTGTGTGTTCCACTTTTCACTGAGTGCAGTGGAAAAGGTAAAGGTAAAAGAAAGATTCTTAAAATGTGTTAACTGTTGGAATTTTTAAGAAGACAAATACTTTAATTCATTAACAAAAAAGCTTCAAATGCAAATCTAAAATTGAGATTATTTCCTCACCTTTTCATCTCACTAAAATAAAAGCAAAAGAGCATTAAGGACAGTGTCCCATGTTAAGATACAATTCCTTCCTTGTGTATGTGTAGGTACATTTTTTAATGTATCATTTCAGTAGCCATTAAAGAAAATTGATTTATTACACCAATAACAGAGCAACAGAAAGGAAATCTAAAATGGGTCTATAAATGGTTGATATTTAACAAAAATTAATTTCAACTGTCAATATTCTAAGTTACCAAAGTTTTCTTGTCTAGCAAATGCTGTGTTATGCATGGTCCTGTTGATTTTGGTTAAATTCCATGCCGATGCACACATCCACTGGAGGAAATTCAAATGCTAACTTACAGCTCCTTGCACATTAGCCATGAAGTCTCTCCTCCTGCCCATTCATATCACATGCTAAAACTGTTCTGAATTCTTTTCACAAGGCTTCCATGGTATTGTTAATACAATGTCACCTTTTATTAGCATGTTAGCTCTTTGATACACTAACATGCACCTAAAACATAAAATGCACAGCATCCATCTTCTATTTGACAGTCGCATCCTACCTTCTGAATTTTCAACCTACTAGCATGCCTGGGTCAAGGCTCTGTTAATAAAATGATCCCTTGTGACAGGTAGAGTGGTAGTTAAGTGACTACAAGCATTTGATAAGCTATTACCTGCTATTTCTCTGGTTTGTTGCCTTGGGCAAATGACTTAAAGAGGAGGCAAGTAACTACAAGCCCCATTTGTCTGAACGGGTGATTGGAGAGAAAGATGAAAGGCAATATACTCACGTGTTTCTTACAGCTTTATGATCCGAATCTGTTTTGTCAGGGAAATCCATTTTGGTCCATCAAATAATGTGGTAACTAAACGTTCAAAGACAGGGAAAAAAGGAATGTTTCTATACTATTTGTTAGTAAGATTTACTACAAGTCTTGTTTCATGAGTAACCAGATGCATAGTATTTCAGTTTAACCTCTAAGGTTTTACTCCTGTTTATAAGTGCTCATTTTTTATAGTTAAGAAATATTTAACACATAAATAATTTGAGATAATTCTTCAAATAATCTAATATATACATATTCTTAAATGACTTTTCTGACAATTAAGACTCATTTTCTAGTATTTAGGTATACACTTGTCTTTATTTGATTTGTTAGAGCATCGTAAACTTTTGAAGATAAATTTGTAGATCCTATTTTAAGTCAACTATTTCAGAACACATTGTTCCAACATAGTATTATCCCAAAATGCAGTTCAGTCTCATAATGTTAATGAGTGGAGCACGTTCCCAAGCTCTGCAGAAGCCCTAAAACTTAATTACAGTTCACAAATACCAAGTGTGATGATTTATACCATGCTAGACTGATGCATTTTTAAATTACTGCAATGGTGACCATGTTGTACCTGAATTCTGCAGTAGAGTGAATGCTACTGTTCATAACGGCAAAGTAGAAGGAACTTTTTGGAGTTTTCAAAAGAACCTCACAGACCTGAATTTCCATGTGCAGCAGAACACCCAGAAAGAAGACAGGAATGTTCAACTTGGGCTCCTCTCTGGGATCAGCATCATATGGAAGAGAGAAAAATATAGGGGAAAAAAAACCTAAACCCAAACCCAGCAGTTAATCTAGACTGCAACTGTTTTCTGTTCCTGGAACTATTCCTGGTTCAGAGAGGAAAAAGAGGAAGAAAAGAGAAGTGTCCCACCTTGGAGCTAACTCAATGGAGTGGAGAGTGGAATGCCAAACTGGCACCCTGGTCCCAGCTAGCAGGGAGTTTGCCACAGTTCAGATGTTTGTAGTTGTGATGGCAATGCTTGCACACACCTTGACAAACCTCTGCCAGTGGCTGCTGGAAACAAAACTACCTTTCTGTATAAGAACAAAGTAAAATGTATTCCAGAAAGTGCTTAACAGAGGAAAACTTTTAAAGAGGAAATCACTTCTCAGTGTGCCACTTGAAAATGTGGAATTCCTGCTCAGCCTGCAATGTCCTCAGTAGAAAAATGGAGATTGAAGGCACAAAGAGAATGAAAAAGTCAAAGTGACCTCAATACAGAAGAATAGAGGAAAAAGAAAAAACAGCAGGGCTTAACCATGTGCTCAAACTTCAAGTACATAAAAGTAATTCAATTGACTTCAACTGCTACCACTGACGTACTGTGTGACCTTTGGGAACTTGACCTCTGCTGGCTTTGTACAACCGTCTTATAATCAAGAAAGTCACATCATGAAGTGGCTTTGCAAGGGCAGAGGTAATTAAATGCAGTTAGATGTAGCAGAGGAAAGCAAAGCATTCATCTGCAGAAGTAACAGAAATATTTTCTAGCTATAAAATTCCTTAAATGTTTGCTTTTTTCCAGAAAACCAGCATCCTGGCATTAGAAAGGTTTACGTGGGGTGACTGCAAGAAGAGGTAAACAGACGCATTTTGTTTTGGTTCTTCCATTGTCACTGCACACATCTACACCTATGCTTTGATTTGTATTTTAGGATTGCAAAGGGGCAGAAGGCGAGTGATTTATTCCAACATGTTCTGCCTGCCAAATCCTCAGTATACAGCAGAGCAACTGGGACTAGTTGGGCTAGGAACCAATTGCTTGCTAAAAACAATAAAAGAGGGGGAGTGCTTTTAGAAGACATCTATATAGATTGAAATGACATTATTAAAGAAAGCTTTCAAGGGTCAAAAATGAAAGAAAGTAATATACCCTCCACTGAGGAAACCTGGATCTCACCAGAGGGGACATCTGCTTTCACCATTCTGCTATTTTATTCCTTTCTGTCTTTTACAACTTTCTAGCACTTTTATTTTTCCTGTCTGGCTATGAGATATGGTTGAGAGTTGAAAGAATGAGCACAGAGAGTAAAGAAAAGATGGAAGAATTGGAAAGACAAGTCAAAATTTTAAAATGATATAAAAGTAAGTACAAACTAGGTATAGATGAAAAGCTAGGCTATCTTCAACATAAATGTTACATGTTGTACTCTCTGTTTTAACATATCATGTATCATCACAGTGAGCGCTGTTACACCACTAAAAATGTACATTCAGTTCATTTGCACCAAGAAATAACCAAATTAATTTTTCAGCTCTCTACTTTTTCCTTTTCTTTGTGTGGTTTGGCTTTTTTCCCCTCCAAATGATGTTATCTATTCATGGCTATCTGCTCACATCATTTCTGATCAAGTCTCTTTTTAAATTCACCAATTCCTACGCACCTTTTGTGGATGAGAGGCAAATATTTTCTCAAGGCACGTTTCAGTTCCAAAAGTGCATCTGCTAATTAACATTTGTGAGACAGCACGTGTCATACGTAATCAGAGCTTGTACAAACTGAAGGAATCACAAACTCACTGTGGCTGGAGAGACCACGGGAGGTCTGTAGTCCAAGTTTTTGCCTGAAGCAAAGGTTGCACTGAACTCACGTTGGGGTGCTCAGGGCTTTTACAAGTTGGGTGATGAAAAACTCCATGGTCAGCAGATCTGCAGCCTCTCTTGGCAGCTTGTCCCAACCTCTGCTGGATTTGCTGAAGTTTATCACCATCCTTCTGGTGCTTCCATCTAGAGTCAAGTTTTTTAAAAAATAAAGAATTTCAATCTGAACTGAAAATTTTCGTGTACCACAATACATAAAACTGCAAGAGCAAATCACCTTTAGTCTACACCTTACTGGCACTACCTTCATTTTGGATTTCATGCTGTATTGTGAGGCTTTCAGGCAAAGAACCGTACCTTTTCACTTGTATGGAGTCCAGCGTGACAAAAAGAAGTGGAAGGGGGATGTCTTTCAACTTCATTGCAGCAATGGCCTGGTTCTTTTCCTGGTTATTTTTCTTTCTAATGTCACTTTACTCTTTTGACTTCTCTTGCATTTTGTAGGCTTCACCTATCCTTTCACGTTGTTTATGGCTCAGCTTTCCATTAGTAGTACTTCCTATTTTTATTCTCTGTAAATACAGCACATATTCCCGTTCCTTTTCTTACAGTGCTTCCAGCATTGCAAAAGCATATCTAGATTTTCCTCATACTTTTCTTTTCTCTTAACACAATATACCCCATGTCCAGTTCAGTACTTTGCTCTCCACTGAATGTGTCTAAATTAATTTGTTTAGTGTGAGGGGAGAGCAGCAATGTAACATAAATAACTGCTTTACCTTTGATCACCTGGGTATCGTAACGGCTGTGTACTGCTTTTAGTTTAATTATGTTACATCAAGAATTAGCTCATCATTTGAGTACAGGTTTTATAGGAGGTTCACAGTAAATACTTAGCCTGAATGCTGGTAATTAAACTGTCTTCCCCAACAATTGCATTTTACTGCTTTGTGTTACTAAATAGCATGTTAATGTATCGTTGACATTAGAGTACGTAACATACTAGGAAAATGGGATATTTACATTACAGTTCTTACAAAATGTTTCAATTCTGCCTTTCATGTCTAGAATACTCATCACCTTTAGCTTTAATATATGTTTTACCACATTTCAACATTTTTTGTTGCTAGTATATTGGTGACTTTCCCTAATGTGCCCAAACCAGTGCCAACCTTTTTATTAGTAATCCATAATCCACAAGTATTTCTTGATCTGTAGAAATCAGGTTTGTTTTTACACACACACACATACACACACACACATACACTTCCCCCCAGGTTGCCCAAGAACTGTATTTGTGAGCTCCATTCTGCTCATATTGAAATCACCAGAAAACCCTTTTTAATTCATCTGAGGTTAATTATTTACTGTGGATAAGGAATTTCATTGACCACAGTGAATTCAAAGCCTAGGTGCTAACAGTATTAGAGAAAGCCAGGAGTCTAAAACACTTCCATCCTGCTCTGAGCCAGGTAAGACCACAGTGGTGGTCACTGCCCATTCTCCCCTGAGGATTTCTGTGATCTGGTAGCCTTATCAGTGTGGCTTTACAATGCCATCTTCCTCCTAAGCCATTTTCTGGCTGTCCAGTAATGCAAAAGGTGTTTGCATTACCTGTCTTCTTCCATGGGTTATCTATAAGCTTGACAAAGATCCTGACATCATCTTTATTGTAAATCCATCAGTACTTCTGTACAACTAGTAGTACAGTTAAGGCTGATATATGGCAAAGGTCTCCAAATCAGCCGTTCTAGAGAAAATTAAGACTTTCTGACTGCTCATTCATAGCAGTCTAAGGGATAAATGTCTGTCTAACCAGCGAAACATCACTTAATTTATAGTTCTTCATGTAGGTGGCTACAGCTGTGTGCTACATTCTGCCTTTTCTTATAGGTTGGAAAAGGAATGTAATATTTTTCTTCTTAGAGAGATCCCTTCCTTAGAAGCCCTTTCAAGAAGAGGTCTGTGGTATGCTCATTAGAATTTAATCTCTTACATTTTAATAAGTATCCAACAGAGTTATTAAGGTGTTCAAATTATCTCTGAAGAAAAAGAATGACATTATTAGTTAGCAAATTAAGAAAATTTGTCTCCCAAATGCATTGTTTGAAGAGAAACCAAACAGTTTTACAACAAAATGTACCCTCTTGCTGATAACCTGTTTATCTTCAGTAGCAGAAAACATTTTCTTTTAAAACCACGGAGAAATAATGTTTCAAAACAAGTAAATGTGTTTTGAAGTACAATTTATCAGGATGAAGATTTAGTCTCTCCAACACCGTCAGAGTGTTACATACTCATTATAAATGGGGACATTACCACTCTCAGTAAATTTGAAAAATCGTCTTAAATACCATTATTTTTCACTAATACCCAGCCTGCATCCCCTCAGTTATTTAAAGGTAACACAGTTAAGCAGCAGTTCCATGCATTCACTGTTAGAGGAACCTTCAGAGCTGGAATATGAAGTGCTTACCTGGGAAGCAGCTTTCAGGAGGCTCAAGGCAGGCTGTGGTGGTACCCGGAGGGACTCAAAGCAATGCTGTGGAGGCCAGCAGAAGCTCAGGACCTTGTTTATATGTCCACTGGGTGCCATGGTAATGAGGCTGACCAAGCTTGGTGAAAAGAAGCATACACCATTCACATAACTCAGCAATAACAGGAAACGAGGGTCAGGCTGTTTCCTGGGTGTGTGGGCATCCTTCAGCAACAGCTTGATTGCTGCTTGACTGTATGAACGACTCACAGAGCCTATGAGGGCTGTAAGATGACAAAGTGATAGCAATTCTAGTTACTCCTTGGAGCACACTTTAGGGATGCATGTTTCTTGTTGAGCCCTCTCTTAGAGGGTTACATTTCCCTCTGGACACTGAGATGATACCTGGGGAAATATCAGGAATAAGAGAGAGATGAGACGACAGCCTTGGAGACACCCATAACTTTTATAGATGTCTCTGGAGGGCAGCTTCCACAGAGAAGTTGACATGTGCAGAAGGTGCTAAAGAAATAAGCCTATGTACTTAAGAGTGCAGACACCTACATTGACAATTTGGCTGTCCAACCCTGGTCACCACAGATGTCCAGGGCCACATGTTCCCAAGTGACTCGTCACCAGAAATAGAAAGAAATGTCAGGTCTGCCCTTCACACAGCAGACAAGTCTAGCCACTATGTCATGCTCTGGGGGGTTATAGTGGAATATATTGCCTGCCATTTTACCCCAGGACCTCACAGAGATCATGCTCCTGCCCACAACTGCACTTCTTATTACAGATGGATTTACTAGTGATTAGTTGAGCCACAAACATCTCCCATCTTCTGTCCGTCCTTCTGGTAAATAGTCACTGGTTCATAAGTAGGCAGTGAAACACATTTGAACATAGAATATCTGAAATGAGCAGAACAAGTGACAGTTACTTTTAAGCCCTGAGCCTTTAAACCTGTTTCTTACAGTAAGTGTTCAGTCATGTGATGGCTGAAAGTTCTGAATAGAATTCCTAAAATGATATCACATCATTATTGTGATGAAAGAAATCATTATTATTGGGGAAAATAAATAGCTATAACCTTCTGTTACTTATATCATCACCTAATGTCAATGGCTTGTATCTTCCTGCTGTTGGAGCAAGAAACTAGAAAGTACTTCCAAGACCGACAAAACAGTCCAGGCTCTTAAACTAGCAATCAGGTAGAAACAGGAAATCACCAAATACAGCTTGAGTTGCCCCACAACATTGAGTACAACTACATTTTGCAATTTTGCACAGCAGTCATCATTTTGGGAGCTGCTCATTTTTAGTATCCAAATCAATATCCCATAGATGTGATTTGTGAAGATGCCATTTATTAAATGAGTTCAATTTCAAGTGTTAAGCTATTGCTGTGATGTTAGAAGTGCTTATCAAATATTTGCTTCCAGATGCAATTATTTTGCTAGTAAATTTTTGAAATACTATCTGATTTTATGCCTAAATCCAGTTGCATTTCCATGTTTTTATTTGAAATAAGAAGCTATATCAAAGAAGATTCTTATCTATGAACAGTATTATCGTAGGCTGCTCTCCATAAGCTTTTTATTACTAAGATTTTTCAGCTGGAGACTTGCACTTTTCTTAGACTGAACCTTTTCCTGTTGATGCTTTGCATGTGGAGTAATAAACAGCTTTATCAATATACAATCCGTGTAAACCCGGCATACGCTTATGAAATAATGCAGTTAGTTCCATGGACACTGCTTAGTTTGCATTTGAAATTAATGTTAGCTTTGTTTGGACAAGTTAACAGCCTGGTAAACAGAAAGAAAAATCCTATGTTCATCATGAAGGATTTGCAGTTCCTGGAACTGCAACAGGCTTCTGTATACAAAATACATAGTCAAGATGTTAAATTTGTTATCATGATAAACTTCCTTTGTGAAAGTAACAAGAATGTTTTCATGAGCATTCCTGGTTTTCACACTCATGTTATTTGCTGATTATTTCCCATATTTAACTTCCCTGAAAAATTAAGTAATATGAAATGTTACCAAAAATCGTATTTAATCCTAAGAGGCTTAAAACCAGAAAAGAAACACCTCAAACCTGCCTTCTCGGACCTTAATAATAAAATGCTCCTTCTGACAATCTAATTGGACAACTTAATGAGTTTCTTGTGCAAGGAAAGCCAGCTACTTAGGCAACTTAGATAAATTAGTAGTTCATGTCAGAGGCTCAAGTCTCTGCAAAACTTCAGCCTCTTCATGTTGCTCTAGTTGTACAAAATGGGGTAGAAATAGCCTTAGGGAAGAATCCAAGAGTAATGAGGTTAGTTCAAGTATAGCTGACAGAACAACTCTCTATCAGTCCCCCAACACTAAGCCATAAATCTAGATTCAGCAGGGAAAATTCACCTTCAACTATCAGAAGATCAGCTACAATTTACCTTTAGATAAATTTTGTTTCCCACTTTTTGTTTTTCTGGTCCAAGGTGCAGCTGAAGATAGCACCAGGTGTGCACCACAACAGTTAGGAGAAGTTAAAATGGAGCAGAACTATGTAACTACATCTGCCTTAGCAGAGTTTTGCACTGAGTTTTCCCTTTCCCACAATAACAATATCTGCTTAACTTGAAAATAGTTTCTGTACAAAATATGGAACAACAGAATATGTTTTAGCTCACCCTGGCAATTTGATGGCAATATACATGCTAGATATACAATGTCACAAGGATAATTAATTCTCAAAGGGACACAGCACTAGTTCTGATAATTTCTTCACTTCTTTCCAAAGGGTCACCATCAGTATTTCAGTTTTAGGCTGGTTTATTGCCTAGAGCAAATTTGATTTTAATAGACTTGCACAAGCTATGGAAAAGGTGATCTAGAATGGGCACACATTTAAAATGTTAAAAACCTTCCAGGGAAAATTGAAAAGCTGCTGCATTTGAATTTCTTCATGCAAATAAAGTCTTACCTGAATATAAATGATGTACATTCACGAACGAGACTGCCAAGCTGAAAACAACAAAGCGTATTAATATTATAATACCAAGATGAGATAGTTTGATCTTAGTTTGATAGAAATAATTTAAAGCCTAGATCAAGGAAGTGAGTAGAATGCAAATGATAAACAAGAGAAGGAAATGAAAACCCAGAAAATAGAAATCCCAGCAGTGGTTACTTGGGAAAAAAAATCATTTAAGCCCACTCCAAAAAAATCCAACTTAAGAACAGTAGTGAGTTTTATTTTTATTGTTATTAATTCACCACTCCTGTTCCAGTATAGACACAGTAAGGCTGATATCAAAGTGCTTTTGTTAGTACAACCAACTTTGTTTGATGAACCACTAACAGCAATTCTTGCCAAAACCTTCATTTACCGATATAACTCTGCCAGCAGACTTCTTCATATTTATTGCACAGCCTCATACAAGTTCTGTCTCTAACTTTCCTTCTGTATTTAATAGGCTATCACCTTCTATTTGCAGTTTCACATTATGCTATCCAAATGAAATACTGCGGTGATTCAGCACTGATATCTACAGGTTTAGAACATTTGCATTAATTCGACTTCTTTGGGTATGCTAGCCTAATATAAGTAAACTGTATAAAACTGTCAAAACCAGTCTGATATGAGAGTCTTGTTGGATTCTCATGGTATACTCCTGCCTCTGAGCAGGAGTGGAGATAAGTCTGAATAGGTTTTTAGTCCCAAAGGGTAGCTGCTGCAGACAAAAGTGCCCACCGCCTTTAATGACAGTTGAACACCATCCATGGGCATAAATGCCATTTCAAATGTGATGTCAGGTTCCAACTGAAAAAGTAAGACTTGGAAAGAGAAAACTAAAAAGGTCTAAGGAACCACCTGAACACAAGATGTGGCACTGCAAATTCTGATGGAATTATAATGAGGTTGCTGAGATTATTTCAAGATTATAAAATACTCCCTTTATAGAAAACATTTTTTTATGAGTTTCCTCCTGGAAGAAAAAGTAGATCAAGAATAACTCCAATCAGGAAATAAGAATGAGAGGCAATAACAAGATTTGGAGTCAGGGACAGTATTTTGGTGGGTGGAGGGGGGTGGGAAATTGGGGGTGTGTGTGTGTTTTGTTTTTAATAAGGAAATAACAGCTTTTCAGAATCCATGGAGTAGTGTTTTAGTAGCCAACTCACAAGAAGAAGAACTATAGGGAAAATCAGAATTTGGGTTCCTTGACTTAAAAACAGGACAAAAACAGAAGCAAGGTTTATTTCTTATAGGTCAAATTCCAGCAATAATAAAGCAAGACATATAGCTCCTTTCACTAGATCTGTATATATCCCCAGGCTGACAGAAGAGGCTGTGCTGACTTACAGTGAATGAAACCTGACACGACCTTTCAGATGTTAGGTCAGGCTAACGTGAAATACAATCAGGCAAACATTTAGGAAAAACTGGTTAAGTGGTTGTGATGCCCATGGCACAAACTATTGTTTCATTTATTGAGGGAGTTTCAGTGAACTTTCAGGTGCTTTAATCAGGAAAGTAAGACTCTTCAAAGTACAAAATGAAGGATGTCACTGAAATGTGGGCAGCGTTAGCATAAAATGGAACAATCATCCCTAAGAAAATTCAGCTTTCACGCTCTGCCTGTCATGCTTGTAAGGACTGGTATAAGTCAATGTCAATACACAAGACCTCAGTTATTCTGTCTTTAAAAATTGCCTACCTAAGAAATTTTAATTCACAGCCATATGGTGGTTCAAAATAAGATCTCTTCAGCTTGAAGTCAGAGATTCTTGACAGCACTGAAAAGAAGATGGAGTGGTTTTAAGTAGAAGAAAATAGTTCATCACAGAAATGATCTTTACTTTTAAATGCATCATTTTTATATTGTCTTAGAAAAACTAATAATTGCCAAAGAAATCCTGGCTACTACTCCCAAATCAACTCCTCCTCTGAAGTGAGAGTGTTTCACATCATACGTTTAACTGAGTGGTCAACAGCAAAGTCCTCTAGATCTGCAAATATTAACCCCAAGTGCCTGGGCTAGAGCTCTGGTTTGCTGTGAGTGGGCAGGGTTATGAACCTCCACAGCAGCACAGCTACTATGAGATGAGCAACAACTTCACTTGAGTCTTAGAATTTGAGGTGGAGAGATGGTAGCATTTCACAGCACATGACTAAGTAGTAAACTCTAACCAACCCACCTCCTCTGAGGACCCCTCCCACCAAATAACTGTATTCACATTATATTTGATTTGATATTATACTTGGAAAGAGTCTATCAGATACATTTACTTACTGAGATGTGTTTTGGTTCCAGGTTTGCTGATTCTAGAAACACGTTGATTTGGGGTGAAATAATTGTGCATAAATAATTGTGTCAGCAAATGCATTAGTCTGGAGAAAATAAAAGCAGAGCAACTCAAGAAACAAGGAAACATACAGAAGCAAAATTATTACTAGTAACAAAGGGAAGATATAAATGTTCACTACACAACCATCCTTTCTTTTGCTTGTTCTTTTCTGGGAAATCTCACAAATATTCAGTATCATTACATGTGAGATTTCATAGCTAATACTAGTCTTCTTTTACTTGCTATTACTAAATCCCTAGTGGTAATAGGGCAGAGTCTTTAAATACTTACTGGAGTGTCTTCTGCTACCCAGAGAATGGGTGGTCATTATTCTTGTTTATTAAAAGTCAATACATACACTACACATTTTCTTGAGGATCACACCATTCGTCGTTACCAATTATAACCTATTTTACTTCAATCTAAGAAGCCTCAATTCCTTCAGCTCCTACAATATGTGAACATATTCGTGCCATCTCAAAAGCAGATAAGCTAAAATCTTAGATGTTTTATTTATGGGATTTCAGTCTTAACAAATGTTGCAAATACAGCTCAGTAGCTCACACAACAGCACAATAAGACTGTTTAATTTATACCCTGTGTATTGAGAATAAAAGTAGAGAGTTCAGGGCCATTTTATTTCACAGTTATTGCTAATGTGAATGATGTCAGATATCTGGAAAAGTGCATAAATGTATATATACTTCAAAAATATAAATGGTTTAGGATGAAATGGTGCAAGTTTCTTTTTTCTTCTCATACCCAGGGCACACTGAAAGAAATTCAGAGATTAACAGTATAAGGCATAACCTCTCTGCAAATTAACAGCTTTCCCTGTGTGCTGTTTGCCTTGTGTAAAGCATGCTGACAGTGGAAGACAATAAAATTGCAAAGCTTTTGTAAAACAAATGTCTGAAAACAAATAAAGCAATTAATTTAAAAATTAAATTAACAAAAGGCTTTTGTCTACTTTCACTTGTTATATCATGTCCACTCCAGATGTCCCTGGTAGTTAAATCAATGTTAATCAACAGTTTAATGACATCAAAGTGAGGACTGTCATCATGGAAATCATAGTAAAAGGTAATTTCTGCCTCTCATTTCACAAGTATGGTATCATTTTTTTTTCATGCAGGCATCTAAAAACTCCAAGTTATAAGTAAAGCAAATGTATAGATGGGAGTACCTCTTTGTCTGCAGGTCAAACGTGGAGGACTACATTCCCTAGTCTCATATTCCTTACTATCGCTATAAAAGACAATGATGAATCAGTCAGTAAATGGAAGTGTTACACTTGTGAGTGCTCACATTTTTATCCTACATTTATGACCTGCTTTCTCAATTCAGCATGTTAACCTCTTACAGGGTTAATTTTCAAGTCATGCTTAAAGGTACTTCCCTATAATAAAATGCTTCAACATAGAATCACAGAATGGTAGGGTTGGAAGGGACCTTTAGAGATCATCCAGTCCAACCCCCCTGCAGAAGCACATCAACCTAGATCACTTCTTACATCTTTAATTGAGCAGATGTTTCTCCACACGGGCTCAACTCATCAGTGTTTACTTAATTTGCATTTGGGACTAGATTACAGAAAGGTTTTTAAAAAACTGAGATTGTAGGTTTTTAATGATATGAGTGACAGGGTGGAAGAAAATGTACAGTCAGCACATCAAAATGGACAAATAGTCACAGAAGAAAAACATGAAGAGTTCTTAAACATTCCATGGATTTGTGACACACACAGACTTTAGATCTACATTCTGGTCAAGAGAAACTTTTAGTGCTGTGGTACGTGTCAGAGGGATTTGTGAGGCAAAGGAATTCTCTGACCTAGTGCTTTTAGAGCACTGAAACATTTATACCAAAGATTTTTTTACTACCTACTCAGAAATCGATGAAATATTCATAGTTAGCAAAGTTTATGTTAATTATAAGCTAATTATAATAAGCTACCTGTTTGACAGAAGCTCTAGCTAAGTTGAGTGACAGTGACTTTTTGTCTCTTCAGGAAGTATTATGCATTCCTTTAAGGGCATATTACAGAGAAGGGCAAAAACTAGAAGCCAATGGTTTGAATAAATTAACAAGTTAGTTACTTTAGTCTTCACATGGGTCATTCCATTTCTAAGTGCTTTACCAGCTGTATCAGGTCCAGGAGAGATTGATTTGCTTTGCTGGTAAAAATTCATTTGAAAATAAAGAGATTTCCTACATTTCAGGAAACTGAGGTCGAATTCAACAAGTGTGTTGGTTTGGGAATTGCATTTTTACTTTAATTAAACTCCTGGTTCTTCAAGTAACAAGTAGCATCTGTAAAACACTCTTGAAACCTCTGCTAGAGCCAGATGAATTTGCAAGAGGCTTTGGAATTAGCCAAATCTATATAAAATCATCTGTTACATTTAAACTGAGGCCCATATGGAGTTGAATCTCTTTAAGGATGTGAAGTGCAAAAAGATGGGTTTCTACAAGTAGATCAGCAGCAAAAAGAAGTCTAGGGAAAATGTGGTTTGCTGCTGAACAGGACAGAGGACCCAAGGACAAAGGTACAGAAAAGACCAAGGTACTCAATGCCTTCTTCACTTCAGTCTTTCCTGTTACCACTGATCTTCAGTGAACTGCCACACTTTACCCAGCAGTATCTAGGCAGGACAAGAGGCATATTGAAATACAGAAAACTCTGTCTGATTATAAGAAAATGCTTATTTATGTGAAGGTATTTGAATGCTGGAACAGATTGCCTGGAGAGCTTGTGGAGCCTCCATCCTTGGAGATATTCAAAACCTGATGGGACAGGGCCCTGGGCAGCCGACTCTGGGTGACAGAGTCTGAGAAGGGGCACTGGACTATGTAATATTTAGAGGTCCCACCCAATCTCATTCACTCTGTGATTCTATGATAAAAATCAAGCAAAGATAGACAATTATTACAAAAGATAAAAGCCAGAATCATGGTATTTTTCTTTTAAAGTAAGCTAAACTGAAGTACCTCCACCCCACCCACAAAAAAAAACCCCATGTCTTACTTAACTGCCAGTGCAACGATTATTGCAGGTTGATGTTGTTGTCTGTTTGCTTGTTTCTACTTTACTGTCATGTGCTGAGACTGTAGATGCTTTCCAGGTTCAGCAGAGAGTCCTGCTTTGTGTCTACAAGCAGATTCAATGAACTTGGCATTTTCCTGAACGGTAACTACAGAGAGCAGGTAGAATGTTATTACTTCCACTGATTGACAGTCCTTTTTAAATACATTGAAAAGTCTGTTAACTATTTATTACTAAAGCTGTTTCAGTAAGATATTAGAGAGGGAAGAAGAAAATGTCTCTTATCTATTATTGGTGCTGTAATTTATTTGAGTGGTTCTGTGTGCCTGCAGAACAGCCTGACAGACTGCAGCAAGCCTCACTGTAGTAAGGATTACTGCCATGCAAGCAAAGAAACAGTTTCCTGCTAGTGATAATGAAAGC
This sequence comes from Colius striatus, assembly GCF_028858725.1. NCBI lineage: Eukaryota > Metazoa > Chordata > Aves > Coliiformes > Coliidae > Colius > Colius striatus. The sequence goes on from NC_084760.1 coordinate 115,451,114, forward strand.
ATACTAAACATTAAATCAGATAGCTCAACTTCTTATTCATCACAAAGCAAATCAGAATACTGCTCATCATTCTACAGAATGGATGGTGTCATTCATAAGCAGTAGTGTTTCCTCAAAGTCTTAAAACTGGTTCTATAGATTATTTCTTTTGTGTTTTTAGCTTGTCCAGTACATGTTTTTTCTCTAGTCTGAAAAAGCAAGAACTAAAAAAAGGGTATGAAAAAGACTTGAAAAATCATGAGTGGTACAGAGAGGTTGGATAGAGACCAAGTATTCATTGCCTCTTCCAAAACAAAAACTGCGGGGGGGTCAAATTAAGACATTAGGAGCTACGCTGGAAACAAATTAAAGTGTTTTTTTCATGCAGTGGAGAGTAGATTTGAGGAACTGTTGTGAGTGCCAAAAGCTTAGAGGAGCACTAGGAGAGTCTGGACAACTTCATAGAACATAAAACCACTGAGGTTTTCTAAATACTCAGGCACCATATCTAAGTCAAGAAGTCTCTGAGTTACTCAGTAGACGGAGGCTAGAAAGCGTGCTGTGTACTTACCCTGGTTTCAGTTGTTTCGAAACATTCTCGTTTGGCCACCATTCCTTTGAGTCTGCTCTTAAGCATAAGCAGAAATCTGCTCTCAAGGCTGAGTGTCCTCCATACACAACACAGAAATAAACAAATAATCAGGAAAAAAACCCCAAGAAACAGCAAAAGTGAAGGGCAAGATCAAAAAGTAAGAAAAAAGTAAAAACCAGGGAGCTGGAAAAGATCCAGGCCACACTTGACAGTACTCACTGTTCTCTTCAAGTATATAAGAGCTGGTGAACACTTGCCAGTGTTCTGGGACCACACAATCTGCAGTTTGAACTGTATGACCATGGTCAAGTGTCAAACACAGTATAAACTGTACAGTAAGTGTGATGAGATGCATAATCTTATAACATTATTGCAGTAAGATAATGCTACTTTATGTCATTGTATTATGACTGTTTAAGCTACAATTAATGCTATTAATTTGTGTCAATTCAATGTATTACTCCTGTAAGTTAAAACAACCTGGGAAATAAGACATTAAATATCTAACAAGTCATGTATTGAAATAAAGCTTTTGAAAAACAGTGGCATTCAATGAGAATGCAGCTTAGCTGAAACTAAGATAAGCAAAGCAATACCTGTATAAAACATTACTTTTAGCTTGAATACATTTTGTAAGCACTAACTTTGTAGGTTTTAACATAACAAAAAGAAATATGCAAGTTAATGATAACTTTTAATCCTTTAAAAAACAAACACACAAGGAAAGCTGAAAATCTCATCTAGCATTTGAAGGTGAGAGAAGATATATGGAGAAGGAAGTGTATTCTTCATAATAAGGTGGCAATTTTTACTTCTCTAGCAGCCATTCACAGCACAAATGTCTAATAAACAATCCAAGAAATAACCTGTGGTTGTATACCCTCACTCATCTTTATTATGGGAAAAAGCATGCAGTGTGCTCAGTAGGAATATAAGATACATGCATTGAAAGATTTCAGTACCTTTGGTGTCTGAAGCACAACACTCTCTACAGAAAGAATACTCATGGCTGTAGTACCCTGCAAGAGGAAGTGTATTCATCCACTTTAACATTTGCAGTACTGTTGCCTCATGTCACCTTTATCAAGTAATAACAAGACTGAGCAATTTCATTTTATCTTGTGATGGACATTTGAAAACATCTGTTTCAGGGCATGTGTTTTTCCTTTTTAGGAAATTTCTTCCCTGTTTATTCTCCAGAACAGCCCAACTAACTCCCAATGTGCCAAGCACTTGAGTAGCACACATATAGGTACGTGTGCAAACAAATGTATGTACTCTGCCCCTCTTCAAAGGAAAGCTTCAAGAAGCTGGTAGGAACAAGGCTTCCAAACCCACATATTCTACCTAGAAATCAAGCTTCAGAACAATACATTTCCAGCCAGAAGAGTTGCAGGTGGTACAAAGAAGGGAAACATGGGTTTTTTTTCTCCTCTGCTTAATCCTCAAGCAGAATTTGCTTTACACCAAAGACAACAAGCTTATAGTTCCACATGAAGTTTAAGCTGGTGGTGCTGGTATGACCAAAAGCATGGGTGCCAAAATAAAGAGTCATCTCTACCTCAGTCCCTTGTTCTTACCCCATGCCATTCTCACCTTGTACTGGCACAAAGGTTGATCTGGATGAACAAACTCATCAGTATATAGACAGTATTTTACTGGTCTGTCCTTCTGGCAGCTTTGCTTCTGGTAGATTTCTGCAGCTTTCAGTGTAAGTCCAACTCTGGCTTTAATAAATGCAAAGGGCTTTAGGAGCCAGAGGCTTTGTGTAAGCTTGAATCAGACATTTTATCTCTAAATTCATCATTCTCTCAGTTAATCTTTTCTATTCCTATAAAGTTATTAACTCTAACCCGATATTAATATTAATGTTACCAGTTAATAGTCACATGAAGTTTCACATGAAAGTCACATGAAACTACGTTTCTCTTCTGAGAGCATGTGAAACAAAGTTTCAAAGAACTCTGCTGCCAAAAATGTGGATTGTATTTAACTCACAAACAGTGAAATAACAGCTCTTGGTCTTCAGACCAGCGTTCTGTGTCCTCTAACTTCTCTTAAAAGCCTTGGGAAAGATTCAAGTTAAATAACTAAATTGGATGCCCACAGTTTTGAATCACTCTATCAGTGTCAGCAAACAAGTAATCAGAAACTTGAATGCAATGGAAATAGCAGCTCCTGAGTTGCTCTTCACTTGCAGTGGCCTTCTGCACATAATGCCACGATCACGGTGGCTACCATATGATATCTTGGTAAAAAAAGAGGGATTTTATGAAAGCCAAGCTAAAAGTACTTCTTTAAATTTTCTTTTTAAGTGTATAAAGCTTTAATTAGCCCTACTCAGCTGCAAAGCTTATAAATATTTGAATAGCACTAAGATGTTGTTTACTTTTACACATAGCTTTGGAAAAAAAGCAGGGTCCCATGTAATTATCCAAATGACAGTATCCTCTTTGAGATCCTTTTAAGAGGATCACATTTCCTGATGTGAGTTTTGGGAATAACTAATTTAAATGGGAGCCACTGAACCTTTAATGTACTTCCTTTTTATTCTTTGAAATGATTACTTATGTTCAAGAGCTTGGTTGATATTGGAATAGGCCATTCTGTGTCACTTTTGGTGACAAGTATGAGAGTTTATTCTGTTATTCTAAAGATAAATGGCAATGTTTAAATAAATATTAAATATGATTCCCCATGAAGGTTTTAAACCTGAATTTTGAGTGAGTGTATAACTTAAGAGAGATGGTTTGACTATTTTACTTCAGATATTTCCATGTTACCACTCAAAACCATATTTAACTGGATAGTTATAGGTTTGTCTTTAAATGCTATCGAGGTCAAAGTGTTTTCCAATGGCAAAACACTAGCTATAACTGAAAAATATTTTAACATCCAAATTCAGTCTTTCTGATTTGTTCAAGTTCCTTAAATATCTGCTATCATTTAGAAAAAATTGAGGCCGAAACTCCTTTCTGAGAACACGTACACTAACTCCATGGGTTACAGGGATTCCCTTAAAAATACTGTGTTAGTCCCAGTTGCTGTTTTCTGATGATTCATACAAGATTCATGTCCCATTACGACTCACTATCATTCAGAGTACCTTCCACTTCTGAGCCAGCCAACATCACTGCTGTGAACTCCCCACTGGGGATCTCACTACACAAAAGAAATCAAGTGCCCCAGATTCTATTAATTCCATTCATAATTATCAGTGGATGGGTTCCTCAACCTTGTATGCCTGTTATTAGTTTCCTGGATGTTTCTCACTGTACTGTTTTCTACAGACTGATACTTACTCCATTATAAGCTAAAGTGTTTTAATTGATGCCTGATGTCGAGTAAAGAGGGATCTCCAGATGCCAAATATGTACCTGTATAAGCATTCTTATTTGATGTTAGGTATGGAGCAGACAAATTGTGAAGTAAACTTACTAGAATTCCCTGACACTTGAGAATGTACTTTAGTTGACCTTACTGTATTCCTCTAATGGCTCAGTGTAGCTTCCTCTGATCAAGGTTTTGCATTTTGGTTGCATGAATTTCCTTATGAAGAAGAAACCTTTAATTTGCTTCAGATCCCACAGCAGCTCTAGCAACGATAGAATGAGCAGCCATGGCTTCCAGTTCAAACTAAGCACCAAACACAATCTCAGATTTGTTATACATCTGGAAGGAAGATGCTTGAAACAAACATTTCATGTAGAGGGATTATATCCTACACAGGGCAACTTCCAACTTCTACTGAGGTAACATATCTGTTCTTTAAAGTTTTCTTTACAAAAATACTCAAGGAACACCAGACTGATTCGGTAGGGATTCATTGCACAAATGTTGGGATTTTAAATCATTGCTCTAAAGAAACTACTGAAACAATAAGTTCACTACAGACATTAACATAATTGCATATTGCACATACCTTCCCTTCTTCCTTTCTGTAACATCCTCATACACCCAACATTTCAGTGAAAGTCAAGTTCAATAACTCAAAGTGTACTCAAAATGCTCAGTTAGATCACAATTTCTGTATATCTAAGTAATGATAATTGTTGAAATGGAAATGAACAGCTAGGAACTGTCAGCAACTTGATATATTGGAAATCCTTTGAAATGGTAGGTAAATGCCACACTACAGGAGTTGTTCATGTCTCTTGGATGAAGATAGTTGAATTTAGAATTAAAGTAATACAAAAGCACAAAGACAAGTTATTTACCTATTTTGGCAGTTGGTGCTTTGCATTTGACTCCAGGAGCTGCATGAGCCTTAGCTAAACTCACTATGCCTTGCCTGTGTTTCCTATTTTTTTGTTGTTGGAATTTTTGGGGTTTTTTGTGTTTGAAATGGATGTTCTTCCATTGGGGAAAAAAGGAAGTGACTGGCCTACGTGGTGTGCTGCAACTTGTTGCCATCCTACTGGGTTTAGGATGGAGGGTCTTGCACTAAGGGAGCATCTGTGCTCTCATCAGAGTGCAAGCTTCTCACTCATATTTAAAAAGCATTTCTCTCAATGTCACTACAGGGTACAGTGTCCTGAGAGTTCAATACAAATCCCAGTCCTGTAATACTTCTTCATTGTAATTTCTGGTGCTGTCAGATACACATATTTCCATTTATATTGCATCCATACTAATATTAGTACTTCAGTTGCAAATGTCTACACCGTGAAGCATGATTGATTTAATTCCAGTCTGCTGGAAGCAATTAGTTTACATCAGTTGCTCCTATCTAGGCTTCTATTCCAAACCCAACACTTTCTACAGGCTTGGAAAGTAATTTATGATAGAGACACCAAATCTTGGGACAGAACAACTCCTTCCAGTAGGCATGGGTTATACTATTAGCTGAAGAGCTGTCACTCTTCCATGTTGCTCCCAATGCTTACACGAAACATAAAATTCCATTGGAGTCTTATTCAGGATGGATAGATTTAAAAATGTTCCTGTTTGTTTAATTTCCTGGTACAGTAACCATGGTGATAACCTCTGCAGGAATTAACATGATCATTGGAAATATATTAAATAGAAGATGTCACCCAATAGTCATTTTCATGTGTGCCATCCTTCAGATATTAGCTCAGGATACCGTTAGTGCTGAGGTCCAATGGACTTCCATAAGTGCTATTCAACTAATTGATCCGTATAACAACCGTATCAAGAGACATTTGCTACCACTTAAAGTATAGTATTTCACTTTTCTGGACCAATTCCAAAGCATAGCATCACATCTGAGCAAGCTGTATGGCTTTCTATTTATTTATTTAAGAGGAGAATTAAATGGTAGAGCTAGGGCATTATCCACGGTTATTAGCAATGCTCTTCTGCTCAAAAGGTTTTAAGGATTTATCCAGCAGTATCAGTAGTAGTTCTACAGACTGCTTCTCTATTTTATATTCTTTGCACTACTGTACAGTGTGGGCTTTTTCATAATACTATTGTGCTATTTGCATTCACTTGAGTAGGTGACTGTGATGAATTTGAAATATAAAATTATTCAAGGAATGTATATATGCCTTGCTATATTTGGAATGAAAAATGAGGAACAGAGTTTGCAAACAAGAAAATAAGTAAGCCAGATATTTCATAAATAGAATACAGGAAAAAAACCAGTCTTTAATCACAGGCAGCAAGACATCATTATCTTGGAGTTAAGGTTGCTAAGCAACTTAGCTGGAACAAAACCTACACAGCAAAAACGTTGCTGTTAATGAACTATAAGTATGGTAATGTCCAAAGTGAGATGAAACTGATAGCATTAGATTTCATAGATCTGTACAAACCAGAAAAGTAATAGCAGAAGTACCATTTCCATTTTTTCATGATATTAATTTTTCATGTTGTTGAACTATTTATCACAGCTTAATGACGCTGTATAGAAAATACAGTCCAAAAGACAATGCATAATGGAGAGTACAACAAACACCAAGTGATGGCAGACCTTCCAAGATACACTTTGACTCAGTACACATTCTATGAAAAATGTCTTACCTGAAGATCTCTTGTGTGCTGCTCCTGACTTCATTCATAAAAACCCCAAGGCTGTAGAACTTGAAGACCTTTTAGGAAGTCTGGTCTTTAGGTCTAAATCCTACTTTTCACTCCAGGATCATCAGTCAATTTACCTTGAAGACATAAAAATCACTCCAGAAACTATTAGCAGAAAGACAAAACAAGTAGATTATCATAAATCCCCTTAAAATATGCTGTGGACATACTGAATTTGTCCCAGTAATTACAAATTGTGCTCCGGGTAGTTACTAAATAAGCATTTGATGTGAAAAGAGGCTGAACACACCAAAACGATGACTAGAGAAGTTCATCACGTAGCTTTTATTTATAATAAATTAAGTCAGGATATATGAATCACAGAACAGGAGTGGGAGAGAAAAAAAGACTACACTAATTTATTATTTTTTATTCCAGGAGAAGCAAAACCCAAAATCTTCCTCATTTCCATCAAAACCAAATCCTGCAGTTTCAGGAACTGCCTCCCTGGCTTCCTTTAGCACTGCTCACATCCTGGCACATTAATTTTGTGCTGATACTGGTGTCTTCAGAGCTTGAATCTGACCACTCAAATGCTATGGTACTGAGCTCTTCTCAATGAGACAACCATTATTTCCCTTGGAGCAGAACTAGGTGGGCTGCAGCTGGACACAGTTTTTCCAGTACCACATGCTCCTTCTGCTTTCATTCCTTACCTATGGACCGTATTCTAGGTTATTATTATCAGCCTTTGTGAGAAAAGAAGACAAATTCAAGACAGTATCATCTAATGAAATCCAGGTGAACCTGTTTCTGCAGGGGGTTAGACTAGAGGACCTCTAAAGGTCCCTTCCAACCCCTACCATTCTGTGATTCTATGTCTTAAGCAAACAATTCCAGAAGTTCAAGCAATGGCACTTACAACTTCAAAATTCAATTGCTTTGTCTGATGACATATGAAGATCTATTGGGTCAGTGTGTTCAGCTTCTTAGGCACTCTATTCTGCAAGTCAGACTATGGGGATAAGTGTAATAAAATTAAGAATAAATGCATTTAAACTTGGTTTAGAACTTATTTCTCTTACACCTTTGAGCCATCATGGTTGCAACAGTACTTAAACTAATGCTATCTCATAACTGTAGGGCTAACATTACTTTTAAACTAAAAACCTTCAGATTTTCATTTTCTCGATCTTTGTTGCCTCTATACTCATCCCAGGGGCTTTCACTCTTGAGCTTTTTTCCTCAGCTGGTCCATTGACCATAAAGCATCACAGCAAGACAGGGAATGGAAGACATAAAACATCCAGTGAAAGATTTCTGCTGACCAGTAAACATTAGATCAAGCAAATAACCATGCATCAAACTATGTTGTGGTTAGTGAGTTTCAGTGAGAACATATTTCATAAGCAAAGCTTACAGAAAGAAAACATCCATTCTTGTTTCTCTGACCTATCTTTTAGTGGATGGAGCATAGAGTTCAAGCATCTTGGCAGTGATCTTTTCTGTGGGTTATCAGAACATGACCATGAGCAAGAGAACTATTACACCAATTTCTCATATAGGAATCACAGAAGAGGTCAAATAACTAGCTGTCCAGGGAGCACAGGATGGCTTCACAAAACCTGAAACTGAATATAAGTCTCCTGCCTCCCAGCTGAATGTGGAAGTGAACAGATCAGCCTTATCAATAAAGGAATAGCTCTATCTTTATATGGGCAACAGCTGTCTGGCCTCTGTATCCTATCCTCTTTAACCATGTACCTTTGTATAACTTGCTTTAATTGTTGTGTCTCAGGCAGTTTAAACTTCCAAGTTTCTTTGGCATGAGTCTATCCTTCATCAAATGACACTGATCTGAATGTTCATCTTTCTTCTTTTATTTCTGTATCACAAGGAAAGACTATCAATCTCCTGTGACATTACTTACTGAAATACAGCAAGTTAGGTTAATTTAGAGTAAAAGTTTTCCAAACCCATAAGTGGAAATCATTTGTGTTAATAGCTATAGACTGTGATTTTTTTTCCTTCTTCAGTACCATTTATAAACACTAGTTATAACTAAGTTCATTGTTCCACCTTATTTAAGAGCTATTTAATATAATGGCTTTCCTGTTTTGCTGTCTATGTGCTTCAGGGAAGAAAGCACATGAAAAGAAAGCAAAAAAGAGAACCATCATTTTGATAGCTCTGCAGCAAGGAATAGCTATTGCTGCCTCTAGACTACTTAGGTAAATGACACAGCTAGTGATTACCATATCTCTGGAGCTGATTGAACCTGGGAGCCCTGTGTGGTCTCTCCTCAAGGGCAGCTGTTTTACTTCCAGGCAAAAGTACTTATGTTGCTCTGATCACAACCTGTTCCTTCCTTTCCTCAGCAGGTTGTTGACCTGAAGCCTCCTTGTAAATCATAGTGATCTTTCTCCACTGTTCTGAGTGCAATTCAGCACCTGCAGAACTCTTCCCTGGAAAGATAACAGAAAAGCATCTGATCACTGCCTCACTTTTTCAGACCAAAACAATAGTTTAGTACAAAAGCGCTAAGGAAAAAGCAGATAAATGACTGTAAAGGACTTATATACATGCTAATCAAATCAAGATTTCTATCAAATTTGCCCACTCCTGGATTGAGCAAGGATGTCTTTTTCAAAGCAAGGGCTCTCTCTCCACTCATTTTGCCTTTTTTCCTTCTTAAGATGGAAGAAACAAGGCTGAACTGAAACCACTGGCAGTACCCTGGCAGGATCTCTGTTTTCTCTTCCTCTTGCAGTTTGCATTTCAAAGGAGTGGGATACCACACCTAGCACAGTTTGCTATCTTAACTGACCACTGCATCCCACTGCAGAAGTGTTGATACAAACTGCCTTAGAATCAGGGGGAGAGAAGAAAAGGCACCTTTTATCCCAGCACCATTTGTCTCCTTCCCTTGTCCCTCCAAGTCAGAGCTGTTCATTCCACTTTCTGTGTGACAGGGTTTGTTTTTTGTCAGTAAAACCATTTCACTCATGTACCTTTCATTTGATGCACCCCACAACCAGACACCTGGGGCAGCTGCCTCTCTTGGTTTCATCCTGGCAGAGCTCTGACAGCGGATGCCTTTTCCCACTTCACTGTAATACATTTCTTGTCACACATATTAGGGATTTGCATTAGGTCCTAACTTCAGTTTCTACAAGCGATCTGTCTTGTTCAGCCAGAAACTAGCAGGCTTGTATAATGGTAATTCCTTGTTCCTCAGATGCTTCACACTCCCATAGCAAGGATTCTTTTGAAACTTCTGCCTGGCAGCCTGCTCCAAGTCTCCCACAGAGAAATCTGAAAAATATCTTTCTTTTCCTTCAATTCCTTTGTGTCATTTCTTCTAGTTTTACAGTCGGCAAGATTACAAATAAACAAAACACCATGACCACCAAGGAGTTCTGTACTAGGTAACAATTTAAACTGCAGCTGTACAATAGAAGATTGTTAGGAGAGCAGTTAGTTATAGCTGTGCAAGAAACAGTGTGCCACGTTGCAATCATATTTATACATTCTCACTCTTTAATATGAAGCTTTCACTGCTTTGGTCAAAAGTCCTTCAGCATGTTTTTCATTTATACCTAACTACAATTTTAGAGTTGAAACTGTGGGAGAGAAGTTCTCTTTCTTCTTTATTTAACATCCCAGCACCTTCTTTTAAACTGTACCTGTGTTTGAGGTTTTTTTCCCTCTGAACCTTCCCTCTTGTGCTGGATGATGGGCTGCAAATGGTACATGAATTGTGCACTTATCTTTCCCCTTCATCTATTTTAAAGGCTCCAAAGAACTGTTTCTTCCTTGCAAAATATACATTATATCAAAGAAATTAAATCAATTAATTAAATAATAATTCTTATATTACCTCCAAGAGTATTTTTACACATGGTACAGTACTATTTCCTTTTCTACATGGAAGGAGCTTTGCTACAGCATCTGCAGGAGCTGCTATGTATTTTTCTCCTTCTCATCTCATAATCATCATTACCTTCTTATGTACCCATTAAAACTTATGTACCCCAGATTTCATACCAGTTTCCATTGCAGCCTTGATTTGCAGGTTCCCAGCCTTTGTTTAGATATGATTACGTTCCTTTCCGAGTCATTGCCACCAGTTTATTGGACAATGTCTGGTTGTCAGTAGCGTAGACCAGAAATAACGCCCATGTTTTAGTGATATCAAAACCATTTTTATTCTAGACACAAAGCAAAATGAGATTCTGAGGTTCTGCTTGGTTTGTGGGTTTTGTTTTGTAATGAAAAAGACGACTTACAGAGGGGGAACTTGTATTTTACTACCAGACAATTAACTCCTTCCATTCTTCATCAGAATTTCCACATCTTTTCTAAATTAAATGGGTATGTATCTTCCTGAAAAATGCTTCTGGTTTGAGTAGCTGACATATTCTATGAAAAAAGAATTGTCCAAGCTTCCACGAGATAGAGTTTTGATGCATTTTCAGCCACTGTAGACTTGCATCCTAAATTTCAACTGTGCACCAGTGCTTTCAGTCAAGAAATGAATCTGACTGTAGATCTTTGCAGCTTTAATAGCTTCACATTTGATTGTACTTATACCCTATTTAGTCTTGCAAAGCGTGAGAGAACTATGCTTAAGATTTCATAGAAACCCAGCTCAGCCAGCAGAGCCATGGCTCATGAGACCTGTACTGCTTCACTGATGTTCTCAGCAAAATCTGCTCAGCCGTTTGAGTTATAAGTTCCCCAAATACTTTTTTCTTTACAAGTGACTGTACCCTACATTAACTGCAAGAGTAGGTGTGAAGTTTTATCCTACAATTTTAAACCATACTATTACAATTTATTTAACAGAGCTGACTAAGCTTCCTATGGGAATCGGTGAGGAGCTCCATTCTGCAAGTGGCAGGAAGGTAGAGGTAGGAGCAACTGCAAGGTTATTAACTAGAAGTTTCCCTAATTCACAAGATTATCTTGTACTAAAAAAGAAAATGTATCTTTGTTTTACCTTAACTCATATATTTTTACTTTTCATTTGTTTTTTGCAGCATAGTGAGCTTCCTAAGAAATTGTGTTTGTAATGGTTGAGACCATATTTTTGCATTTGAAGTTAATAGAATCAATTTGAGTTTTCATATACTATTCTGGTCTTGCAGAAGATCATTTTACCCTTATTGTATCATCAGTAGAATGTCAAGTTTACATGAGTGATGCTGAAATCAAAGTATCATATTTTGTAAAGCATCAGCCTCGAAATAGTTCCATTATTGTAGCAACAGCAAATACAGAGCTCACAGACACACTCTACATTTTGGTAAATATGATCATTATTTCTCACTTCTTGTTGGCCTCTTATCCACAGCCTCATGATAATTTCCAGTGTAAGCCCTGGCACAGACTTGTTTTCCAACTTGCAGTTCTTACCTTTTGCCTCATAGAGGTGAAAACAGTGGAAGCTCTACCTGCTTCTCTCATTCTAAGATCCAGCTCCTGTAGCATCATTAGCCAAACAATCAGTACGATGATTTCTTAAAAGCTACCAAGAAGCTTTTCACATTTCACCAAAATACTTGGGTCCACAGGACCAGCAGCAGGCCAGTTATCCTCAGTCATGCTACAACAATAATAGCAGAGCCAAGGCATTATTTTTCAACAAGGAAACCTACCTACATATCTTCTTCTGTTCCCCCTGAACAACCCCACTCTGTGCTAACTTGTTCAGGATTTTTGCCATTAGCAAGGGATGATCTGACACAAAGATAACATTCTTGGGTTTCTTTTTACCATCCAATAATTACCAAAAGCAGAAATGCAAGTCATTGGAAATACTTTCTTGTGCACCTTTACTCTAGTTACTTGTTTCTGCACACTTTCATTATGTTTAACACAAGCTGACTGTTCCAGTATCCTTGTTTTACTACATACTGCTGTTTCACCTCAACTTCAGAACTTTAGGCCTTACAGTTTAATAACAACTGCAGTTAAGTAAAAAGATGGGAGATATGCCATCTAAAAAAGTTAAGGTGTCAACCACTTAGCTATATGTTGGGTAACAGAGGGTTTGGTGAGGGGACACTCAGAGATGTTGTTGAAATTGTTGAGGGGCATGGGGCAAAAAGGGAGCAGTACAAAAGTAACCACTACTTTGGGTGTTTATGAGGATGTGTTCCTGCCCTCTGCCTTAACAGTGTTTCCTGAGTTTTGCTTAAGATAGTCACATACACAAAGAACTTTTGAGTGTTATTTTCAAGTTTTTAGGGCCTATGTTTTGGGCATAGAAAAGAACAGAATCCAAGGACTTGCTGGAAGGTACCAAGCCATTGGTTTCAACAGAATTCCATTTAGATACATGGATTCATTAAGCAGACAGGCTATGAACTCCTGGGACAGAGATAACATGTTTGCAACTACCACAACAGCATGTTACACAGAACAAAATCATGGCTAAGTTGGCCGGAAAATGTACTTGCAAAGTAAATGTGCTGATTGTCCCCATTTACCTGCTTTGGGTCACATGTGGACCATTTTTGGTGTGCACTAACTGGACTAGTTTAAGTTGAAATGAAAACTGAAGTGCCCATCAGCAATTAATGGGCCTTTAGTTCACAGAGTGAGTTCTTAAGTAGTCTGCTGTAAAGCTCAGTCCCTCAGTGACCACACCTCTGTGAGCACATCGAGCCTGCAACACAACCTGTTTGTTTCTGCAGATCCACATCCACTGCTCCACACTATTTGCTAACACAGCCACAGCCTAGAGAACTGAAAAGCTCATGGAAAAGCAGATCATGTTTTAAGACCTCTTGGGGTGGAAGCTAGTTCTTCAGCTTGTTTTGTTTTTCACTGTGCCCAGAATAATGAGACTCCAGTCTAGAGCCTAAGAATTTTTAATATTGCAATAGTTAAAACTACCTAGAACTATGACAAAAAGATAAGAAGCTGCAAATCTGGAATCAAAGCAGATACTAGGTCTCCAGCTAAAGGAGAATTGAGGCTGCCAGACAGTATGAAATTAGGAGAAAATTCCTTCAGCATTTCAGTGCTGTAGAAAAAGCAATTAGACCCTAAGGTGAGCCTCTTTGCTTTCTATTCTCACTCTCTGAAGAGAAGACAGAACAACTTTTGACTTACCAGGTCATCATAGTCCAAAAGGCTTTGCAAAATAACAAAGATCCAAGTGCTTTGTTATGCCTAAGGCTTACTCTCTCAGAAAGACATAAACACAAATCATACACACATATATATAACACTTTGCTGAGCACTTCTGGAGATACTGTCATCAGTTGGGCAGAGCAGGGAATGTATTTCAAGAGATAATACTTAGGAAAGGCTGAGGGAGCTGGGGCTCTTTAGCTTGGAGGAAAGTAAGGGGTGACCTCAGTAATGTTTACAAATACATAAAGAGTGGGTGTAAGGAGGATGGAGCCAGGCTGTGCTCAGTGATGGCCAATGGTAGGACAAAGGGTAACAGGTACAAGCTGGAACACAACACGTTCCAAAGAAACAAAAGGAAGAATTTCTTCCCTGTTGAAGTGAGGGAGCACTGGAAGGGGCTGCCCAGATGGGCTGTGGAGTCTCATTTGAACGGAGACATTCAAATCCCACCTGGATGAGTTCTGTATGACCTACTCTAGTTGGTCCTGCTCTGGCAGGGGGCATGCACTGGATGATCTTTCAAGGTCCCTTCCAACCCTTAAGATTCTGTAAAGACTAATGTGTGTTTTCACAAAAAATCATGCATCTTCCATACACACCAATTCATTGCACCAGGCATTTCAGATTGCTAGTTTGTACAGTTCTAGTAGAGTCAACCTGACCTTGTTCTGTGGAGAGAATTTTTTTCAGCTGAAATATATGACCTCAAATTCAGTCACTTTCCACCTCCCACATTGAACTACAACTATTTGGTCATCACTCATCACTTCTGGGTGGGACTGCACGTGCAATAATCACTTCATGTGAGAAATCACAGATTAAGAACCTAATCAGGGAAACCCATTTTCATGCATTTCAATTATTTTCAACCTAGAGAAAACAAAGTGACAACGTACAACTTATTTTGTTTCAGCTTTTGGAGGTGGGCTTGATAAAACACATAAAATAGTACTGTCTTATTTTAAAGAAAACTTTCTACTATTTCAGAAAGACAACAAAAACAAGGTGTGCTAATGATATGGCCTTAGGGAAGGGGTATCTATTATTTTAAGGCTAACATGATAAATGACCATAATTAAGGAAGACATAATGTCTAGGTCTAATGCAGCTGCTGAGGTAAATAATAGTATGGTGCCTGCTCTTTGTTCTTTTTGAGAAAATGCTGTAGCTTGACTCAAGCACTGGTGACAGAATGGGCTGATTGCCACTACATCACAACCATTTAGCATGGAAAAAGGTACAAAAGAGGAAAGGGCAGAGCTGAGCAGAACAGAGGCAGCACATATGCATAATGGGAATGGCTTTCTTAGACATGCAGTAGTAAACTAGCTTTCTTCTCACCTCTACTTACCCTTAGAGCTGGGAAACAGAATTTAGGTTTTAGAAATCATGTAATTAGTGACTCATTAGAGAACAGCTAGATTAAAATTAGTGATAGTATTATCCAAAGAAACCTCTCTAGGATAGATTGACATAACTAATGATATACACTTCATTTATCCTTAAATTACACCTGAACCAAACTCAAAGAAATGCTGTATTTTTGCCTATTACTTCAAAGACCCAGGACCAAGGTACACAGAGCATTTTGGTTACACTGAGCTTATACTCTCCAACTTCAGGCATTAACAGGGGTACCTATATCAGGAGCGTGGCCATCTTGCACTGCCTTAGAGTCAATAAAGGCAGAGAGATGCTTTCAAGAAGGGTGCATATCTTAGAGTAGGGAACAAATCTCTAGAACAACTAACTCCTCTCTAATTTCTATAGCTTTTACTAAAGAACCTTAGTTATGTGACTGATGTTAAAGAGGTTGAATTTAGATTTGAGACTCTGCAAGTTCATGTGAAGAAAGGTTTGGGTCCACAATACTTGTCTTGATACAATTTTAAAGCATGCAGGAGTAATGTTGAATTGATGAATTGATTTTTTTGATTGATTTTATATTGAATTAATACATAAGCTCCTACCAGATTGACATTTTTTTCCTCTGTTCCCTGAGCTCTACTGTTAATTCAAGTTTGCTGATGTCCAGGGAACTCACATCCAACAGAAATTTTTGAAGGTAGTCATTATTACCCAGAGACTGAAAGGATAAAACAGAATTCTCTTTAAATGATTTTCCATCAAGTGGGAAAGAACAGAGCACATTTCATCTACGATATTTCTTGACTTTACTATCACAGCTCTAAGGAGAGGATATAGCTTTTATACTGAACAGATGTTTCTGGAGAACAACATGAGCGTCAGAGTAGCTGTTCTGTCTTTTATGAAATTCAGAATGGCAGCTGAAAAGGTGGCATTTCTTATGTTTTTCATATAATACTGCAATATAATCCTTGAACTGCACTTAATTAGGAGAAGAAAGCTGTAATCTGCTTAATAAGACAGAGTTAAATATAGCAGAAGGGGGTACTATAATATATAACAAATTTTGGCAGCTGCTTTTATTTAGTGAAATAATAAATTCTGTCCAAGAAGTTGAAAAATTGAAAGAGGAAGCAAATTCTCATTGTATGCCTGGAAGTGTGACGAGCTGTTCACTAGGATACTAACAATCTTCAGAGCCATTAGCTCAAGATCTCATTAAACCACAGAACAGATTATGCATATTGAAACACTAAGGTTTGTCTGATTGCTCAGATGTACTGCAGAAGTGTAAAATCTCACTTAGTCCTACTGCTAGTTTTCTGTCAAGCTTTACCAAAGTGTTCCTGAACACTTAAGCTGTTGTTAAGAACTTAAGTTCCACTTAAACATAAGAAAAAGCTATTTCACTGTTCAGGTGAGGGAGCCCTGGCACAGGCTGCCCAGAGGGGGTGTGGAGGCTCCTTCCTTGGAGGTCTTCAAGACCCGCCTGGACATGTTCCTATGTGACCTGATCTAGGTGACCCTGCTTCTGCAGGGGGGTTGGACTAGAGGATCTCTGGAGGTCCCTTCCAATCCCTACCATTCTGTGATTCTATGAACTTCTTTGCTGCCTATTTTCTTTGCCAAATTGGTAAAATCGGTTCACGTTTGGTTTGGTACTGCAAACCAGTTATTCTCTCATCAAAGGATTTAGTCTTGCATCAGTCACAAAATAAGATGTACTATAAAGCATTAAACATATCAAAAATGAAGCTCAGGTAGTAGTTCTTCACATCCTCAGGCTGCACAACCATACTACTCATTTACATAATTTTTTGATGCAAAGAATATTTATGTATGATGTACATAAACAGTCTCTATATCTACAATCAGTGAAAATGTAAAAGAAAAGATTTCTATTGTTCCCTCAAAAAACAGAAGCATAGAAAATGAAACAGGTGAAAAGATGTTTCTTGTTACATATACAGTACTTAGCTCAATTAGATACTACTTCAAGAATAAGGAGTTTGAAAACATTTACTTGATTCTTTATCCAAGTGTATTAGAATCTCATTTGACCACCATTCGCTCTTGGCTAAGTTATGATACTAAAGGGCTACAGTCTCATGCAATCCAAAATGCATCCAACAGCTGGAAGAGCAAGATTTAAAGCTGAAGGTAAGGTTCACTTTTTTAGAAAGTGAATTAACCATTGCAAATAAGGTCTGTGGTAAGTTCTCTGGCATTTGAGCTCTCAGATCAGACTTAAATGTCTTTTGAGTCCTTCACTGAAGTCATTCAGGCTTCTTCAGCACTGTGAATGATATCCCTATGAAGTGATAGGTATCAAGCCTCTGAAGTAATGAAGTCCCTATGCACAAAAAGCTTTACCAATGAACATGAGAAACTCCAAGATATTTTCAGGCAAACAGGACTCCACTGGAGCCTTCAAAAACTAATGGACTGTAACCTATGAAATTGCCAATATGAAGCAAACAGATATCCTTAACTATCCTTAAATCAATCTGTGATATCATCTTTTACTGCTGGCTTTAACTTTTCCTTATAAATAGTAAAATGCTTACTTGGAAAACAGAAACATGCACTCTCATCTGCCCATTAAAAACAGTCAATTTTTGCTGCTGATGCTTTCTCAAGTGATTTAATCCCTGTGTGGTTCTTACCTTTGTCCAACAATTTGTGTTACATCTTTCCTCCTTTGTACTTACTTATTAGTAAAACAAGCAATCACCAGGGAGTGGGGGTAATAACCTTTCGGACCAATGGGATGGAAAAAGCATAACATAAGAAGCCAAGAAGAGAAACACTTTTTAGGTCTCATAGCAGTTGCCATAGCACTGACTTCTTTTCTACAATGACTGCAGACCTACTCCCATTCAGGCAGGTTGAAGCATCCACAGGAGCCTCTTTTCATTCTCTCTGGGAGAGGATATTTATTTTCCCCTAACCTCCTGGGCATTAAAACTCAACCTTGTTCATGCTACCCAGAAATACTGAACTTACCCTCAATTTCTCATGCAATAGAGTCAGCCTACACAACTCTCCATACTGACTCATCCTTCACTTTCAGCCTCTCATCTTCAGTACCAAACCCTGTTCCTGTGAACCTCTCCCCAAAACTTGAGTATTTTATATAGTGAAGTAATTACTGTTGCTCCACTAGCTTTATATCTTTTTAATCTACAGCACACTTTTCCCTTTCCTTCACTGAAATTTGTCTTATCCAAGTGACTAGGAAGACACTGACAAAGTCCAAATCTTATCTTCATAATATTTAAAAGATCTTTTTGATTATTGCACCTATCAATCCATATAGAGTCAAAGAAGAAAGGAGAATTAATAACTCCTCCTCCTTCAGCTTTATCTCATTGAATAAGCTGATAAAAGACAAGTTTCCTTTTCCTGCACTCTCAGGAGCAGCTTTTTTTGGTGCACTTTGTCTCTTTCACCTAAATGACATCACGTATTCTCAGTATTTCCCAAAGTCATTTTTTCCTGAAGTGATCTAAATCTCTGCTGGCTGTACTCCCAGCTCCCATTTTTAGCAGTAGAATCGAAGGTGTGCCTTGTCACCTCCAGCTAACTAACAAAAAAAAAAAGTTTCAGGTTTGTCAGATCTCTTTCCCACTTGTCAAACTACTTTTCTTCCATCATCAGAACACTCAAATCTATTTCTCCTTTAGCTAAGGCACTGCTAAATTGTGGTTGCTTTCCTTCCACGTTGTTCTCTAAATCTGTTTTTCTCTCTGATCCTGAAACCATACTACATAATTTTGACATTACTCCCGTTCCTGCTTGTCACTCCACGTTCTTTGGTTTGTGAATACAGTTGCTGACCATCACCCCCTCTCCCACCTTGGCACCTGGTTTTGTCATTCCTTTATCTTTCACATCACATTCAGGCTTTTCCTTTTCAGATTCAGAACCCTGCATCTCTTACCTAAACTGACATCTCGAGCTTCAGTTTTGCCTATGGTGTCATCTCAGTTCTCTACTCCAAATGCCCTGTTTCTGAGCTCTTTTCATGGTGTTCTCTGCTCGTAATTTACCACCTTTATCCAATATTATTCTTCTGTTTGCAATAACTTCTATAGATTTTAGGTCAAGACTTTTTTCTTTTTTCATCTCTCTCCTCTTGATTATAAATCTAGGATTCTTGTCATAGAAAGTGTAATTTCTTATGTATCTTCATTTTAACACTAGATAAAAGGAGGAAAACTTTGGTAAGTTCTGCAGAAAAAAGTAGTTTTATCTCAGAAATACTTTCTTCAATTTGAAATCAGCAATTATGTCTCCTACATTTGCAGAACAGATTACACTGCAGCTAATTACAGCAGCACTCAATCAATGTGCAGTTTGGTGTGTACCAATGACCATGGTTTAGGTCTTTCTGTGAGTAATATGGGACCATAGTGGAGCTGAACATACATAAAATAAGAGAAAAAAACCCCAATAATTGATACCTTGAACTTTTAGAGATGTTTTTTGTTTCGTGGTTTAAGAGGCTTGGTGATACACAATCTCCCATATGAGGGAAAATTAAAATCAAGGATAAAGTGGCTAAAACAATCATGTACACACTGGAACACAGGTCATCAGAAAGTCAGTTATCTCAAAGTCTTCTGTCTCTTTGCTTCCCTGATGTTCCATGGACCACGCTCTCTTTGAAAATTCTCATTTATCATCTCATTGAGAAATGAAATCATTGCTGAAGAGCCAATGTTAGATAAATTGAACCAAAAGAGGACTGGATGGTTTCAGGGCAACTCCTGTACCACCAACTAATTAAACCGTAGCACAGTTGCTTTCCTTTGGGGAATGTGGGGAAAATGGACACTTCTTTACCTTGTCTCAACTATCTGTCCCCTCATACTTTCATATTAGTCCTCTGACAAGACCTATTAGTAAGGGCAGAGAAGTAACTGCAGAACAGAATATCTGAATTAAGAGTTGTGCTCTGGGTACATTTATAGTATTCTGACTCCACCTACCATACAGTGCTAGAAGGGAATTTTCTGACTCCTCCATATAGCCTTGTGGAGCTAATCTATGATACCTAGAGTGGGATTCCATCCACTTGAGTTTTTTGCCCCCCAATTTTCAAGTAGTTACACATGTGTAATCCCATAAAAGCTCCACAGTTTCCCTGGTAGAGCTGCAGATCTTGCTAATTTAATAATACCTCTTCATTTTTGGTAACGAGAAGGCAAACAGAGCTATCTTAAGTCATGTCCCAGAATAAAAAGCTTTGCCCTCAGAAGTCCCTCTACTTTGATACTGAATACACAGCTCTAACAAATAAAGAGAGCAGAAGCTTTCAAGGCACTTGGCATGCTTTCTACTTCAGGGCCTGAGCAACAAAGGGCAAACAGACCATGAGTAAGATTTATTGTCAGTTCTTTGTGCCTCCTGCTGTTCCTTTGCAGAGGCACACTCATAAGGAGCCTGCTGCCTTAAACTGGAACTTCCAGCCCTACAACTATCTAAAGACCACTTAGGACAATGACATTATACGCATCTACTGGCCATAAATGCCAGCTGTGCTGTTTGTAGCTATACCTTTCAGTCTCTTTCAGAGTAAGGTGTAGCAATATCTCCACCTTTAAAAAGAAGCAAAGTCATTCAGCAAAGGAAAATACAGATTGCAACAACTCTGTAATCTGGAGGTCAAAGTTCCAGACCTGCTCCAGCCAGACTTGTGTGATCTTCTGTCAGATAGATCATGCAACTGTGCAGAGGTAATAAAAAAAACCCTGATCTCAAGTCAGCTACAAGGCTCATTTCCATGTCTCACCACATTCCAGTTCTGCAGCCACACATCTTCAGTTTCTACCTTTATTTTTTTTGTGTCATTACCCATTCATTTTCGAATTGAAAACCACTACAGATCGCAGTTGTGTTACCAGTTTGGGAATTTCTGGTTGTTACTTCTGGCTGTTGCAGACAAAACTGAAAAACATCTACAGCAACTTACATTTTTTCAGTGAATTTGCTTTAGTCGTACTGAGGCACTTCTTGCATTTATTTTCCACGAGTGCTCAAACAATTGAGTTTTCCTGACATAAATGCCTGTGGAGAGGGAATGAATGTCCAAGTCTTAAATCAAAGCACTTGCAGCAACCAAACTTATCATTCTATCCAGAAATGATGTGCCTTCTTTCATTTAGTAAATGGAAAGTAACACACCATTGTGATTTATGATTGAGTACCTCTAAGAAACACAGCTTAGAAATGAAAAACTAGCAGAGAATTGTCTACAGTATACAAAGGGGAAGGCAGGGCATGAAAAGGTGAAATGCAAAGATACATATGGAATGCTAAAACGTTAAATAAGATTTAAGAAAAGGAGTTTTCATTTATTTTAATCGTGAGTGGTAATATCTGTCTTTGTTATTGGTTTAGAACGTGAACTTTGATATACAAGCTGAGAACTATCCTTCTTTCCTTAATGTCTTTCTCCTGTCCTTGCTATTCTAGTTCTTGGTGAAACAGGCAAGTCTTCATGGCTATCACACACAGTCATCTACTATAGCTGTACCTTTTCAAGTTAACATTTCTCTTCCATCACAAACTTCATTCTCCTGTGGTCAACTTATATTCCACTGTTGAGTAAAATTTACCAGAAGAGGGATTTTCACACTTAGTTTTTGTAGTTACTTATGCTTTCTTGCCTTTTGAGAAAAGAAGTTAAATGTAAATAGCCAACAATATATAGTTAGCTGTATTCCACAGAACTGGGCAAGCTGCAAAACAACTTGATGGAAGTGACAATAACTGCAAATATGGACACTAAAGTAAGTATAATCATATTCTGTATTTCTGAAAAATACATTATTATAAAGATGCACATTTTACTAAATACAAACTGTATGTAGTCCACAGAATACGGATTTTGATTTTCTCAGTGCTGTTAAATGATTTTCTTCCCAGGTGTACCATTTAGTAAAAATATTGTCATTTAATTGCACTGATTGGAGTTTTTCTCTTTTTTTTTTTTAGCACAATAGATAGTCTGTTCCATAAGAACACTGATGAAAATGTGATTACTAGGAAAACATTAAGACAAGATTTGCATGGGACCTGCACCAGGTGGCTGCTGGGGGTCATTGTAGGTCCCTATTCTGAATGCCAACACTTGCATGAAGAGGATTTCACACCTATGCAGCAGTGTGCTGGGGTTTACATTGCAACTCTTGAGCTGTAACTCACATGCAACCCAAAAATGGTGAGCATAACACTACAGAAAATCTCTGACCTAAGACAGTTACAGTAACATAGATTATTTACTGTTCTCATCATTGCAACACTGAAGCATCTTCCCCAAGCAGGATCTCTAACACTTTCCCTTCAAAGTTAAAGCTGTATATGGAGTTTAGTAACTTTTCTCCCCTTAGTTGTTAATTTCTCCCTGATGTCAGAGAAGGCAAGTGGAAGACAGTACTGATATAGCACAGACGTATTTCGACAGATATTTCATTCATTACAGGGCACAAGTGTTCTACTTCCAATAGATGGTGGAAACCTATGCTCAAAAAATTAAATCACAGAAAAATCAAGTACTGGACTGCAATACAAGCATCCTTACAAACAATAATGTTGCTTGGAAGAAACTTTCAACTCTACTGCCATCCTTGTTTGAGATACTACTTTAAAAACTCCTGGTACTGAACAGATTGGATTGGTATTTCACAGTAATGCATTTTGACAAGGAAGCATCTGATGGGAGCAACTTACTATACAGACTCTAGCAGGGCTTGCCACATTTTTGCTGGTGTTTTCAATGTCCATACAACAAGAAATTGTCCATTAAATTTATAGACCAATTTTATGCTAACTGTACTCATTACAGTCTGTGAGGAAAGTAGGTAATTGGGTTGTTAAACTTCTATCTTTAGAAATAAATTGGAATTACTGCTTAGTTAGAATAATTTAAAATGTCTGACTGTGCCTGTTCTAAGCATCCATTAACAAATGCTGGCTTCTACTCAACTTCCCACTGCATTACACAGGCCATTTCTGTACATGAGACAAAGCAGCTAATCAACTGGATTTTGAAAACAAATACACAGGGAGCAGGCATACAAACCACAGTGTTAAAGTGTGTTTGTCTTAGCCAAGATTCATTTGTAAATTCATGTCAAGTGTTATACTTACTAAGACGTGTTGATGTGTATTCAAGATGGTTAACTGCTAGAAAACAAATATTTACAGTAGAGTTCAATGAAGTTCTTTGGCAATACTCAAAAGCAGAATAAGAACAGATAGGTGTACAGATGCATTTGTATGCTGTAGTGGTCAGGAGTTTAACATCTACCTCTAAGATCTTTTTACAGCTAAGAGACTTGAACTTCTGTGCTCAAGATAGCTAAAATTATGTCTGTACATGACTATTCAGAGATCCAAGAAAGCTGGTGTGGCACAGCTACCAAGCTGTCCAGCAGAAAATACTAGCAAGGAGTGCAGAGACAGAGTGGTTTTGTATTTGTGAAGACACACGATCTGCAGTGAGCTGCAGAAAAACACTTGCCCGTACTTATCAAGGCTTCGAGTTCATAAACTTGAATTCTTTCTCAAAGTGAAACAATTAAGTCTCCAAAACACATCTCAGAGGCAAATAAATAATCATACTATTATCTTTTAATTTAAATCTTTGAGCTAACTAATCACAGAGTTACAGAAGCCATAAATGAAACTGTCTTCTCAAAATGGGCCAATTAACTGCCAGCTACCAAAAAGCACCAGCCACTGTGCTGCGACATGTCCTGAATACAGATGCAATCACCCCATCCGTTCCAAGTTCCAGTTTCCATGTGAGAAAGACTCACTGAGCCAGGCAAAAAAAACCAAAAGTCCAACAACAAAACTGTAAGCTACTACTTGAAAAGCTCGGGTATAAATAAAACAGATGCTTTAGTTTGTTTTGTATAAGGTGGCAATCGAAGATCAGTCATTCATGAATCGAACAAGTGCTTCAAGTCTGTTGACTCAACAGCGCTGTCACAGCACCACAGCTCCCCCTCAGAATGCCTTCTACACTGACTCCCATAGGCAACATAATCCAAGGATTGCTTTGTTTGAGATGTGACTAACAAACCTCTTGGCAGTAGCTACATCTCTGCTATTGTTCAGAACTCCAGAAATAATTACAGGTAACTAAAGAAATTCCAAGGCAAAACATTAGGCACGGATGGGACGTTACATGAGCCAACGTTACGTGGATACTAAGCTATGACTTCAGTTTATATTTTCAACCTGGCTACCTATGAAGATCAGCATTAGTTCAGCAACTAAATCCTTCTATGGCCAAGGCCTTAAGCCCTCTAAGACTGGGCATTCTGCTGCTGAGTCAGAAGAGATACTAACTGGGAATTTAATTATCAAATCAAAAGTAGTTCTTCGTGGTAATTACATTTTTAATTACAAAAGTGAAAGCAACTGGGATATTATGAAATAACAAGTCCTGTGCATAATTCCAGAACTGGAATCAACAGATCTTCACAAAAAGAGAATACATAGTAGAAAAGAAGTGAGAGACTTAACATCCCTAAAGCAGCTTTTGTGAGGAATGAATGTAGCTGCCACTTGGATGCTAAAGCAGTATATACTTTGTAGAGATGAGAGAGGAGCTAAAAAAGGGGCATTACATACATGCATCAGTGGTTTGGTTCAGGGAGAAAACAGTACAGGAACTTCAGTACCATAAAAATTTGAAGTTACTACCTATTACATGTACACTAGATTTAATTACCTGTTACCTATTAGATTCCCTTAGTAAATAATTCTTAATAGCATTTCCACAGAATAAGTAATTTCTTTAACATGAAGGCACTTCACCTTTTAAGTAAAAAGTTCAAAGCTTCAAATGATTTAATTAATGCATGCACTAAGTTACAAAGTTACTTCTTTTTAGGTTGTTCATTTTGCCAAAAAGGTGGTGTTATATACATTAGAAATGTATTCCATGTGTTTCTGTCTCACATACATGGCTTTGTCATCCAAGAAACCAGAAATGGTATTTGATCAGCATCCATGAAACCAGAAATGGTATTTGATCAGAAGTTTTCACATTCAATAAACTTGTTCATGAGTGTAGTTTTCTTCTCTGTTTTCTTGGTGCACCCACACAAACTCTGGGTTTGTATTTAAAGGTCAATGATCAGAAATACATGTAAAGTTCAGATCCTAGCTTCAAGTTGCACTTCCACTTGTGCAAAGCATAAAGAATGCCTACAGAACACAGAAAACAATGTAAGACTTGGGTTTCATTAGTGCAGTAAAAATGAAGCCTCCTTATCTTATGCATTATCGCTAGAAAAATGCTTTACTGGGACATGTTCCAGCCTATCACGAACACTCCTGAGGCTGAATAAGATTCCTCAGTATTCACCACCACTGCTCCAATGGAAGGTTCTAATCAGAACCTTTTTTTTTTTTTTCTGAGGAGGACTTGATGAATGTACCTTGTACCTGAAGAATCAGCTGCAAATTGTGGGGGAAATCCACACAGAATCTCCTCTTGGCAAAAAAGGATGGGCAATATCAGTTGCTAAGATAGAAATATAAGTGCAATCTGTGTCAACAGAATATCCAAAACAGAGAGGGTGTCTGCTTAAAATCTCTTAAGACTGAAAATGAAGACAACCATCAGCCACATTAAACACTAGGCAGCCTGTTACCAAAAGACCTTGGGTGGGAAAGAGTCAGCTTAAGATGAAAGTATAAAAAGCACTAAAATTCCTAACAGTGAGAAGAGAAGCAGTCAAAATCTGGTGTCACACTGAGATGATGCTCTCCTGGCACCTCAAGCTCTGTGGAGGCCTGAGAGAGCATCCTTCCCAGTAGGAAAGAGTAGCCTACATTCTGTCCAGTGGGAGGACACTACAGGGTGCAAAAAGCACTAAGTGATCCTAGGGTACTTGCACATCATCTTGTGGGGTGCCATCCCAGCAGGTGGGTGGATTGAGGGTAGGGATCAGCACAGGCATGCATGCACCTACAGCATCCACATCTCCACATTAGATGGATGTAAATAAGAGTAACATACTCCTAGAAGCACAGACTCTTAGAATCCAAACCTCCTGTTAAAGGCAGAGGTGAGTATGTAACTGCAAATGTCTGGGGGCTGGCTACAGAAGGGTGTTTAGATATCCGATGGTGTTTGCCAGTGTTTTTAAGGGTCTAGCACAGTCATTCATCTGTTATATTGCTACTATTAATCCTGCATGTATAGTTCACAGACTAATAGTTAACAACAAGCTATTAACAAATCAACACACCACTTGAATTACAACTTAAGCTACAAGTCATTTTTCCCCAAAACAAGCACATGCTCTCTCTTCAGTGTTTTCTACTTCACACCAATAATCAGCCTTTGGCTAATACTTAACTATCTAAGGTTTGGGTTTTTTCCTTTTTTTTTATTCACTTTTTCCTTCACCTGAGGGCACCTAAGGTATTTAAGAAATCAACCAACTAGCTATACAGGTCACATTTGCTTCACTACTCAGTCTAATTCCAATCAAACTACCACAATAAGTCCTCCCTCCAAAATAAAGGCTCCAAAACCTTGACCAAAACAAATCATGCCTTTGAAAAGTGGATATTAAATTCTTAGGCTGGAGAGATGAAAAACTAATAACATATATGCTGGATTTCTTAATGTGGCTTCTTGAACAGTAAGCTCTAATGAATTTCATCTGCAACATCAACTCTTGGCATCAGGACATTCCAATTAAACATCACAGGAAAGATCAAAGTTTCTCCCCCTACAATGGAACAAGTTTAGTTTTAGCTCACTTCTAAAAAACACAGGAAAAAAATTGTCAGGTTTATTTCTTTTTTGAGTGGAGCGAAAAACACAGTTATATTTAATTTTGCATGGTTCACTTAGAAAAATGTCATCAGTAGAAGTTCATAACTTAAGAGGCAATCAAGAATCCTTTTTCATGTTTTAACTACACAAACTGAGCCTTTTGAAAGTGTAAGAATTGCAGAATATAATGCTTTGGCTAAAAAGAGTGGGGCCCCATCATCATTTTATATCCTAAGTAGACCTGCATAAAACAGCACATTAATAGGTCTTGTAATTGAAGACACTGAACAATCACAGTCATAGATCTAGGACTTGGATTACTCAAAATAATTATCTCTCAGAATTCTTTTTCCTTCCTTCTGTAATCAAGATTAGAGCATTCTGTATTACATACCAGGATTTTTAAAACTAAGCTTACAAGAGACATTATGTCACCTTAGCAACTACTTTTTAGAAGTCACACTGCAAAAGCTGATTTGTAACACGCGCTTTAACTAGAATTAAAATCATTTCTAGATGAGTAATTGGCAACCACATTCATCATTACAGTTTCAGAAAGACATAAAGACTTGTATTTGAAAAAGAGAATAAATATATAACAGTCTTTTGTGAACAACATATAGTAAACCAACTGTTTTCAAGACTACTTATGCAAGTGGCATACAAAGCAAGTGGCTAGTGGAAATCAGAGTAAACTACAATTCCAAGAAATATTACTGAAAGGAAAAAAAGCAACTAAGAAACACACAGAAAAACAGTTATTGAAATATAGTCAGCCAGGGAAACAAACACCTTACCTTGTCAGCCACATGCCCCCTAAATCAAATCAATACTGCTCCAATGCCATATCTGTTACTCCCTGTTTCTATTACTCCTCATCCCTTCTCCAAGTCAACTGAATATCTGTACTACTTCTCTTCCAAGTGCTAAGAAGGAAACTATTCTTCCATTTCTCTCCATCAAGAAGGTACCTTCCCCATTAACAACAAAGTTCTTTACTGTTTATATATCCCATCCATGGAATATGGAATCAAAGAACTGGAAATTCTTCTCCGTAACTTAACTGAGTGCTTCAAACAAGCACAGCAGGAGCACTTCTCCAATTAACATTTACCCAGCACATTCCACCTCCTCATTCCCTTAACACATCTGAGTCACAACCACCAGCTCAAGTGACTGGAACTCAACCTACTAAAGCAAAAAAATGCAGAAAGTTACAGTTGTTTGACACATAACTTTATAGGAACCAAGTCAGGGACGACCTGACCTGTAAAGAGATGCGGTGTCTTGCATTAAGTCCATTGATGTACTATGAAAAAATGAAGGCTTTCAGAGAGGCAAGCTCTTCGTTTAGTCAGCATTAAGAGTTATAAAGATTACCAGACCCCTAACAACCCTGTTTCCAGGAGGGTTCTTATTTCCCCAAGAAAAAATTAAAAATGAACTCACTCCTCTTCAATACTTATGGATTAAGCTTGTAAGTAAAAACAGGGAAGAAGACTTCATCTCTCCTTATCAGGAGGTCTTGTACCTTCTCTGCCTATTTCTTATTTGAAGCCAAAGTTCACTAGATAAAATAAACTCTCAAATGAGGCCCTTAAATTGACCTTCTACTCAGCTGAATATTGCACAAACAGCTTCTTCTTAAACAGCATTTCTGTTTATTTTGAAAACTTCAGAGTTGGTTAAGCAGTAGGAGGTAACTTTAGTATCTGTATTAAGTCTTTGAATCGTGATTTGAATTGTAATCCTTGACAGAGTATGAAGGTTTCTGCCTACCTTGCCTATTTGGTCTGTGCCACATCATTCTGCCAAACTCCACCTGCTGGGTAATCTTCTTACCACAGGTCTAGAGAAGCTTTTGTTTCACCTGTATATAGGTGCTTTGTCAGTACAACAATAAACCTGAATGAAGGATATAACTGATTATATATTCTTTATGCTTTTCCATTCTACAGTTCTCTACAATCAAGTGAAATCTCTGGGTAGATTTTCTCTAAACAACTCTGGTTAACTGACCCTATTTTCTTTAAACATCTCAGGTTAATTGGCCATATTCATAACTAATACTCATTTCTGTTAATGCAATTATATACAGGAAAAGTCATAGCTCCGGTATACTTGTTGCTTTTCAGCCTCTGATAGTACAAACACAGAAAGTAATGTGCAAATTGACTTTTAACCAATAGTAGAAGAACTACCTTCTATTTTTTCAAATGCTATGAGATAAAAGAATAGAACAAAAAATGCGTTGCAACTCTAAGAGAGTACCAACTCCAGAGAATGCCAATTCCAAGCCAATTCATTTGAAACATACACATCCACCCGAGTGGCAGGTAATACTTCTGCTTGCTCCTCCTTTCAGTCAGTAAATTAAATCACACTATATAAAGGTTATTGAAGCTACAATGAAGCATCTAACTTTCCTTATGGCTGAACTCTACTGTTCACGTTCAGAAACATTTCTAGCTGTAAAGGTAGAAGGGAAAGTGAATTTGAGGGCTGTGGGTAAAATATAGCAACCTGAGATATTTTTGGAATACTGAACTTAAACATTTCCTTATATACACCAGTAAAACATTCCAATTTCAAGTAAGAACTGACTCTAACTTTTTACCCCTGATTTCCAACCCACAAAAAAAACTTACTGTGTTTTTGCTGTTATTTTCTGTTATGGTACGTCTTATAAATACACTTTCCACTAATCCTCACTATGATCTAACATCCTTTAGGAATAATTCACTGAAGACTTGCAGAGCAGTCTGGGCTACTGAAATGCTGGAAGAGACATTATGTTTGAGGATAATATTTTAATTAAAAGTTGAGAGAGGATACATTCACTTAGAATATGGCTCATATTTCTATAGAAACAAAAAATAAACACCATTTTACACACATGATGTTGTAGCACATGCAGTAAAAAAAACCAACCCACTGCCTTCTGATTATTGTAATTCCACAATGATGCCATAAAACAAGCACAAGTGAAGACTATTTGCGATGAAGTTTTACAGAAGATTCAAGAGAACTATTTCTGATTAAGAACTATTTTTTTCCTCTTGAAAGAAGTCTGTCTATTTTTGCCAGATCTCCCAGTGAAACTGTTGCAGAACCTCTCTGGGCTGGTCTTGCCTAAAAAAAAAAAACCAGAAAGAAACAATAGAACTAATTTTACTTTTAAGTACTTTGTAGAAAGCTTTAAAAACATTAGTAGTTTTAAAAGCACCTTCAAATAGTTCAGAAAGTAGTTCAGCTTCACATTACCTGTGATTCGTGGAACTTCCAGCCAATCATGTAGTAGATTTGGAAGGTGGCAGGTACCGAGCCATCGCTGTTTCCATACATTTCTGTTAGGGCAGGAAGGGAGAGAAAAAAGGGTACATAGAATGTCAGTTCTAAGAAAGAGTTAGTTCTCAGAATATTAGAACTAAGGATGACATACTCATCATAATGACTCTTCGTGAAAGATTTGGGACAATAAAAATATCTCTTACTGGTGCATCAACATAGTTCAAATCCTGTCATTATAATTAAGGTTAAAAATATCTGAATGATAATGGTATTCTGTTCTGTTCCAAAACCTTAGGCTTGGGGTATTTTACAAGCAGGTCAGGAAAGAAGATACAGAAAATATGTCTTTAGAGTCATTTCAGATTAACTCATGGCCTCTCAAATACTTACCTCGGTATATCGCAGCAGCTGCCAACATTGTCTCTCTGTGTAGCAGAGGTTTTCTATTCCAAGAGCAATTACTCTCCCCCATACCTAAAAATATGTTTTAGCTTTAAGAAAAAGAAGATACAGCATATGCCATGAGTTAAGTATCATGCACTAATGGCAGCTTTTTTTTTTTTAAAGCACAGAATCCTCCAACTCTCACTGTAAGAAAGAACAATACACCACAGATAACTAGGTGAGTTTCTTACCTGTAAGAATTCAAGCCTTTTAATGCCAGTACTTGGAAATTTACAGTTTGTATTGCTAGGAATTATTACTTCTTCAGCCTGAGTCTTCCAACATTGAGGTTTTCTTTCAAGCACTAGTACAAAGTGTTCGTACGGTCAAAGCACTCATTTATTTTTTAACAGATGAGCATCAAAATTACCATCCCTAGAGATTTTTTTATGAATAAATAAGGAGAATTCTAATATCTTTAATCATACACTGTATTTGCATGTTTTTGCATAAAATTAAAGTTTTCTTCTCATTAAGGAATTACTGTAAACAGCAGATGATTCAAACTCTGTAGAAGCTCTCAATTGCTCTTAAGTAACAACTGTGTGCAAATGACTGCTTTACAATCCATTACAAATGCATTCAGAATACTAACTCAATTGCTAAGCATCTCTATTTTTTGCTTTCCTGAGCAGACTCTGATTTGAGGGTCTGTTTATTCTCATTCCAGAGCAGTTTCCTGAATGTCCTGATAATTAGGAAGGCTTGCAGGAAAAGATAGCATGTGGGACGTACGCCTCTGTCTCCCCTTCATGGCTTTTCAGCAGCTTACACTGAACAGACCCATACGGAATGGGAATACAGGGGAAGCAGAAAATTCATAGCAGGTCATCAAGTAGCACATCTTTGACTTCTTACCAACAGAAATCTGCTGACAGTCATAACGTCCTGACTCACCAGAGATCAGGAAGTAAGGAATGCAACCCCTGTTACACCAAGGAAGAGATTTTATGAGAGTGGTGAAACACCGGCCAGAGAGCTGGTACATGCCCCATTCCCAGAAACACTCAAGGTCAGGTTGCACAGGGCTCTGAGCAAGATCATCTAGTTGAAGATGTCCCTGCTTAATGCAGCAGGGTGGGTCAAGATGACCTTTAAATGGCCTCTTCCAATCCAAACCATTCTATGAATTTAAGACTTGGAATTAAGAAACACACAGAGAAACTCTTCTGTGCCCACATCACTCACATACGAGGTAATCATGTTCCCACAAAGTACATACTTGCCTTGCAAGTCTTCCATAACCTCAAACAACCCTGGGTAGTTGACCTGAATTTCATCAGTATCCTGAAAGAATTGAGAAGCTTAGTTTTAGAGCATATCACACTAAACCAGTAGCATTATGTCATCCTCAGAGCTGCTAACAGACTATTCATCTGCCACTTCTGTTCGAACTATGTATCTCAGAAGAATAAACTGTCTTAATATTTCTGAAAAGTTTTGTTTAGTAGCCCAAGTGCAATAATATACTCTGTAAAATGCCATCATTTTCTTCTTGGTTTTAGAAAAAAATCTAAAAGTTTTTTTTTTCACACAGGTCTAACGTTCTCTGACACTAAGACCACCATCCCAATTTTACTGGGCCACTAGCCAAAGACACACTTCAGTTTCATTAAGCACAGTAAAGCCAAGAACAGAGGCCGTCCAGACTATTTCAGAAATTTCTTCAGCAAGGTGCATGACATTCAGAAGGAAGTACTGCATCAATAATATACCCACAAATACTATTTTTTATATAACAGCAGCTCTGATGTGCTGGATTGTTCTGTCTGATTGTTCTCTTATCTGTAATTACCACAGTCAGGGTGTTAAAGCCAGCTCTCGACAGCAGGTGTCCTAAGTCAGAGACAGCAGTGAATGGTGATACATGAGGAGAAAATCCTCCTTCTCTCTCCAATTCTGCTAACTGCAAAGAGCAGCGAAGCTCATACAGAGTGTCTCCCCCAAACATTGCACCAATGAATACTCCATCTGGCTTAAGAACTTGGTGAATCTACAACACAGAAGAAAACAGAAATTAATGTTTTCTTCTTATTAAGCCTAATGTAAATAAAAAGCTCTTAGGACTTACTTTTTAAAATGAACTTAAAAGCAATCATTATAATAGATATAAGATTTTAAAGACTGACACCATTTCACAAGACAAGCTACCAAAGCTTTGGTAACACTGCAAGAGAAATAATCTGTCTGAAAAGAGACTCCTAACAAAAAGTAAATTCCTACTCTGACACTTGAAGTCAGGAAACACAAAACGCACTGTGGAAATTGAGGGTAAAACTATTTTTAGTTTAGTGACTTTTATAACAAGATCCTCCATTCATTCACTTCTGAAAATAAGGCAGTGCACAGAAGCTGTCTTCACCTTTCTCAGACAAGGGCAATAAAACTCACTTTAATATCTTGATTTAAGAGAAACAAAGGCTTTAGTTTCCAGTAGTGATCTTTGCATTTCTGAACACACACAAGAGTAACGCAGTTCCAGTGTCTACACCTTATTTTTAACTATGCAGAAGAGCAATGACAACTTCAATGCCAAGGCCAATAAATTGATGGTTTGGTGGGATTCTTTTGAATGGCAATGATCCCTG
Source organism: Colius striatus (assembly GCF_028858725.1). NCBI lineage: Eukaryota > Metazoa > Chordata > Aves > Coliiformes > Coliidae > Colius > Colius striatus. Next base: position 115,484,322 of record NC_084760.1, read on the forward strand.
GTTTAGATACCTGAAGAGCCACCAGGCTAACAAGACAGCAAAAACTTAACAGTTCACATTACAGATTTGAAATAGACTTTTAATTGACAGGTAAGAAATTTATGCAGTTGAAATCAGTTTCCATTAGTTTAAGCCAGTGGTCTCAAAGTAGGAAATGCGCATTTGTGATGAAAGCTGGCCAAGAACCCCAGTTCCTCCCACTTTGTGGGATATTGTAATATGTAATTTATTTTTACTGAGGGGGTAAAAATGTTTGAAACTCCACAGATCACTTAGATCCCAGAGAAAATTATCTATTTCTTCCCAAGATTGTTTTAAGTACTGAAGGCATTCCTACTTCTATTTCTCTTAATTTCATAATGGCAGGGTACTCCCATTCATACCAACAGGTGACAGAGAACAGCATTGTAATGACTGAGCAATTTGAAACCAAAGAAAAAACCAGCCAACTGATTAAAACGTTCCTTGTGCTTGCTCCAAGATTACTTAAGAAAAAAAAAAGGCATTTGCAGGAAGGAGCTGAAAAAATGCTAAATCAGATTTTTCAATTAACAGTTTCACTCTTCCATCCTCAACAGGGATTTGCTTGACTTCAAAAAAAAAACCCCCTTTATCTGCACAAAGCTGTGTTCCAAACTGAACAGCTGAGACATAGAAAAGTCAAAAGTTCTATAAGTTAGTTTTGGAGAAGTTAGATGGAGAAAACTCTTGTGCAACAAGTAGTAAAAGATCACACACAATGAAAACCAATAGCGTTGCCTCAGATTATGTTAGTTACCATGATCTCAGCTGTTGAGACTATAAAACATTACAAAAGTATGTTGTTTCAAAGTTATTTACTCCAAACTGATTTGAGACAATAATTAAGTAGAAATATCAACTGATGCTCCTCAAACCGCTAAGAATACTTTTATGAAACAAGAGATATTTCTGTGACTCTTATTTACAGAGGATCTGGAAACACAGAACAAGTGTTGAAGACATAATGGCAAGTGTTGATTTTTAGTATTAAAAAATAGATTCTTACCTCTTTAAAAGCTCTAGGAAGGTCGTTCACCCAATGTAAACTGGAATAATAGCATACATTTTTCAGTTGCATGTTCGTTAAAACTTGAGGAATGCCAGTAATTGTTACATTATCTAAGTAAGCTTCAGAAGCCAAAACAACAAACTAGTTTCTCCAACTGCCTAAAAGTGATAATAAAATAAAAAATGTCCATACAAATAGCTTTAAATTTTGGTTGTGGATTTTTGTTTTGTTTGGAAGATGAGAAAATGCAAGTTCTGGAGATTAATTTGTCCAAACACAGAAAGAGAGAAGTTACACATGTTTTCAAGTATACTTCTTATTGCTGTTTAATGGACTATTAATCTTTTTATCTCCTTTTTTTTAACTTAAAGTTACTCTGAAAATTATATTCTTTAATATTTTAACCAAGAAGAGTAGTGTAAATAAATTATTAACACATACCTTAAGCTGCTGACAACAAGATCAAATGTATCTTCTTTGAAAGGAAGGAATTCCTCATCAGCTACAACATGCACTGTAGGGATTTCAGATGCCACAGCATTTTTCTAACGTTGGGTTAGAAGAAAAATAACATCAGAAACTCACTACTTTTACTTTCCTATATTATGGAAATGAAGCATATAAGCATTCAGAAAGCTACTTACTAGAGCATTCTCTGCAATATCAACTTGAATGAGTTTTTCAACTGTTTCCTGAAATAAAAGTTAAAAACTCTTATCAAGTATTTTAAATGGTTTTACAAGGTCACATTACTGTTCCTTTTTGAAGGTAACTCAGAAGGAATCTCTTCAACATTTGATAAAAACTTTATATAAGGCAGAAAACAGCTTTTCTAACAACATAGTACATAGTAATTGCTCCCAGAGAGAATAGTTGAGGTTGAAGCAGTAACAGAAAATACTCTTTACTCTTAGTCATAAGTTCAGTCACATATAAATTATGGATTATCAGCCAATTAAGTACTTTTACTGATAGTGCAGTTCATGAAGGGTAAATTTTTCACTACTTAGAAGTCTCCATAATGGTACTTCTCTTTTACAATGAAATGTCTCCAACTGATAGACTGAAAAACATTCATATCTTTAACTCAAGACTAAAGGTTAACCATCACACAACAGATAGCTTCCCTTACACTACCCGTTGTCTAATCTTCAGTGACAACAAATATAGAACATACACACACATCTGAACGACAGCTACAGGTATGAGGGAAGAAAAACGTTTTACCTCATGAATATTTAGATAATTAAGTTATAATAGAGCGCTACTAGGAACCAAAGAGATAAATATGTAGTTGCTTTTAACAATTTTAAGTATGAAACGCCAGTACCTTGGTTAAATGTTGAGCTATGTAACCTCTTCCAGAGCCCAGATCCAACGCAAGAGGAAATGTTCTAAAAGGTAAGTTAGGCAACATAAAACACAATCAAGAAATATAGCTATTTTTATATTTCAGACGCGATTTAGCTTCGCCTGTCAGCTTTCAAACACATCGAGCAAGTTACGAGACAGGCGCACGCCGGCCCCGCGGCTGAGCGCCTCCCCTCACGGCCAGCCTTACCTGGTGATGTCAAACACCCTGTCCGCTATCCGGCCGCCGACCTAGGGGGAAAAGCCCACAGGACAGTGACGCGGGGCACCGCCCGCGCCCCGGGCCGAGCCGCGCCCGCCTCGCTGAGGCCTCCCCCACCTTGCCGAGGAGGCCGCCCCGGGCCGCCAGCCGCCGCCCCCACCTCCTCCCGCAGGTACTCGCACTTGGCGGGCTCGGCCTGCCGCGCCGCCCAGTTCTTCTGCTTCCGCTTCAGCCCCCGGTCGAACGGGCTCAGCGCACCAGAGCCCGCCAAAGAGCCGGTGGGGGGAGAAGCGGCGGCGCAGCGTCCCGACAGCGCCCAGAGCCGGCGGCGGCCGCTGCCCCATCCCAGCACCGGGCGGCCGCAGCCCCTCAGAGCTCGCGCGCCCGCCGCCACAGCTCCCATCGCACGCAGCCGCCCGCCCTGTCCCCTGCCGCGCATGCGCCTCCCGCCCGTATCCTTCCGCCGCTCCCTTTGGTCGGGAGTTGCTTGTCCTGTTGCAGCTGCCGTAGTGACCGCCGGAAGCAGTTTCCGTAGTGACGGCGGAAGCGGCGGCGTCCGCGCGCGGTGGATTGTGGTCGCGGGGGCTGCGTGAGGGCCGGCAGCCGCGTCGCGAGGGAGCGGAGGGGGTGAAGGCCGCCGCCGTTCGCGGTCTGTGGGCTCAGGCTGGTCGGGCACTGTGACGGGGCTTTGTCACCTCCTGGGGTCGGGGAGGGAGTGAGGTGTTGTGGCTGGTGTGGTAAAGGGCAGCAGGCGCCTCGGGAAAGGCTCCGGTGGCGCTGCTGGGCCGGGGCTGCTGCGGGTGGTGCAGGCCTCCGCTCGGTAATGCGCCCGCGCTGCTGCTGGCTTCTTCCCTAACAGGGGCTTCAGAGCGTACAGTAGCTGGGTGAAGTAGAAACTTGAGGTCAGGATTACGGTGAAATTGTTTGAGGGGATCGATAGGGATTCACTTCACGCTGCGCCTGAGGCCCTTGTTGTCTTTTTAGTTGAGTACCCATTATCTGAGGAAGTTAAGGGTTTTTGGCCAGCACTGTGGTAGCTACAGGTTCATTTGCGACTCGTTTAAATTGCTATTTGTGCTTTTGGAAATAACTTTTTAGGTAGTAGTTAGAAATCTAACTTTGCTTAATCATAGAGTCACAGAATGGTAGGATTGGAAGGGACCTTTAGAAATCATCTAGTCCAACCCCCCTGCAGAAGCAGATCCTCTTAGATCAGTTCACATAGGAAAGTGACCAAGCAGGTCTTGAAGACCTTCAAGAAAGGAGACGCCACAACCCCTCTGAGCAGCCTGTGCCACGGCTCCCTCATCTGAACAGGGAAATAGTTTTTCTTATATTTTAAATTGAACTTTTTGTGTTCCAGTTTCATCCCATTACCCCTTGTCCTGTTGCTGGCTACTATAGAAAAGAGGGATGTCCCAACCTCCTGACACCCACCTTTTAGATATCTGTAAATATTAATAAGATCCCTCCCTCTTTGAATTTTTTCCAGTGATGTATCCAAGTCAATATTAATGTTTTTCATCAAGAGCGTGGGGTTTTGGTTTAGTTTATTTACTTTTGTCCATATTCTAGATGTCCAAGTCAAAAATGTCATCCCAAGAGGAAATCCTGAGCGATGGGCGGTTCAGCTGCGTTGCCAGGGATCCCAGATTCTGGGAGATGCCTGAAAAAGAACGTAAAATCAAGATTGACAAACGTTTCCGAGCGATGTTTCATGACAAGAGGTTCAAGCTGAAATATACAGTGGATAAAAGGGGTCGTCCTGTTAACTACACTTCTACAGAGAACCTCAGGAAATTTTATGCCCTGTCAGAATCTGACAGTGATTTTTCAGAAGATGAGAGTAAAGAAAGTACTGAAAAGAAGAAAAAGAAAAAAAAAGGCAAACCTAAAAGAGAAGCAGATTCTGCAAAACTACTCGGCAATGGTCTCCCTAGGGAAGAGAGCAAAATAATCCAACAAGGAGTAGAGCAAACCTGTGAAGCAGTGACAAAGCTAGCTGATGTGACAAATGATGAACAAAAAAAGAAATCTAACTTCAACTTGAAAGAGGACTCTAAGAAATCTGTAACAGAAACTGATTCCTCTCAAGAAAAAAAAGGCCTTCTGCACAAAAGGGGAAGCAAGCAGGGAGATGCATCTGGAGAAAGAATGATTTCAGTTCGAAACAAGTCTTCACAGCCAAGTGGTACTGGATCAGTTAAAGCTCCCAAGAAAGACCATTCCTTTGGGGGAAAAATAAAGGAATCAGGTTAGTTGTTCAAATAACAAGTAGAATTTGTCTATGCTTGCTTAAATGTTGTTGCTTTGGTTTGTTTTATCCATGTTTGTTGTATCCTTGGCATGATCAGTCTTAAAATAGCTAACTTGGCTTGGATTGAGTGTTGCTGAAGAATCAGAGTTGCTCATCGCTTTGTGCAATCAGTACTGGTTCTTCAGGAACATTGTGGACATCCTTTTAATTGCTGGAGCTGAAACTGTTGTTTGGAGAAGTAAAATGTATGGTAATGTATACACTGCTGGATTTTTCATACTGAATATCAGTATGAGGTTTGATATTATGAAGGCTTCAGCATATCAACACATACTGAAAGCATAAGGGTGGTAGCACCAAGCCATTAATATTAGAGTACAGTAGAAAAAATAAGTGAGTTGAAGGAAAAAATGTTCTCTGTATTGCTTGTGGATGTATATAGTCTCCATTATTGTAGTTAGAGTTTGAACTACAATTATGGGCCTAAAGAGAGATTAAATTAGACAAGATGAGGAGGTGATACTGATGATTTCCCTGATGTGATTTGTTCCTCCATCATCTCACTTTTCATGGGTTCTGACAATCTATATAAAGAAAATCGGAGGTTTTTTTCCTCCTTGTAAAGGATCACATGTAATTCCACTGTAAAAAGAGGTATCTAATGTTTCTCTTTCAATGTTCCAGATGCCTCTGATGAACGGGACATTAGTAGAAGCCAATTAGAGGAAGACATTTCTGCAAGTGATGCTTTTGAGTCTGCAGAGTCTGAAGAAGGGGAGCCGGAAGATGATGGGGAAACAGGAGAGGAAGAGGAGCCAGATGATGATGGGGAAACAGGTGAAGAGGATAGTGACTCCGAAGATGATGAAGAAAGTGATATTGGGCCTGATCTAGCTAGAGGCATAGGGAACATTGAAACAAGCTCAGAGGATGAGGATTTAAATGACATATTTCCAAAGGAGCCAGAAATAGAGCATTCGTGGCGCGAGCTGGATAAAGATGCTCCTCGTGGTGATGAGGTAACAATACTTTGCATGTGAAAAGCCGCTGAATAACAAACTCAGGAATGTACTCTGTTCCATATAGACCTTCATCTAAAGAACAGTTCAGGAAGGTAGTTATTGTAAACATTTTTCAGTCTTTTAGTTAAGGTGAAATTGGCTGAGAAGGGGAGACTTGCAGTTTTCACTGCTCTCTTCCTTTCTCTCTAAGCAGAGGCTTACCTGAAGATAGATAAGCTATCTGTAAGTGAAAGAGTAAACAATTGAGTTTTTCAGAATTTGCAGTGTTTAGGTAGTACAGGTTTTGTTCACTATTGATTTTTCTTTCACTTTTTAAAGTTTAACTTCTTAATCTTTAATCTTTAAGAAATTAAGAAATCATCAGACACCAAAGTAGGACTTGCAAACTGAGCACAATTGGTGTGTAAGAAAACCCAGTATTATGCTGCAGTTCCAGTACTTTGATACTAGTTGCTATTGTGATTAATCATACGATGAAAACAAAATGCTCAGTGCTGATGTAACTACAGTCTTAAGTCACAGATTGATGCAGTCCATTCTGTGATGCTTCACTGTTTTTGTTCTTTTTATCTGCTTTGATGGTTGCCGCTTCTGACCTTTGCTAGTTTAAGAGCTACAGAGTCTTGAGGAAAATGCTTATTTCATTTTTTCAGCAGTTTGTTGCTGACTTTGACTTTTATCAAGGAAAGCTGCTAGAGAATTGTGTATTCTCAGTCAGGAATTAAACCTGTGAACTTTATGTCCTTTTTTCCCCAACCCCTCTCTTTTCAGGTTACAAGGAGACTGGCAGTTTGTAATATGGATTGGGATAGGTTGAAGGCTAAGGATTTGCTGGCTTTATTTAATTCTTTCACACCCAAAGGAGGAGCAGTGTTTTCTGTTAAGGTAAGGCCCAATTTCTAAAAGGAATATTGGCTTTTACTCTTAAAAAATATAAAACCCCAAACCAAAGGAAATATTAACATGGCAAATGAGAAAGTATGTTGCAATATAACTTCCTCTGTTAGAATTAAAGGTGTGCTGCTTTTCAGCAATGGACATCTGTTTGGTAGAGTTAGAGCCCGAAACTGTTAAATTATCATGTTTATGAGGTTGGCTCTAAGTGCTGTTTTTCTGGGACTAAAAGTGAAGTTTTCTTGAGTCTAGCAGGGGGACACTATGTTTCCTTGCATAGTTAAATTTTCAGTTGTCTTTGTGATAGATAACCCAACCTAAATTCTGATCATTTCTAAATTATTTCCAACCCCTTTTACCATTGCACAACACTTCTTTCTCATCACCTTTGAGGAGTTAATAGATTTATTAAGTACTGGTCAGGTCAGTCTTTTTTTTTCCATTTTTAGGATCTGTCTCCACCTTTCTGAGAAATTTTAGTCAAATGCCTCATTATGAAAGGGGCCACTGTGAAGTGAACTAAGTCAGAGTCCCTGTTGTTCTTCATCTGTCCCAAAATATCCTCATTCCTGGCAGGTATTATAAGCAGTTTGTTGATTCTACTGTGTTTTTTTCTGTAAAATAAGTTATTTAAAGCTCTTAGAGTTGATCCCTTTACTGATTTCAGGGAAAAAGCCCATAAAGTCTAAAAAGGCTTTGTGAGGTACTTTTTTCCTTAGTTGGTGTATGTTGTGCTGCTACAGTTAAAAATGTACTTTTGTGGTATTTTATTTGTAGATTTATCCTTCGGAGTTTGGAAAAGAGAGATTGAAAGAGGAAGAACAAAAAGGACCCGTGGAACTATTTGATCTTCCAGAGAATACAACAGAGAATGACGGGTATTAACTTTCTCTTCCAGTGAGAGATAGAATATTTTAATTCTCAGTGAAAGTCTGTATCAGTTCCTGTTCCAAAAGTGTCCTGTGTGGAAGTCTCATGTTGACTCCTTAATTTGATAGCTTCTTCAAGGCATATTTTATAGTTGGCCCTGGTTCATTGTCTGTGCGTTGTCATAAGACTTGAGAAAATTTGCCTGTGGATAATTTAGCTGAAAATTTTTGTTGTTTATCTCATTGGAATAATAAATACAAGAAATGTGTGGAGAGCTTAACTTAGCATTTCTCCTCTATGAATTGCCATTCATGCAGTAAACTCCCTTTGTTGCTTACAGTCAAAATTCTCATGTGTGTAATCAGCAGGGACCTTAACGTAGGCCAAGGACTCCCACGTTGAGATTTCTTGAATGCCACCAAGAGCAACCCTGGCTTGCTAGACTGAGCTCATCAGTCCAGGCTTCTTCAGGCATGTCTCTTTGGGTTTTTTTTCTTCCTTTTGTTCTGCTTGACAGTCTTTTCTATATGGAACTGGAGAGTTTTTGCATTCATATTTTTGTTCAGAACTTCCAAATGTTTGGCAGTTTGACCAAGGCCACTTTTGTATAACACAATCTGCTGGACTGCCCTGTGTTTGAAAAATCTGGATGCTTCTAAAATTAGTACAGATCCCTTTGAAGAAAGTCTCTAGTGCATCAAGTAACTAACTGTGTGATGAACTGACAGTGTGTGCTGAAGTCGGCTTCACTGTGTGCATCAGGGTACATCCTGAATTTGCTGTGCAGGGGGCTCTAGAAATTCTGGAATACAACAAACAGAAATCCAAACATCCCATAGATACCTCAGGGATCATTGTGCATCTGCCCCTGAAATTCGCAGGACAGGACCTCAGCCTTGTGAGCTCTCTCCTACGTCCCTCCACCAATTCATTTACAGTCTTTTTTTCCTGCTTTTCTTTTTCTCTTGCTCTTCTGTGATACCACCACCACCTGTGCTACCCAAGTTAGTATCTTGATTCCCTTCCTCAACCTTGCCACTTTCTTAGTCATCCCTCCTACGCTGCCTCTTTGTAGTGTGAGCATCTGCAATCCTGTCCTTACAGTCTCCCAGTTTCTCTTAACATGTATTCTTACGAACATCCTTTTCATCAGCCTGGTTAGAAGACAGAATAATTACAGGTAACTTGATAGTAGCTATTAAATACTACTTTTGGTGGCTTACACAGAGAGATACAAATCTGCTGCTCTAACCTTACAAAGCCTGTCGGAAGCAGTCATATACAGAAAGTGTACACTTAATTCATTGTGTGAATTAGTCTTTTTACTTGAGTAGAACTGAGTGGAACTTTTTGCTATTGAACATTAATCTTATGATGATCAGGAGAGTGTTTGGGTGATGCCTATTTTTAAGGAGTTGAAATAAAACGTTTTGCATATGAAAAGTTGTTAACTTGATTGTGGTGTTTTTCACTTTTTGCAGGCTTTATAGGGAAAAACTGAGGGAGTATCAATTTAAGCGACTGAAATACTTCTATGCAGTTGTAGAGTGTGATTCTCCTGAAACAGCCAATAAAATTTATGAGGAATGCGATGGACTGGAATTTGAAAGTAGCTGTTCTTTTATAGACCTGAGGTAACTCGAGTGAGGACTTTGTTACATGTTGGGCCAAGGGAGGGGAGGGAAAATTAAAGCCTGTTTAATATAATTTGAGGTAAACCATATTGTCTTTATTTCGTAACCAAAAGGAGATAAATAAATTAGACATCCAGTGAGTTCTTAGGTTTCCCTTTGATTATTTTTTCTTCTTGAGCATTTTTACTGGAATATGGGACGTTTGAGAGGATTTCTGCATAGGGAGGTTATTCTCGGAGAACTTGGGTAAAATATTCTAGATGCATCTCCAACCTTTTGGTACAATTAAGTGGTAGGATTTAGAAAACAAAACAACATCCTGCTGTTGTTTGGTTTTTTGGTTGTTTTTTTTCCTTCCCCAAGGGTCCAGAATTGTCTCTTTCAGAAATGCTTACTGCAGGACAAGAACATTGGTGCTGGTGTCACAAAGCTGCAATAGATTGCTATGCCAGCCCCTATGAAAGAACTGGGAGCTCTGTTATTTCAGAAGCCATGTTTAGGAAATAAAAGAATTTTAGATTATAGTGTGCTTTTTTTTGTTGGCATTTGCTTTTGTTACAAAGAAGCCTTCTAGTCTGAGCAGAAAAGTTACTAAATCATGTGAAGTTAGGACAGGAGTTGGCTTTGTCTGTTGTGTCCCGTGTTATGGGCGCTTCGGGAAGTCAGTGAAAGAGAAGTTTTTTGCTTTGAATTGTTTTCTGGAGGAACTTGGATCATTTTCTTTGAACTTTTCTGAAGATGAAGATTCACTTCTGCCAAGTGAATATGTAACCAACCTCTCATGCTTTGAAACATAGGGAGATGTTTTACCACGGACACAGCTGTTCAGAATTCTCCAGTGCTTTTCCTAATCTACTTTGTTCAATTTTCATGTTTAATAGTATTCATCTTGTTACGATTCTATGATTAAAAAAAAAACCCAACAAACAAACAAAACCCAAGTAGTTTCTCATGTAGTGCACAAGGGTTTTTTTCATCTATTATTACATGTGACTTGGGTCTTTTAATTTTTTCCCTCCTAATTGTCACGCTGGAGATGTACCAGACTTTCCAAAAATTATTTGAAGTTTTTAGTTTATGCTTCCAAATTCTATTTTATTCATGTTTCCCTTTTGCATTTTTTAATCCTAAGATTCCTGAAAAGATGATTCTTAAACTACAGTTCTCAAGAAACACCCAGAACTTTTCTAATACCAGACTGAAAGTTGTTTAGTTTAATTCCCCAACATCATGGTGTTAAGTAGAAAACCTGTGGAATAGTTGTGCAGAAGCCCAAGAGTTGATCTTATGTGTGTGTAGTACTTGCCCATTTCTTTTATTTCCTTTTCAAGCTTATCAACTTTTTAGCAAATCCTTTACTGTACTCATGAAAAACTTTGACTGTTTATAGTAAGAAATTTCCCAGTGTATTTGAATAGTAACATATTTTGTTTGTCTTTTAAGATTTATTCCTGATAATGTTACATTTGATGACAAGCCAAAAGATGAAGCCACAGAAGTGAACGTAGCTGCATATAAACCTAAGTACTTCACATCTGCTGCTATGGGAACATCAAAGGTACCTTTCCAGTGTTTTTCTAATGTTTTTCTAACATGCTTAGTTTTATTTTCAGCTTATAAATTGTATAAGTAGCAGGGAAAAGATTCCTGGTGATCTTCATCATTAGGAAATAAAGACATGAAACATGTTAAAAGATATAAACATGTTACAGAGCCACAAGTTGTAACCCCATAAATAAGCTTTAGTTTTTAAAAGAGACTTGACTTTGTTACAAAGTAAATTCTCTCTTTTGTCCTCATTGTATCTCTATTCAAGTTGCACATGGAATTACTTTGTTATTCACACTTAATCTTCTAATTTGTCTGAAATGGGTGGTACTGCCAGACTGAAACAGTTGCCTCCTTTCCCTGTAGCTATTCATTCCCGCTCTGTTTTATGTCACAGTCAAAACTTTAATCTGGTCATGAAGAGAAATGGATTGGATAAGTAATTAGGTGAGGCATAAGTCATTTCTGCTGGATCATTTTTCAGTCACATGTCTCACTTTCTGGTTGAGGATGCAATTGCACAAACACTTCCACTGTGTGGCACCAGGAAGGAGTAGCTTCTGGAAGAGCAACAGAGAGGAGTTGGTAGCTGCTCCAACACCAGTGTCTGCTGCCACAAAAGAGATCTGGTTTAGAGATTTTGCATTGTGACCTGCAGTTACAGAACCCTTTAGTGCACGGGGAGACTTCTTTGTTCTTCTATATAGTTAAAACTAATTGAAACTCATTGTAGAACAAAGGCCAAAAAGTTGTGATTAAATTTATTTCACAAAATGCTCATTATAGCTCATTTTGTAGACAACATTAATAACATTTACATTGCTTCTGAAATTGAAGGTATCAAATAAATGTTTCATTTTAGTGTGTCTGCTTCTACAAGTGGCTTTCTTGTTTTTAAGGTAGATATCACCTGGGATGAGACGGATCATGAGCGAGTAACGTCACTTAGCAGAACTTTTAACAAAGAAGAGCTTCTTGACATGGATTTTCAAGCTTATTTGGCTTCATCTAGTGAAGAGGAGGAAGAAGAACAAGGTATTTATATTAATAAGTGTTGTGCACAAAGTCATTAGCTGCAGTGTTTTGAACACCAAGTTATTTAAACATGTAAGTGCATAAATCTATTTATAGCTCAATATAGAAGTTTCTCCTCTATACACATACTAAAGTCTCTTCAGGGCAAGGAGATACTGCAGAAGCCGCCCCAAGACCATGCATTTTGGAGTGACCTAGACAGTGTTGAATGCACTGCAGACCTTTAGAAGGTCCTGAAAGAGATGTAGCTTATACAGAGCTTCCTCATTCCATCAGTAACTCTTCTTGGATAACCAGGGGAGTGTGAATGACAGTGAAGAAAAGCTGTGGGTCTTCTAGTTCTTCTAAGCTATAGGCCTTTTGTAGTGAGGGGAAAGGTAAGCAACAGGACATATTTAAGGGAAGTCTAAATTGTGTTAGTGACATCTTTCAAATGTGTTTTGATTCATGTACTTAAGAATATCAAGAGAACATCATCTAATGTCATAAGGTACATAAATCTTCTGTGTATGGTGTGTCAACATGTAAATTGCTGAATTACCTTGCTTATTTCCACTCTTAAGATTCATTCTGCTCTTTGATAATACATACTGTCTAAATTACAAAACATTAAGCCTTAATCAGGTTTTTCAAACAACTGTTGAGGTTGATTTATACTGCGTTAAAGCAGGTGGTTGCTATCAGAGATGAGTTTGGAGTATGAAAAAACATTACAGATTTTTTCTGGTTATAGAGTTAGGAAATTTGGTGGCAAACTCAGCTTGGCAGTATCTTAGCAGGGTTAATGGCCATTGAGTTATCTTTTTTTTCATCTTGTACAAACATATGCTTAGCAACTGCACCTCTGAGCTTTAGTTCCTTTAGTAATGGTCAGTAAAGGATCTAAGTGAGAGCAGTAGATGCAGAAGAAAGCATTTCCATCTTCTTTTATGTACAAGATTACCACTGTGTTCAGGAACAGCATCTGTAATAGGGTAGTGATGAAAGTGAACATCTCCAAGTGAGCAACACTTCAAAAATTTTAAGTAAACTTAAAAGAAATTGACTTAAGTAATCATATCACACTAATAAACATGGAAATATCTGGTTTCTAATGATGTTTTAAAAAAGGCCACGTCTCTAAACATGTTCCTGACCTTTTATTCATTCAATTATGTGATACAAAACAGGATTCCGTCCAGCAGAATTATGTGGCACTGTGCACAAATGGGAAAAATCAAGTGTCAGCTGCTTAAATAGAAATGTAGGAGTGTGATAAGAAGGAAAAAAATGCCCTGGGCTTTTATTCATATTTTAAAAAACTTATTAAAATGTTTTATTTTTAAATAGGTTTTTATTGTTCTAATCTATTTTTTTAAATGGAATTTTTCAACTTCAAATATGTGTGTCACGAATGTTAGTATTACTATCACACAACAGCTTTGTAATGTCAACTATTTCAGTGACCTGGTGTGTTGTGGTTCATAGCACAAAGCATCTCCTTTAAATTGCTCCTGAGTTTTCTGTTACTTGAATGCACTCATTCTCGTTAGAAAGCATTTGTGTTGTGCATCCAGTACAGCCCATAATTTCTATTTGACTGCAAGTACCAGTGCTTTAATGTATGACATTTTAAGTGATGCTTCAAATTAAGCATTATGGTTTCTATACTTCAGCTTTTGTGCAAAAGCAACCTATTTTCTGCTGTTCTGCTTTACTCAGCCACACAGAATACCTGAAGAGGCTATAAGACACAGTACTTTTATCAGTGTAGTTTTAATTACCTGTCCCTGATGATATAAATATAGGATCATAGAATATCCTGAGTTGGAAGGGAGACATAAGGATCATTGAGTCTTAAGTCCTGACTCCACACAGGCCAACCTAAAACTGAAACCATATATATAAGAACTGTCCGAACGCTTCTTGAGCACCGACAGGCTTGTAGGGAATGTCCTGTATAGAGTCCTTCTCCCCACAGTAGGAGTCTGAGCAGTGAGCACTGTCTCTTGTGATATTGGGCTTCCAGTACAAGACCCTGCAAAGAAGGTAGATCTTTTGGTTTGTGCTGCTGCACCAATGCCAAAGGTGCACAAGTGCAGAGAAAGAAAACATAGTTGTTGGGAAGGAGGAATTGCTCAGTGGAGTTCTACTTTTAAAAATAATGCTGCTAGTCTTGTTTCTAGTAATGAATGTTAAGTGAAATCAGGCCCTTTATGAAATCTTTTTACAGTTTTGAAATCTGTTTGGCACAGTAACTTGGACTACATATATACATTTAAATGCACATTTAATGTTTTATCATAGGATGATACAGTCATCTTTGCTGTCTTAAAAATGATCAGTATTCATAACGTGTTGATATTTGCCAGAACTATTGTGGAAGGCTAAGAAGTGAAAGATAACAGAAGTAGAAAATACAATTACTAATGTTGTTCCTAAATGCAGTGGGTATTTATAAAATGCATTAATCTGGATATTATTTGACTTCTGTCCTTTTTTCCTATATAGCTGCTTTGGGTGCTCTCAGGCATTACTGCTCCTTCAACAATAACAAGTAACTGACTTGTTAGAGTATTTCTGTTGGGTTAATTTTGGCATATGACTAAAATGTTTCCTAAGGAAATAAACTAGCAAGAGGAATTAGCAGCTAATGATTTCACCAAACTTGAGTAGAATTTCGTGGGACAGAATTGAACTACCACAAACTGGTTATTTTCTTTCTGTGAGGCGTCAGGAGCTTGGTGTAACTGATGAAGGTGTTGGAGACTTTTCCAAAGCACGTCTGTAGAAGCTTTTGTGTAGGTTTGGTTTGTTGTTATTAAAAAAAAAAAACTCAACTCATAAAGGTGCTTGGAAGGTCTGAAACAAGGATCATCTCAGCTTTCCTTCTAGAAAGTTCGTACAAGCTGTTAGAGGTGTCCAGTAACTTAGAGCTGCAGAATATATCCATGTGTGCTTTTGCAGACCAGTATGTCCCTCTTCAGAAATGACCAGACAGAGGCCAGCTCTGATTCCAAGCACGTTACTCTTGGCTTACATCTGGCTGGCTCAGAAGCATGGCTCTAGAAATGTCCAATCACCTCTCATGTTCAGCCAGGTGCTCAAAGACTGGAAAATAAGCCAGAATGTAATGCTTACCATTCCTTTATTATCTGTTTCAGTTTTCTTCTTCCAATATCTGTCTTCTCTTGAGAAATATTTTACAAAAAAGTCTACTGTAATATCCTTTGAATAAGTTTATTCTGATTCTTTTGAATTCAAACTTTGTCCTTTTTTAATTAACATTTGGATGAACTAATGGGGTTTGCACAACTTCTTGCTCAGAACATGCCAAGAATGTGGGAGATTGGGGTTAAAACCCAGTGTTTGCCGCTGTTTCTTGGCTCAAGACTAAGGTCAATGTATTTAATAACTCATATTATACTGTGGTACATTACAAGTATTTTATACTGTAAACTTCATCACCTTTTCCTTTTTTGTTTACAGGTTAAACTTTTTCTTCTTAATTGTCTTTCTTTTATAGTGCAGCTGTTAATGCACCAGAACTTTTTGTTTTGTTTATTTTGTTCAAAAAGTCTTTGAACAAACTGTTGGCAGAAAGCATTGCTGCCTTAACATCCATGGGGAAGTGGTTCCTCATGTTGCACAATACAATGTGATACTTGAAAGCTAATGACAAGGTCATTTGAACTCTGAACAAACTGAGAACATATTCAGCTCATTTTCCTTTCTTACAACTGTTGTCAAGTGTTATTTGCTTACTGAGTAAAAAGTCTCTTAAGAGTTTCTCAAAGGTGGTGTTGAACATTTGACAGAAGATATGCAATGTCTTATCTAAATGTAGAAGTATAACAGTATGTATTGCCACTTGAATTTCTCCTAGCAAAAATTAGCAGAACTAGTCATAAATACAAATCAGTAGTCCTTGCTTATCCAGTTCATATCCACTATAGCTGTACTTCTTGTTTCATGTGATACAAAGAAGAAGAAACAACAAAATGGCTTATTTTTATTCTCAGTCTTCAAAACCAAATGCCTTTTGCTTGCTGCATGAGCAGATGGTTTCTTCTCAGGAGATCCCAGCTACTGAGAGAGAAGGTGGAAAAGCAGCTGCGGTTAACCAAACAATAAAGATTTCGGCTCCTAGCCAACAACCGGTTCTCTGCAATAAGGTTGAAGAGTATCACAGTGTCACACCTGAATTTTAGCCTAAGACCCTGTGTGAACTTGCAACTGCTTTCCATCTTGCTGTCCATGCTACTCGGTGCTGTCAGAAGTATGGCTTTACTGCTAAATTAGAGAAAGAGAGCCTGCTCCAAACTTAGTTTTCTACAGTTCAAGAAGCTGCTGCATCTTTAAAGCTTTAAAAGCTTGTTCTCTGAAAGATTTTTGAAGAACTTACTGTGTGGGGTTTTTTTCTTCATTTTTTAATTTGACAAGTCACTGCAGATTAAGGCATTGAATAAGTATCTCTGCTACAGGGAGATATTTTCTCTCATTGAATTATGATCTCTTGTTACAGAAAACTAAATTATATCTTGCAAGGTTTGTTTGTTAAAGTGTAGCACTCAGTTTCAAAATGCTTTATACAACTAGTTTTTGAGGTTTGGCTACTACTCTGCTGCAGGAGGCTTTGAAACTAATAATTTTAAAATGCAGTAAAGGACACTGTGTCTGATCACTTGGCTGGATAGAGCTTCTTTTGTCTTTTCAACTCTTATTCATACTTCATTGATGTATGGGGATTCAAAAATTGGTTGCTTACTCTAGGAGAATAATAGAGGAAGATATTTCAGATTGTTTTGTTAGAACCAGTATATGTGCCTTAGGTATGTTACCTAAATATTAAATGCAGTTGATCACTTTCTTGAGTCTGTCTCATAGCTTTACTCTCTTTTTCTAGGTGGTGATGAAGCTCATGAAGTGGAAGATGACAAACCCAGGAAAAGCCAAAAAGACGATGAAGAGCAAATTGCAAAATACAGAGAACTTTTGCAGAGTATCCAAGAAAAAGAGAAAAAACAGGAAGAAAAGGATATAGGAATGGAGGTTAAATGGGTTCCAGGTAAGTTTTTTATCCTTTTACTAACTTAGAAGATATGCAGTATTGGCCTGATAATGGGATGATTGGATAAGGTGTTAAGCTTCTCTGTACCTTTTTTATTTTCCTTTTTTTTTGTGTGTGCTTGCTTTTTCATTCTCATCACTTGATACATTTTCTTGAGTAGAATTCATATGTTTGTTAGAGTCTTTTAGACTACACTTTTAGAAATGAAAACCAGTATAAAATTAGAAGAGAATATGTTGTGTGGGATAGGAAAAGTGCTTGCAAACAGCTGTATCATCATGTTATACTTCGTCTGTCCACAGTGTGCCAGTATTGCGTTCTTGATGTAGCTTGCTTTCGTAGCTTTAATTCATTGTATCACTGAACATTAAAGGCAAATGAATTTTCATGCTTAGGTAGCTATTAAAAGACTTTTGCAAAGATTTATTGTTGCCACCTTTCAGACTGAAGGTAGAAACCACTTTTGAGACAATTTATGCCAGCAATGTGCCATCGTGGCCAAGAAGGCCAATGGCATCCTGGGATGCATCAAGAAGAGTGTGGCCAGCAGGTCAAGGGAGGTTCTTCCCCTCTACTCTGCCCTGATGAGGCCTCATCTGGAGTCCTGTGTCCAGTTCTGGGCTCCTCAGCTCAAGAGGGACAGAGAACTGCTGGAGAGAGTCCAGGACAGGACCATCAAGATGATCAGGGGACTGGAACATCTTTCATATGAGGAAAAGCTGCGGGAACTGGGGCTGTTTAGTCTGGAGGAGACTGGCAGGGGATCTTATTAACATTTACAAATATCTAAAGGGTGGGTGTCAGGAGGTTGGAACATCTCTTTTTTCTATAGTAGCCAGCAACAGGACAAGGGGTAATGGGATGAAGCTGGAACACAAAAAGTTACACTTACGTATAAGAAAAACTATTTCACTGTTGAGGTGAGGGAGCCCTGGCACAGGCTGCCCAGAGGGGTTGTGGAGGCTCCTTCCTTGGAAGTCTTCAAGACCCACCTGGACATGTTCCTATGTGACCTGATCTAGGTGACCCTGCTTCTGCAGGGGGGTTGGACTAGATGATCTCTAAAGGTCCCTTCCAACCCCTACCATTCTATGATTCTATGAATTACTGCTAGGAATGTGTCTTGTATTTATATAGGCCAGGTGTTGTGTCTTGTATTTATATAGACTAAGTGTTGTTTAAACAGTTAGAAAAGCTACCAGTTTGTATTAGTTTGGAAAAGATATTTGTGGGTTTTTTTGTTTGTGGTACAGCCTGTCTTAGGAAGAATTTTGGAAATCATATGGGTGAGGTTCTGTAAAAGAACAAAGTCTTAAGCAATGTGACCTGGGATCATAGGAATCTAGAGCAAGCCATTCATTGAAGGAGGTAGAAAATTATTTTAAGAGATAGATGCTAAAGGAAGATATCTTTAGTCTCTTGTACAGGGAGAGCAAGAAGTTTTCAGAAGGGCCCTGCCTCTTAAGACTCTGCCTTGTGTATTACAAATAAATGATGGTAACATTTAGAAACTGTAGTAAAAGTGGAATACTGTTCTCTATTACATGAGCACCCTGTTTCTTTGCAAATGAACTTGAGAAAATTGGACTTGTTCCGTATTACAACTAGTCTAAACCCATCCTTATGGCACCTTGTGAGGCCCCTGGGACTTTTGCTATATCATCATGTTTTTTGAGGGAAGGAAAAAAATAAGCTCCAAAACAAATAACAAAACCCCTACTCTGATAGATACATCTGACTTTGTCTAGAGTCAGTTGGATGCCTGCATTAGGTGAGATTTGTTCATATAATGATGGATTGCATGTGCATGTGTGCACAATGAAGTTTATGTTGGTAGTTTGTAGTACTTCATGTCAATTTAGCAACTCTGATTTGGCAATATATGTTAGTGTTTTCTCATTTCTAACCCTGAAAAAGTTTAGTATACAGAGAGTTACAACAGAGAGTTAAATCTAGGAAGCTATTCAGTTGAAAGGCAGGGATTTGAATTCACTTAAAAAATTGAGTTTTGGCACAAATATTTACACATGGTTATAGAAAGCATACTTTATGAATGATTCAGTTATTCTTGAATCATAATAGTTCTAAATAAACCACAGTGCCAGCAAAAATAAATTAGATGTAGTTCCAATTCTCTTTGGTCTGTTTCTTTTAGGCACAAAATCAGTGTTATATTTAAGTATCCATCTGTTTTCTTAATCATGTCTGATTTGAGCAATTACTATGCATCCTTATCCAGCTCCCAGCTCTGTTTAGAAGGTGAAGAGGGAGAAGACCACAACTACATTTCTTGATGATACTCATCCAGTTTTTCCATATAGTTTTTTTCTTATCAGACTTAAGAATTTCTCCTTTGGGAAGCATGAGATGTAAATATTTAGCTAGGCTTAAAGGGAAACTGAAAATTTGTTTTCTTCAGAAGTAGAACAGCAGGCAATCATGTGTCTGTAAAGGGTATAGTAAATCCCAGCTGTGTGTTATTACAGATTATATGGAGTGAAAAAATGCTCATATGGTATATCCATCTCAATTGATGTCGTGTCTTGGTGTGTCCTCTGACCGAAGCAGTCTTGCCTCTTGCAGCACGAAGCAGTGGGTGCTCAGATGTGCATGGGCTTAGCACCGTAGTTCTTCACACTTGACATTTCAGCTGCTAAGTGTGGTGGTTTTTTTTTTTTCAGGCAGCAATACTATATTAACAAAACTGTCTTGGCTGAAGGTATCTTACCTTTGAGGTGGGAAATTCCAATATTATCTTATATTTCTGTCTGCCATTCCCTTTAGCTCTCTGCAAGGAGTATGTCTGAAAAGAGAGAAATATCTTCTTAGCATCTAATAATTTAACAGTTGCATGCTGTTAAAATTCCCAAAGTTTTCAAAACAAAGTCTTTTCTAAAGGAGAAGTAAAAATTCTGGCTTGCCCACGCTCCCTGCCTCTCCCACCAGTGTGAGGTTACTTCTTTAGAACTAACATTCTTTAGTTTGTTTCAGTGTTTACCACTCTTTTAATCCTTGAGATCAGGTATGATTTGCTTGTATGCTAATATAGATGACTGGTTTACCCTCTTTTCTTGGTACTTATTTGTGAAGATTAAATAAAACCTGTATGATTCATGTGTTCTGAAAAAAACCCTGAAATCGGTAACGGTATAAATTAGCCTCTCTACGGCCAGTTAATAATTTTACCTAAAGTAGACAATTTCTTTCCCCTTTTGCAATCAAAAGTGTTTTGACCACTTAAATATACTCTTATTCTCGGGAAGTGGTCTGGACAGTAGTTTCTAAGCCATTCTAATCTGTGGAGAAACTCTAATGCCTTTCATGAGACTGCCAAACACCACAAGAAAGGGCTGTGTTTCCCTCCAAGTCCTTCTGTGCCAGATGGATCAAATGATTCTTATTTTCCAGGCAAATAAATCAGAGATCCTCTAACCTCCTTTGAGATTTTGGGTCTCTCTTTTTCTGGGGATGTGACATATGTTATTTTAAATCTAGTATTTACTGACCTCCATCTGCAAGGTTGCTACCTGAGTGTGTAAAAACACAAAAGTACTGCAAAATAATATCCACAGTAATGGTAGTTCAGTTTCTGGGAAGATGATAATTCTTCTTTCATTGACTTTGGAGATGAAGAGGTTTACTGTTGGAAATCACGAAATATTTGTTACTGTTGTATGAGAGGGTTTCATAGTGTCACATTTTTAGTGAACCTAACACAATATCCTTCCTGTGTTGTGGCTCTGCATTTGTTTGCTGGTTTAGTACTCCGTTTTGGTGGCTGTAACATTTTGCCACTTCCTGTCAGTTCTGGCTTCTTTCCAGGATGATAGAAGGATGCTTTATCCTTTTGCACCATTCTTTCCTTCCTATAAGGTGTGTTTTAGTGTGATTTTCAGATCTTGTCCACACTTGGTGTTTCAGACATGTTGTAACCAGCTCTCTAGGCTTAGAATTATTTTTGGAGTGTGGACAAGCACAAGAACAGGAATTGGTGTTTGCAGTTTTTTCAGAAAAATATTCTGCCTGGTTTTCTGAGGACAGGTAGAAGTGTCCATGAAAGCTGCACATTTTTTTCCATTATGAACTCTGTTTTCAGTTCCTCGTTACTGAAGAGAGCTGGAAGGAATGATGGGGAGCAGGGACTGTCCAGCTGAGAAACCTGGGAGTTGGGTGAAAGAATGAGACCTAGTCTAGGATATCTGGAGAGCTCCAAGTATGATTTCTGAGCAATAAAACCAGTACGAGAGACAGGAGAGTAGGGTTTGGCTACTGGACTGGGATGGTAAGAAAGAGATGCTGATGTGAGACAGAACAAGTAGAATTGGAGAAGAGACGGCAAATATCAGACTTGGAGATGGAAGCAGAAACACGATTCCTACACACTCTCAAGATGTATCAATCATGCCATAAAAGAAGATCTTAACTATAGGATATCTGACATATTTGTTAACAGAAGTTAAAAAACCCCAAGTGTATAGTGCATGAAGCCAGGATTTGGAGGTAGGAGAAAAAAATGCTCGGTTTCGAAGACTTACCCTCCTGCCAGGGAAGTGGATTCTTCTTGCTGCTGCTGAATTCCACTCCAATGTGTTGGAAGGCAAGTCAGTTAATCTCTCTAAAGCATGAAATTTTGTTTTTACAAGTGCCCACATTGTGAAGAAGGGCTTGGAAGTGTGCAGGCTGGCTCTGCAATTGGTATTTGTCCTCATAACGTGGAAGTGCTGCGTGATGTAGATTTTCTGAAAAAGCATTCCTGAAGCATATGGAATTTTTCACCAAAACCCAAAGATTACTTTAAAAATGAAGTGCTTATTCTGGATTGAAATGTTCAAGATGTCGAATTGGGGATGGTCCAGTTACTTCATGGATTCTTCTTTAAGGTGATGTTTTTGCACCATTGACAACTGTAATGATATATATTATAGAACACTTCCTTCTGTTTCTGGAGTAGGATTCAATTATGTTTGGTAATTTTGATGTGCATCGTGATGTTCAGTAACTTAGCTGAACATTGAACAGTGACACAATGCTGAGTAGTTACATGTTCATGATCTACAGATAAATGGTTAAGATCCTCTGGAAAAGATAAAATGTGATCATGTGATAAGGAACTATCAGAGGGCATACTTATGAGAAGGCTAAATTGAAGATGCACACGTTCATGTATGCAGCTTCATGTGCCGGGCATTGGAACAGTGGTAGTCTCTGCTAATGATGGAATTTAATGTAAACCTAATTAACACAGCCAAACTTAACTGTCTGATCCTGTCATGCAAGAATTATTTAGAGCCAGATATGTTGCAATTCCATGGGATTTACTTCTCTAGGACCCTTGGAAGACTGTCCTGCTCTGAAAATTAAGGGGAAACCTCCTTCAGCAAAGTATGTAGCCATCTTTCACAGCTGTTGACAGGTCAAGAGACACAGACTTGAGAGCTTCTCTTACACCATATCTGTAACAAAAGGATGTTCAAGAAGTGTAAATGTGAGTTAATAGTGTAATAGTTACAGTTCCTCACCGAATCTGGTACAATAATGGTACTCTGCTTCAGTCTTTCAGTTCATACAGCTAAGTACAAGAATTACTTTTGGAAATTTGGTATGGCAACATAAATACATGGGTAGTTTGTTTCTCTTGCTGCTGCTTTTTTGTGTGTGTGTGTGTTGTTGCAGCTCAGACTGGTAATGACTGGTAACAGAAAACGTTCTGTCAAATATTTTTTGTTTCTTTGAGAGACTGATACCTTTCAAGCAGCCTGTGCCCTTAATCTTTACTTCTTGTTAACAAATACTAGTTTTTGATTTTTAAAAGCTACTTACCTTAAGCACTGAACTTGATGGTTACTGTCATACAGCACATGTATTGTTTTTTAATTGTGAATAGTTTTCTGTTGTTAAAGCAGACTGGTACTAAGTAGCTTTAAAATGATAGATGACTTAAAATTACCTAGTCTAGTTTAACTTAATGCATGGCATGTTGTGACATTAGCACATAATGCAAGAAATTCTTTGCTTTTTATTTACATTTGTCTGTGTTTTCTAGCTGCAAATTTGTTTTTACTTCAAATTTATACCAATAATAGCTTATTGTTCTCATTAACAATAATGGATGGAAAATACACTGGTGATCTGCAGCATTGTCTCAGTATTAGGCAAAGTTTCAGCAATGGAGATGTTATACATAGCAACATTATCGTGTCAGTGAGGCATACCAATAGAACAACACCCAGATGATACCTCTGTGTGAAATAGATAGCACCAGCTGTAAAGATTCGAGCCAGTGGTGAGATAACCCTCTGTTCTGATAGTGATTTAGCATTTTGGAATCCAGTCACTTCACCTTTTGTACTTTGTTTTGCCGTGCACAAAAAGTGTGAATGACTGAACCGTATTCCAAGTGATTTTGTGAATCCTAAGTATAGTAGATAGTTCAATCATCAGGGCTCTGTATATATGTTATTTTTATTGTGTTGCACTCCTACTTTAAAAGTTACATCTGTAGACTGCACAGTGTAATGTCTCGAGAGGAGACATTGCCGAGGAACAGCAAGGGTGGTGGGAATCAGATATCATCTTAAGCAAGCTCTCCTCCTGAGTCTTGTGCAGTTTATTACTGAAGGAATGTTTTATAAACACATCCTGTAAAATGATCTTATTTATGAAGATGGTGTTTTAAGCAATATTTATGTTGTTCTCACAGACTTGTTATTAAAGAACTAGGTTATTCTTTTACAGAGAAGTAAATTGTTTATTAGAAAAAAAATCGGATTCAGCTGTTTTCTGTAACTGACTATATTTTGTTCTAGGCCTCAAAGAAAATGCTGAAGAAATGGTCAAAAACAGATTGGAAGGAAAGGATAACCTAACTCCATGGCAAAAATATCTAGAGAAGAGGAAAGAAAAAAGAATTCTTAAAAAAAAGAGGAAGGTAATGTGGCTACTTGAGGAAAAGTTGTTTGTTTGCTCTCTGAAGTTGCTTTTATTGTTTCATTTGGATAAATGAAAATATTTTCTAACTTCCAGTACTATTTTAAGGTTAGAATGTGCAGTCGTCACTCATGTGGAAAGACTGAGAATGCCTCATCAAACTTAGAGAGCAAAAGGTTATTGAGGGTACTACTGACCATACATGTGCTTACACGAAATTTCATTTCCTTAATTGTGTTTCTGCAAAGAGAAATGAGTCATAATAACAGATGGCTTTTCATTTTCTTTTTTGAATGCATTAGTAAGGGTCTTTTTGCTTTTGAATGCATATCACTTCAAAGTTGTTATGATAATTATAGCTTTGGAGAATTCTAGCTTGAAATAATACAGATTTGCTTCCCAGAGGTATAACAGCAAAGAATTAGTAGCCATGAAGAACTATTCAAATTTCAAGAACAAATTTGGTAAATTATTCTGCATATGAGTAACAAAATGGTCCTATAATAATGTGAAAATTGCTGTTGCTTCGTCTTTCCACACACAGAATGTAATTGTGCACTAACTGACTCCTGTGGCAGTAATGGGCAGAAATAGGCAGATAAATTAAATGTTTGGGCATGTGCTAGGAAAACACCCATGTGGCCTGTGGAATCTAGAATCCTTCAGTTCTTACATTACTCTGAAATATAATTTGTGTTGCAGAGTAATGTTGTTAAGATAATTTCTTCAACTTGAGTTACACAGCACACTCCAGTTAGTTTATCTGGCATTTGATGAGTGACTTAAGCCTTACAGGAGATGAGCACTCTGAATAGAGTTAAGTAGCACTGTTGGGTGGTAGAGCAGCTTTTGCTAGCATAATACTCTCGTTCAGTCTGATCAATTAAATCAAGAGGCAAGGTTTATGATGCAATACTTCCAGTAAAGTTGCTTTTTTAAATCCAAACTCAGTCATTTTGAATTTGAGAGTGCAAAATGAAGCTCCTTGCTCAAGTTTTTTCCCAACTTTCCCCAAGCTTTTGTGGAATATCAAGTAAGGATATAAAAATACTATGATCCTGAAATTTGATAGTATGATTAGATAATAATGCATCATAGTTTGTGGATACATGTAGTAAAGATTCTTGGAATATATAAATAGCTTTTTTTCAGGTACACACAAGTCTTTCAATCTGTGAAACAGACTTAAAATTGTTGTTTTGTCTTTACTAGCAATTTTTTAGTGTATTCTGTCTTTATGATGTTTACATTACAGTGTTCAAGTTTTCATCTTCATGGTTACTAACAGAAGGAACATTTAATTCCAATGAAACTTTAGTAGGTTCTATGTAGATGATGTTTGTGCTTTATTACAGGCTGCTGCAGAGAGAGAAGAGAGTGAAGATGAACTTCCATCTGATATTGATCTCAATGATCCATATTTTGCTGAAGAGCTTGAGAAAACAGGTGGGTTGGGACAGATGAATTCAGGAATCAGTCTGTCCTTTCTTTAAATAATGGGTTGTAGAAACAAAGCTGGGCTAGAGCAAATGCAGACAGAGCTTATTCAGAATTAAATTAAGTGGATACATTTGTCTAAAACTGCAGATGCTGTTCTTAAAAAATGATGCATGTTGTGATCTGTGCAATGGGAGGAAACACTGTTCTCTTAGCTTTCAAAATAGATCATTATTTAGGCAATTTCTGGGGATGGCTATTTGTAACAAGCTGACCATCTTCTCCCCTAAGTATTCCAGAAAAAGACCCAACTTTATGGCCTTGGAGGCCTGTTTCCTTTTGTATTGGAGGAACCAGATATGTATGAGTCCCTTGGAAGTCTGCATCAGTTGCATAAAAGTGAAATGTTTTTGCATCATCAACTAAATTGTCTTTCAGAAGGAAAGATACACATTTTCATTGGTGTAGAAACCCAAATAGTGAAATGTAAAGTTGTAGGAAATAACTTGGCCAGTTTTTGGATGCCCTTTTTACAAGCTTCTGTAGTAATTTAGAAAAACACTATAAAAATCTTTTCTTCTGCATTATGTAAGAAGCTCTTTGTATCACAGAGGGGCACAGCAGAGAACAGATGTAGCTGCACATTCTTAAACCTTCTTGTCCATAATAAGGAGAATAGACTTTTATAGTTGATAGGGACTTTGATGGTAGTAAAATAGCCATAAAGGTTAAGAAAGGGAAACTTTTGTCTGCAAGGTTACTGATAATCTACTGAGAAACAAGAAATACCGAATGTGGTTAGCCCTGGAGAAGTTTTAAAGGGAGAGTACAGTGGTTGGCTGCAAGCCAGTTGTCATTTTAACAATGATTACACAGCACAACTTTGTCTGGCTTTCACCAAGTTTACCTGGAACAGCCTCTGTCTCATAGCTGGGGTCACTTTTAAGCACAGCTAGCTTATCCATTTGGGGAAAATGGGATACAATCTTTGGACTGGGCTGTAGCTCTGCCAGCTTTGTATGGCAGCAATAACTTGAATGATTGTAATTTTTCATAAGCTTTCCATAATTCTACTGGAAGATGTAATGCTTCCCTTAAACTGACTGTCAGGTCATCTCAGGTTATGCTGAAAAAGCATATGACAGGATATATTTGCAGGTTCAATTGGGCCAGTGCAGAAACTGTGAGGATGCAGTAGTGCTGTTAGCATTTTGCAGTGGTGTATTTGCTCCCATGCTGGATTCACTTGTTGACTGTAATTTGTATGGGTCCTGTGTAAGTTAATTTTTGACAAGCTGAAGCAGTGTAAGGGAAGCAAGAGCATAGGCAAAGACAGAATGATTTTTGTAGCTTAAACTGTTGGAAGATCAATAACTAAATAGTGTAATTGCTCAATCACATGAGAGCAATGCCCTGCTTTTGGAAATGACTGAATATTTTCAGAATGCTTTAGAATATAGTTTGTATTGATCCCTTCTTGAGGTAATGGACTGTGTTTTTACACATTATTGGAATTCTTACATGTTATAAACCACTTGATGCCCTCTCATGATCTAATTGATGATGAATGTAGGAATTGATGGCTTCTTAATGCTAGAAGGTAGCAGTATCACTGCAGGGATGTAAGAGGTTAACAGCAAAATCTGAGTACAGCTGTAGAACCTGTTCTTGGAAGATAAAGGTCTTATCTCTATTACTGATTCATGTACTGTGTGTCTTTGAAAGCCTTTTTAGACTGACTTTCAAGCTTCTGACTAAGATAAGCGCTCTTGTGAGGAGTTTTTTGTTTGGAGTTGGTCTCTGTAATATGAAGTCTCAAAATGATGATTGGCTTTTACTGTTAGTACTGGAAAGTTGATGGGCAAAAGGAATGTTGCCAACTAAATTCTTGAACTGAGAAAGAGCCAAATGGCAGCTTGAAGGAGTGTTGTGGCAGCCATCAGTCTTCAGTGCTATGCAGGGCAACTATCTGCTGCTGTAGGGTGGAACAAATCTGATTAAAAGATGGGGATTAGGTGGTAGAAGTCTTGAGGTTTTGCAATCAGTGGGAAAACCTCTCACCATAGGTTTTAGTAAGTGTGCAAAAGGGAGAGGATGGAGCCTTCAAGAATATGAGAGGAGGGGCTGTGTCAGAAGTAGGTTAAAAAGACAGGAAGGTATGCATTTGTGAATTCTGAAACCAAGCTGTATTCTACTGAATTAATTAATTCTACTGATTTAAAATTTTTAGAGCTGAGAGTGAATTTTTGTTTTGTTTTTTGGGTCCAGAGCTGGTTTTATTAGCTGCATAGTGTCATAGTTAAAAATAAAGTTCTATTTATGTATTTTCATGGAAAAGAGGTTAGATTTGACACGAGCTCTTGCTCCACTCCCATCTGCAGCAACAGAAATATTTCAGAGCATAAAGATAAGCCATCTTCACTTCTGTGATTCTACAGAGTGAAAGACAAGAGAAGATGACTTGGAGGGCTCTTGTTTGAGGGTGGGTGGAAAAGCTAAGACACTTACTGGTTTCGCTTCTAGAATCATTGTCTCCAATTTGTTTCTCTGTGGCCTGTTTTCTGTATTTTAGCTGGGTGTAGGAAGATGGAAAAGATTCCGTAGTTAAGTCTTAGATAAAACATTTATTTCTTCCTTCTACACATAAATATAAATTTTATAGGTTAGATAACAACATATGACTTTCCTGCACGTTTTCTGGAACTACTAAATCAAGAGTTTAGTTTTTGAGCTGATGATATTGTACATCTGGATAGTTTATTTTATGGTGGTGGTGGTGGTTTGTTTCTTCTAGAATCCATTTCCAGCTTGAAATCCATTTCAAAATAGTCAAGAGAATAGTCAAGGGAGAAAAAAAAGCGTTCTTCAAGAAATGTGTCCCGTTCCAGAGTATACTTAGTGATACAACTTGACGTTTTTCTGGCATGTTTCTATTTCTAGTCTGACTACAAATCTAGCTTAACAAGATGGAGCCAAGTATCTTCCTTAACAGTACCCCCAGTGGACTGTAATAAATTGCCTGGGAGTGTAATTCCAAGCTCAAAGGTCAGAGTATGTGGTTCAGGTCAAGAAACCTTCTGCTTTTCCTGCTCCTTCTTGATCGAGGTCCATAGGCATTCCAAAGAGAATAATTTGATTTTTATAGGTTTTATAAGTGGGTCTGTTTCCATGACAAGTTACATTTGATTAATGTCTTGGGCTGTTACTATTCATTATATCTGTCTCATAAGCACTGTGTAGCTAAAGGAAATTTTGAGAGAGTAGAAGAGCTTTATTAGAAGAGTGTTCAGTCTGAATACATTGAGTTAGGTTTTCATTCCTGTGATTCTGTTCAGGTCTTTTTTGCAAGGGTTTTTTTGTGCTAGTATAGTTAACAGCACAATAGAGTCTGTTTGCCTTGCATACAGAAAAGAGATGCACATTTGGTATTTATAAAAGTATTTACTACATTGCCTACTGAAGTGGAAAGAATGAATGATTTGTGAACTGCAGGACACTTCAGTTACATTTATGAGTGTACAAACTAATTGCTCTTTAAAACACCCTGGAAGTGGAGTAATGTCTTACGTGTGCCTGCATTGTTGAGATACTTCTCTCTCCTACCGTAAAAAAGAACAGTAAAACTATTTTTTCTAACTGCTATATTTTGTTCTCTTGATTTTGCCATTTGAATGTCGCTGTCTCCTTAAATTAAACAAATATTCAGTGGATTTTTATTGCTTTAAGTCTATCTGGACTTCTCTAATTTTTCAACGTTTTTCCACATCTGACATTTAAATATTAAGTACAAGTAAATGAGGTGTACTTAGAAGTTCTATTCTTAGGTAAATTGTGCTGTCATGCATGAGCTTGAAAAAATGTGTGTATGTCCTTGATTGCACTTAGGTTTAAAGAAGAAGCCAGAGTCGGTTGAAAGTACCTCAGAAGATGAAGATGAAGTTGAAAAACAGAAGGTAAAGTAGTTTCAAATGTTTCAATACAGATATTGCATTGCTTAAATTCTGCAAATATTTGTTAGGTGTTTGTGAAGGGAACTACTAAATTCCTTAGGACAACAATGGAAAAATACTCTGTAGTTTAATAGCAAGAGCTTTTGGGGAAAAAAAAAGTATTGCCTACTACTTTTTTTAAGATTGTGCCACGATATCTTTTTGGAAGTTAGTAGATGAACATAGCTCAACAGATTTAGGCAGCACTGAAAGATAAGGGCACAGAGGCCATACTGATTGCACTGCTGGTCCCTCTAAGCTTTGAGGCTATCCCAGTGTGTTTGTATGTTAGACAGTGCTGAACATATAACATCAGCATTGTATGAAACATTTGGATGTTTGAACCTCATTCTGTAGACTTTTAACCTTGGATATTTAATTGTTTGCTATTGCATGTTTGCTTTTCATTTTCTCAGAAAAAGTGAACTAAATGAAGTTATTAAATGAATATATGTTAATTTTTGGATTGCTATGTAAATATCAACATAAAATTGTATCAATTCAGGATTTCTAAGTTCTGATGTACAATTTTAAGATCAGATTATTGGTATGTTTGACAATTGTGGGTATTTATAGCTAATAAAAAGGAAATCAGCTGTTGTAGTTAATATTACACCTCAAAATGTTAAAAGAGTGTTATGTATGAAATCACACTGCCCTGACAACAGTATTTCAACTCATGTATATGTGTGTAGACTCATACAGACTTCATTAATGAGATGCAGTCTTTTTCATGGAAAACTAATCTTACTATGTACCTGGACTTTCTCATTTGATACCAGGCTGAAATGGCCCTACTTATGATGGATGATGAGGATGACAGCAGAAAACATTTTAATTACAAAAAGATTGTAGAACAACAGAACTTGAGCAAGAAGAAAAAGAAACGTTTAATGAAAAAGAAAGAATTAGTAGAAGACGACTTCCAGGTAATGATTTACTCTTGATTTTGAGGCTCAGCTGGAACCTTTGTTTATCCATTATTTTGAGGATAGATTTGGTGATTTCAAGTCCTTCTCCTTTACTCTATCTAAAGGAGAAAAACTAGATCTATATTTTTAGGGAGTTAGAGGCTATTTTCAGAAAGCAAGAAATACTCTGATACAATGTCAAAGAGAACAGCGTCAAACTCTATGTAAGATAACAAGATGCTATTTGTGCGAGGCCTCATACAGTTCCTAGCCTAAACTCATTGGTATGTTTCTCCTGAACTCATTGGTATGTTTCTCCTGGTTGTTAGCCACTGCTGCTTTTATCCTAGTCAGTTCTCAACAACAAAACTTTCCTTAGTTTGCTGATATGCAAACATGCATATGCAGGATTTCTACAGGTATTTATTTGTCTGTTCTATCAATAGTATCTTCTGGCTCTGTGTTTCACACTCACTGGGATTCTGTGACCAGAGCAGTTCCAGGAGTGGTCAAAGATCTCATGAGCAGCTCCTTAAGCAGCTCATATTTTTTTGTCTTTAAAAGCTTTGCTGTTGTGGATAAAGTTTACCTATAATAAAAGACTCCTTTTCTGCCTTCAGGTAAACGTTGCTGATACAAGATTCCAAGCCATGTTTACTTCTCCCCTGTTTAACTTGGATCCTTCAGATCCAAATTTCAAGAAGACGAAAGCAGTAGAAAAGATCTTGGAAGAGAAAGCTCGTCGAAGAGAAGAAAAAGAGCAAGATCTTAAGGAAGCAAGACAAGGGCAGGAGAAAAAGATGGCAAATAAAGGAGAGGTTGCTAAGAAAGCCATAGATCCTGCCCTGTCAATGCTAATAAAATCTGTCAAAAACAAAACTGAAGAGTTTCAGGCAAGGAAAAAGCAGAAGTTCAAGTAACTGAACATTGTTTTTACTCAGGTTTTATTCTTACTGGCAACACCTATTAAAGTTACTACAGCCTGCTCTGATTCCTGTTCACCTAAAACTTCCCAAAGAGTCACTTCATTATGGCAATGAGTTTTGAACTAACTAGAGTAATAATCACTTGTTTCTCCTCCACAACAAAGACTGATTTGTGCTATTTTTGAGAAACTACAACTTGTAAACACGTAAGTAAGGAACTGTTGTTCTTGAGCCAGTCTATTGTCCATCATGCAGTGTCTTAAAGATAACAGAAGTGCAAAGATAGCTACTTTTTGTTTTAGTCAGAATTAGAGTTGTATTTATAGACAAGAGAAAACACTTCTGCAGAGGATATTCCTGAGACTTAAGTGGTCTTAATGCTTTTAATTCCACAGAAGTCTGTAAACCAGGTCTCTGTTGATAAAAAAGGTAGTAATATAACTAAAGATTCAAGAGATTTTGTATACAGGCTTTTTGTATATTTTTAAAAGATTACATATGTACTTCCTTCACTTCTCCTTTAAATACTTGAAGAATTCCTGGTTAATAGAATTAATTCACAGAAATATTGCCATTTAGAAGTGTTTCATTAATATATATTGGAAATAAATGGTTTAAATTGGCCTGAAGGAATTTGGGGCACTGAACTGTGTTTTCTTCTTCTGTGTCTAAATGAAAGTGTGTCAAAATTAATCTTTTTTGCTATTAATATTGCATCCCCATTAATATAGCTTCACTTATATAAAGTCTTCCAGTATTTTGAGGGATTAAAGAAAGAAAAAAGTCAAAAGCAGATGTAGATGGTAAAATTTTAGAAACTCTGGGTTTTGGCCATGTTGTTGGTCATATCAGTGATGATATTAATGGTGCAGGGAAAATCCAGTAGGTGAAACATGCTCTTTCTTCTCTGGAGTGTGGGGATTTAATTGCCTTGAAGTTTTGGGTTGGGTTGGTTTGGTGGTGTTGGGTTTTTCTAAGTGTTTGCTCCATCAGCTCTGATACAAATAACATTGTATCAAAAGAGAATGAAAGTTTTAGAAGCAACTTTGTTTAATGATTTGTATGGAAGAGCAAATTTGATGGGGCATAAATCAACTGCGTTGTCCCTTGAGTCCTCCAGCTCTGCCAAGGTCTATGTAGTACTTCTGTTTTGATGTCTTAGATGTGCATGTTCTTCCAGAGGAGTGTTCTTTCTTTGTGCAGTAGCAGCAAGCATAGCCTGCTGTGGTTGACTTCCTGGTGTTAGTTGAGACCCTTAAATTATCAGTGCTTTTCTTTTTGGCTTGGTGTTTTTATAACTGTAGTGGGAAACAGTGTGTGGCACCACTGAATCTCTGCTCCTCCAGAATGCCCAGATATGCTGAATGACTCGCTGATATGAAACTCCAACAGAACTTCCATACTTGTGCAAGGAGCCTGTCCTTTCCAGAAGTTTTGCTGGAGGACTAATTTGGTGGTGGAGGGGGAAGGAAAGGTTGTAAAATTAAAAAGTCACAAATAGCTATGATTTTGTATTGAAATGAGATGATAAAAGTTATATTGCGTGTCTTCTTCTCATGTACATGTACTGGCCACCTTCTCTTTTCCAGTCAGGAAGCCCAGCCTGTATGTGGAAGTCATAGCAAGACAAAAAATACAAAGGCAGACTTGACAGTGATTTTGACTATTGGTTGAAAAAACTCCCTTCTGCTGTGTGGTGATGTAGATTTGGTATCATGTAAGTGCTTAATGTCTGATTATTTTGTCTAATCAGATGTTCTTTGGGTTGTTTTTGTTCTCAAATTGCTAAGTCCTGAGGAGGCATCTCAGTTGGGAAGAACTGCAGGATCTGTCCTAGCCATGCATCTTAGTTGGCAAATTTTTGATCTCTTTATAAAATGATTAGGTTTAAATCCTCTCCCTCCTTCTTTAAAAATCAAGTTATTAATTACTAATTGCTTATGACTCAAAGCCCATAATCTTATCTCCATAATTCCAGAACAATGCGAATAAAAGCTGAAGTTAAATCTTTGTGTTTTCGGCATGTCTTGGAGGTCTGGTAGGTCATGTCTCATCTAAAATTCCTTGCAATCCATTGTCCTTGGTGTAAACATAACAAAGGATGTTTTTGACCATCTCATCCTTTTCAAACATGAAAATAGGGTCTAGAAGTTCTAACCTCTGAACTTCAAAATATGAATTTATTTTTCCCCTTTCACTCAATGTCATGTAACCAGCAAAGGTGATGGCAATTAGTAAAGAAACACATCAGGAAAATGGGACTGTTAAAAGTGAGACAGAACTAATTTTTCTAGCAACTTATAGAGATCTGTAATGAAGTAGTTTGACTCCAAGTTGGCAGTCACCATCACTCATACTAGAGCCAGACATTTAAAGATCTGATTTTACAAGTAGAAATGACAAGAGAGGTTGATTTATTTAAAACCAGAGAGATCAGACAACCAGAGATGAAGAGCAATTAATGTTTTCTGTTATTTCTTCCATTAAAAAATGAAATGTATTCTTTGCAATTAACAGCAAGTTGGCTTTTTGTTCATTTCATATTTCACAAGTGTCCAACAATAACAATAAGTTGTGCCTTCATGTACTTTCTTAGCAAACAAAACAACCAACCAAAATACTGTGGGGTTTTTTAATCAAATCCTAGAAACTTATAGATATATAAAATATTATTTAAAATTGCTAAAGGCATTAAGTTGTTTTGCAATTGTCTCAAATTGTGACTTCAATGCCTCAACATCATGTGGATCAGTAGCTACAGCAACAGTAGTTCTTATGGCACAGTAATTTTGATTATTTCGTAGAACGCTTTAAAAAACTGGCTTTCTTAATGCAAAAATGTACTTTTTCATGTTACTGCATTCCTGTGAAAAGCAAGACAGGGTGGCAAAAAGATCTTTTATCTTGTATATTTTTTTGTGCACTTGCCATCCAGTGTTACAAATGGAAATATTTTTGGCTTGGTTCTGGATCCAATCTAGAAAAATGTTACTTAAGGTCATCATTACTTTATATCCTCCTCATCACTAGCATATGAGTAATCCCTACTCAGTTCTGTTCCAGCTCTCTATTTCAGCCATGTGAGAACATGCAAGATTTAAACAACATTGCTTCTAGCCTCCAGTGAGCACACTGGCAAACCTCACTCCTGTCCCGTTCTCAGAGACACCCGATCCAAAGGCTGGTTGCTCCTGGGCGAATGCTCTTGGGCAGTGTCCCACATGCTGTTTGGCACTGCACAGATCCCTTGGCTTTGCACTGAGATCCTGCCTGATGCACGTAGACCTTTCTCTTTTTATATTTCTGGAGCAAGGAAGGAGGGAATGGACAATTGAGGCAGATCAAGTTCGTATTGACTTCTGACAACATGAACTGAAGACAGACGTTGTCACTGAACAGAAAAACTGCCTGTTGCAGTCAGCAACTTGTGTGGCTGAGCCACAACTCAAATGGATTGGCAGTTTGTCCATGGAAAATACAAGTCTGAACAAAAGTTTTTACCAAAGGGACTAAGAATAGTAAAGTGACTGTTTTAGGATGGCTGTGATTTTCGCAGGTGATTAAATGTTCAAAGCACTGCTGTGGAGTGCAAAACCCTCTAAGCATAAGCTACTTCCCTTCCTCCTTCCCCTAGTGCTTTTCCCCTTATGTTAATGTCTAGGCACTCAAGAGAGAGTAGGGGCATTAGCTGCCCCAAAACCAGCCACCTTGGACTTCAGGAGGATTTTGGGACAGGGTGGGGCAGAACAGTCTGAGCAATCGGTCCTTTTCTTTAAAGAGTTCTGCAAGAGTAATGACTGAGTAGCACCTGCAAGAAGAGAGCCTGGGAAGATGCACACCTGTGGTATTGAGCAAGAGTTATTCTGAAGGATGTCCTTACAGCCAGAGGTGGGAAAGAAGGTGAGTAATTCTGAAACCAAGAGCAAGTTACGTTGTTTTTCTCTGCATGTTTCCTTTTTGGTGAATTTTAGAGCTTTGTATGAGGAACCTGTAAATGCCTAGGAACTTAACTGTGTCAGAGAGAAAATCAAGCATGGCAGGTGTGAAATCAGCTCTGGTATTTGCTTCAGTTTTTAAAAATGGATGCTTTTCTTGAAGCTGTAGTCTGTCATGAAAAATGCCATGAAGGGAAGCAATCTGCATTATTCTGTATTGTAGTGTCTAAGTGCTCAACTTTGCAAAATAACTGTTTAGTTAGCATGGGTTTAATTTACTAAATAAAAACCACAGCAGTTATATTCCATGGAAGCCCCTCTGCCTCACAGATGGATCATCACCTCCTCAATCCAGAAGACCAGAGTGACCACTTCAGTCAGCCGTGAACGATAGCATGCTGCTTATGGCCCTCTCTGGAGTTCACAAAGACAAAGGATTGCTGCCCAAGGTATGGCTATAGAGCTACTTCCAACAGTCTTGTATTACTATCTAAATGGGTGTAGCAGACCAATGACACTGGAAGGGGATATAAATCTGACACTCAAGTTAGCTAATTTTCTTAGGAGGCCTAAAATTTACATTTGACAGCAAAGCAGGTTGCCTTGGTAAGCAAAGATCCAATCACAGAATAGCTGCCTTGCTTTGCTGTAAGTCAAATCTTTGGAAAGGCAAAAGGTACAGTATACAGAAGTGGAAATTCTGTCAAAAAATAAACCTGTGTTGATTTTTGTACCGATCTCAGCATTTCCAAACCAGGAATTTGCTGATAAAGCTGATGAGCTACTCTTAGGGATGAGAATGGACTTTTTTTTCTCCTCATTTTACGTCTCAAAGATCAGAATTTCCGCAGTAAGAGAATTATTTCTGCCAATTATTCTTAAAGCTTCAGAGTGAAATTAGGTATCCTGAACTGGTTTTGTTGCAGTTGGATCAGTATCACAGAATTTGAAGAGGAGGATGTTGTCAAGACTGCCCCACTGAAATTGTATCACACCTCGAGTGCAATAAAACAGCTTTGGTTTGGACTAAATCATTACCCACAGAGAGCTGCAGAAAGCAACCATGCAGGTCAAAACCCATAAAAATAATGAGATGATAAAAGCCGTGGACAAAACCTAGTCCAGGATATGCTTAGTCACCAACTTGACCTGTTTTGCCAAAATATGTACTTTTAAATTGTCCTATTTAAATCTGCACCATGCTTTGTGTGGGTGAGAAGAGAAATGATCTCTGATGCTGAAAACCACTGTTGTGTGAGTCCTGGCTTCCTGATTTCCCATGGCAGCTGATGAGGAGATGACGATCCTGCTACAGTGGCCAGTACGTACCCAGCAGGCATATAACTCACTTTCCATCATTAAGGAATAAAGACAAAACCTTGTAGGGATTTTACTACTAGTGGTTATTTTGGCAAGAGCTGCTGAATGCATATTTGAAGTTTCATTTCTCAAAAGCCCTGTGTCTTATGATTTGGCACCCTCCTAGTTACAACTGCGAAAGCTGGCAGAGAAATGGCGATCACACAGGGTTAGAGTTGAGATGCAATGGAACGAGCGTTGGAAATAACTGTGTGTGGGTGTTGAGTAGCTGGGAGTACATGGAATGCTATTTAGACAGGTCCAGGATGCTACAGTATTTTCCTCATGTCAAGTGGCTCAGTATCTGGAAAAAACATTATTTAACTGGCCAGAAGTCAAAGAAGGGGCCTCTTCATATGCAGAGGAAACAACAAGCGTGCCTGAAGAAGACTGCAGGCTTATTTATGCTACCTGCAATGATCAGCCAGTTGTTCAGGGGGATTAATAATGTGGTACATGAATGGATTGATTCCAGCCTTTACAGTGGCCTTCAGATGCTAATCTCCCTTTGCATGCAGTCATTCAGATGAGAGTTCTTGTTTGTATTTGTTGGTGCATTCAGCTTTCTCCCCTGTTGTCTGTAGAAAGGAGTTGTAGTTTCGAAACAAAACTGGCATGATCCCTATAGGGCTGTATTTCTGTGTGCTTGCCTTTCTTTCCTTTTCAAATGGCAGCTTCCCAAAGTCTTTGTGAAATCGTTGAAGTTATCTTGAATTTATTGTTGTCCTCTCATCTGGGTCAAAGGGATAGGAGAGGGATGTGAGTCTTCTCCTCTATCTCTGTGCCTGAGCAGATGTCCAAAAGCAGCAAAACCTCTCACTCCAAAAGTTCATCTATTTGTTATCTGGAATGCCATCTATTTGCTATCTGGAAAGCAGGGATAAAGTAGTTTTGTGTGGTCAGGATTTCTTTATTCAAAGCAGTTCTCTTGATGCTCCATTAAAAAAAAAGGTAGTATTAGAAAGGAGATCTAAACTGTGATGCAAACCTGCCTTTCTTGTCACCTACCATGAAATATTATCCTTTATTGTACCTGAAGGCTAGAGCTTAGCATCTCCAACTCCAAATTCTAGTCTGCCTTGAACTAGCTGAATTACTTTGCTAGAGGTTTGAAGAAGCCTATACGGACCTAATAAAAATCAGCAGTCCTGGAGGGTTGTAACTAGCAATACAACCTGGAGGATTGTATCAAAAGGGTTGCTCCTTTTCTTTGTACACATCATTGTAACAAACTAGTCTGGTATTGGAATTAATGTATCTTGTCAGAAATGTGGGCTTGACTTGGCAGAACCTCAGGGTTCTGGGTCTTAATCAAAGGAGCTCAAAACTTTATCTCTGAAAGAAGTTTCCTTTTCCTCTGAAAGAGGAACCATAGGACACATACAGAGCATATACCAAATCCCTCTTTGACAAGAGTTTATACTGATAACTTGGGAAATGGGAGCTGTGTGGCAGCAGAGAGAGGTTGGATTTCATCTTTTTTCCCCAAGCTGAGGTAAATGATTTTGTTTGCCATGGTTTTAAGCAACTCACTGAATTTAATAGCAGACACGTACCCCTTGCACAGCACATGACCAAGCATCACTCACACTTCTGGAGCTTCTCAAAATCCTGGTTAAAGGAGAAGCTTCCAGCTGTGTTGTGTTAAAGTGCCTCTTGTAGGGATGCGCTTGTACCTTCATGAGTGTCTGTGGACCTGCCTGGCAGCAAATGCATGTCAATTCTTTCTGAGCATGTGGGATCACTCTGCTCAGCATTTGGTCAAAAAAAACCCCAACCCCACAGTATCCACTTTCTGATAATTTCTTTCAGGAGATGGAGAGTGTCAGTATTAAAACAATAAGTTCCAAGAAGTAATTATGCGATGGTATATGTATCTGCATTCATACCTCAGATTTTATTTAATGAACGTCTTCTTCATAGTACAGCAACTGTTATGAAGTCTCATTAAAGCCTCTGTGCTTGAACAGACACCTTGATTCAAAATAAATCTAAGCAGCAGCTGAGCTGTATCAAATTAGGAAGTAAAACTAGTAGTCTGCTGCAAACCACAGGCAAAGGGCAAGAAGAAATCCAAGATAAAAAGGAATAGCACAAAACCAAAAGCAGACATTAAAACACAGCTGGAAAGTTTGTAAAAGGAATAAAGGAAGCCTTTCACTTCAAACCTGTACACTGAGGAATGATTTATAGAATGAGATCACCTTTTTAATGGAGTAGCACTACAAATCTAGAGAAAAGCGAGGACCAGAAATTAGGATAAAACCAAGAAATACTCAGCCAGTTTGGGAACTGTCACCAGCAGCAAAGGACAAGTTAAGTAAAATGCATCAAAAACCAAGTGAAAACAGACATTTGGATTTGAAATCCAGTTTTCCTGGAGAACAAGGTAAGACTGAATGTTGACAATGTTTTTAGCTTCTCCCCTAAAGAATGAAAGGGCTCCATGACCACGCTGTCCATCTGTCAGTCTGTCAGCCTGCCTTCATAATTTGAACCTGCTGGCTAACTTCAAGGAGATTTGACAGAAGGGTCAAATCAAAATATATGTAGCTCAGAGTGAGCCACATGTTGTGCAGCCTCTTTCTTAGCTGACAGATGGGAGTAGATGGTCAGAGAGAGGGAAAACTAGGGGTGCAGAAGGTGCACAGGCCCTTATCCCAAGACAAAGAGATGGCCAATGCTGTGTGTCAAAGAAAGGTTGCAGCCAGAGAGCAAGTTCTTTGCAACACTTCCACACAACATCCTTCCTTTCTCCAAAAATCAGATTGTCCTACCTCAAACCTGTAACCATTACCATCTGAGAGGCAAGAAAAGTATTTTGTAGCATCTCCTTGGTTTACTTCAGCATCACTGTCAAGAATAACGAGGACTTAACATAAAATGCAGAAAAACTTGCAACTGGGATTTGCCTTCACAGTAAAATCAATGAAATGATGCCAAAGACTTTCTAAGGTTTTGTGGACCTCATATTTCCATGTAGTTTTATCCAACAGAAGTGGGAGCACCTAGTAACATGGAAGACAAAAGCTGATCTTCATAAGCCACATACTTTTGTGTACCAAAAATGTATATTGAAAGAATCTTGCATTTATTATTCTTTTTTTTTTCAGTGTTAAAAAAAGATTGAAAGCCTGTCCTAAAAACAAACCAAATCAATAGTATGAAAATTAGTGGAAGTACATTGTTATTTATTTTAAAAAGACAACAAAAGGGTTCTGTGGTTATAAGGAAGGCCAGGAAGCATCCTGGATGTTCCTGGGAAAGATCTGAGGTAGGAAAATTAGGATGCAGTGGAGAGGGAATGATGTCTGGAGTTAAAAAGGTTAGTTTCAGATTGTTTTGTTTGTTTCTTGACAAGTTTAGTTTTCAAGTTTCTGTTAATATATGATGTAACTTGTGTAACAGCATGGTGGCTGTGGGCTAAAATGTATGCACTACAAATATGAATGGGACCAAATTCTGCAAGTCTTACGTGGTGGTGATGATAAGAACTGTAAGTAATATATTACTTGTTATTATTTGCTTTGAAATGTATTTCAGGTAGTGAATGAAACTGGTGTCAGAGGAAGTACTGTAGAAACTTTGTAAAAATTCCTGTTAAAAGTTTTAGTTTGGCAGAAGCAGGTGATTTCCTGACAGCTGGTTTGCAGAGAACCAGTTATACTGTTTCTACCACAAAGAACAGCTGTGTCTTGATCTTATAAAAGTTTTACAGTTTCAACTTGAAAAAGCTGACCTTTGCAAATGCAAACTTGAGGCGACAGCTAAGATAAATGTACCCTGCAGTCTAAGTAAATCCATCAGGACATGTGGTCTCATTTCACAGTCCTACAAAGACGAAGAGTGGGAGCTCTAAGAGCGAAGGTACTTTTGGAAGGGAAGACAATGCAGACTAGGGTGATGAGGCACACACATACACAGGTCTGTGATGATCATCAGAGAAGGTATCAGGGAAATGGGGTTTCGATTTGGGTGCCTCCTTCCTGGGAAGGTACATTTAGAAAATGATGGTGAGTCTCCTCCACAGCAAAGTGGATGGAAATTAGTAACGTAATATTTCTCCAACAGTACACAAGACTCAAACGCCCAGTGGAACAGCAGGATGTAAGATATCTGAGTGTTGTGAAATCTCCTGGCTGCACTATTACACCAACAGTTCATTGTAACCAGTGTGTTTTGTTGTGGACATATCTGCCAAGGGCAAGATAACACATCCTGAGGCCACTTAGCCATCTTAGAGGCTGGACTGGAGCTTGTTCGTTCGGTTTTGGTGGGTGGGAAGAGCCGTGGGCGAGGTAGTCAGCGAAGGGATGGGCAACGCGGGGCAGGCCCGCGCCTCCCGCCCTCGCAGCGCACGGCCGCGCGCCCGCCTCAGCCCGCCCCTCCCCTCCCGCGGGCTGGGTTCCCGCCCTCCGCCGTCATTGGTGCTGCGAACGCCACTCGGCGCTCCGCCACTTCCGGTCGCCGGCGCGCCTCGCCCAATGGGAGGGAGGCGGTGGGCGGGACGCCTCATCCTCACCGAGGCAACGGCCGGGCGGACGGTTCCGGGTGTGCGCGAGGCTGGCGGCAGCGGAGGGTGAGTGCTTGGCGCCTCGTTCCGCCCTGCCCCGCCTCAGCCCGCCGATCCCCGCCTCTCTCCGGCTTCTCCTCTCCCGCCTCCCTGCGCCCGCAACTCGTTTATTCTCCCTCAGGGGCTCCGTGGGTGACTGAGCGACGCCGTGAGGCGGCCGCGCGGGCTCGAGCGGGTCGCGCGGCGGCGGGGGCTCCCCTGGGTGACGTCACCCGTGCCTCCGAGGCCCCACTTCCCCGGAGGGAGCGGGAGGAGGCACCCCTGGGCGCTGCCGTGGCCGGGCCGGGCCCGGCGCGGCTCCCCGGGCCGCGGCTGCTGGCCAGTGCCTCCCTGAGGCGGTAACGGGGCTGAGGGTGCGCTGGCCTGCCCCTGTTTCCCGGGCCCCTCCCCTCTCGTGTGAGGTTTCTTGCCGCCGTGACAGCGCGGGGCTCCAGTGAGGCGGCCGCGGTTGGTCTCGCCAAGGAGGTGTTTTTCTTCGAAATAAAAGTTTCTTTTGTACTTTGTGTGATCGCCGGTTGCTCGTTTCCTCGTCAGTTTCTTGGTTGCTGCTGTTCCTATCGAAGCGTTCCCATGCGGGGCCCTTCTGTTCGCCTCGGGGCTTCAGCGCTTTCCTTCCGCCCTGTTGCTCTCCGTCCTCCCACCCTCAGGCCTCTAACTGTAAAACCTAAAAGTTACTAAAAATCAACTAGAAAGGAACTCTTCCATATTGGATACAGACCTAGTATTCAGACAGAGCCATCAGTAAGTTCGTGCTTCCCTTCGTCTCTCAGCCGTATTTGCGTATGAACTGTCGGGCTGTTTCCTGCGCGGTAATTTGAACCTGGAGGGAGCGCTGAGGGTCACCTCGTGGCTGATAGAACAGCTGCGGTGCGGATGTCAAGCACTGAATCACTGAGCAAACTCTTTCTACACAGAGTGTGACGTCTTTACGTTTTCCTGAGTGACTGTGTCGGATTCAGAGTTACTTTTTCAATGCAATAAGTGCTTTTTGGACTGCTTTGGTAAAATCGTGATTGTTCATGTTCTTCAGGGGTTAAACCAAGTATATTCACCATTTCTGTAGCTGTACAGATGTAGAACACTGTGTAACAAGGAGGGATGAGGTAATAAGTGACAAAGTTATGACAGTCTGGAAGGAGAACAAGTAAATCCTAGAAGAAGCTAGAAAGAGAAAGATTAGGTGCAATGGCACCCTTAAAAAGTAGAAGTATAGCATGTTTGTGAATGAAATTTGAAAGGACTTGATGAGGGCTTTAAGATTAAAGGGGCTTGACAAAATTGAGTTTATATGGAGGAAAGGTTATGAACCAAAGAAAAATATTGAGATAGGTTGAGTATACCTTGTCTGATAGAAAGAAATGCATTCTCAGATCCAAGTGTATGTAAAGGCCTAATGATGTATTTTACTTAGGAGTTATGCTGTTAGTTAGACTTTGAGTGGCACCTGTATCCTCATTTTCAAAAATGTCCTAATTTCCACTGTTATTATTTTCTCTACCACCACACTATTTATTCAATTTCTGCAAGGATATAGGTTCCTTACTTGCTGCTCTGTTCTCCTGGCATTGTGTGTGGTGTAATAAGATACAGCAAAGTTGAATTTGTTTAAACTTACTGTCTGTAACTGTAGCTGTTGGAGCTTTTTTCATTATTATTAGCAAAAAGGAAGTGAATGTGGTGATTAAGACTTTAATTTTAGCTCTGAAGTTTATACAGGAGACCTTTACAATTGGATGTAGTCACTAAATGTATTTTCTCCCTGTAGAGTCTGTGTTTTGTAGCAGTCTTTCATTTAGTATAAATATAAAAT
The DNA here is from genome assembly GCF_028858725.1 of Colius striatus. Lineage (NCBI taxonomy): Eukaryota > Metazoa > Chordata > Aves > Coliiformes > Coliidae > Colius > Colius striatus. Next base: position 115,527,102 of record NC_084760.1, read on the forward strand.
AATTGTAAAATAGCTTAATATTTATTTTTAAAACATAAACCTATATACACTGCATAATTTATATAAATACATTAAAATATATGAAGATCCCTATATACATGTTACATCTAAGGAAAAACGAGCAGAAATAAATAAAGCCTTAGGAAGCTGTGCTAATTTTTGTTATTGGTAGGATGGTTGTGGTAAACCAGCAAGTTTGTCGGTTTGGTGCAAGTGCTGAATCTTGCTAAACATCATTTGCATTGCTTTGGTTGTTTAAATTGAGTGATATTTAATTACTGGAGTATGCCATATGGCATTTCTAAAATCTGTGGTTTAAATCCTGTGTATTAAACATCTAATTTTTTGGACTTCTGTTCACTTTCTAGTGCTCTTAGTTGATAAGTAGCCCTTTTTGAAGTGGTAGGAGTGATAGACTTATCTAATATTAAGATATTGGAATATCCAATATTCCATATTAAGATATTGGAATATCTTAATATGTTATAGAAGTTTTCTCCATTCCTGTATTAACAATATGTGCTTTTTCACTTTCTGAATGAATTCAACATGTGGAATATTCTCTGTTTTTAATTTACCTGCTAAAATAGAGAAATTTTCTGTCAGAAATTTTTGGCACGTGTGGATAAGAGGAGCAGTAAGCTGTGAGTTTGCTTTCTGATTCTTGAAAGATACATTGTTATCTAACTTGGAAGGTTCTTTTCTTTTATGTACTAGAAAGTACTGAGAGGTTTTCAATGAATTTTCTGTGTTTGTAGGAAAATTCTATAAATATATTAAGGGTTAAGATCAAAACTGAATAGGGATAAAATTAAAAAAAAAAGCAACAAACTCCCTATTTTCTGCTAGTAAAAATATTTTTTTAGGCTATTTGCCATTTAGAAATATTTTCCCATTAAAAAGCCAAGTTTTCTACTCCCTTTCTACCTTTATTCCAAAAGTTCTTTCTGAAGTTATTAGTTTGAAGTTAGTCTCTTGGAATTGATATTTCATGTACGCATATGATTTGATTTTAGGATGATTCCTCTCCAGAGTTTATTTTTGAATGGAAGGATGCCCTTTTCCAGTAGAAGATGGTGATCCTAATGTATAATCATGGAGAAGGGAATAAGTTCAGTAGAGGTCCTACCTTCCAAATCGTCTCAGGTTACAGCTGTAAAAGTGGTGGTCAAAGAGCCCGAAACAAAGCAAACCCAAAGAGGGAAACGAGTGGGATTTGTGCTTGTCCATGCAGGTAAGATCCAGAATTGTAACAGAATGGAAGTAGTGCATATGCAAACTAAATTTAAAGTGAAATTTTCTATCACCTGTGGACTACTAGTATGTTAAGGAAGTGGCATTAACTTTGAGTGTAAGTCTGGGAGTGCAAAGTTTGACTGGAAATTGCATTGACTGGAGGATCTTTGAAATGTTAATAAAAATGTACTGATTTGGGTTTGGTTTTTTGTTTATTTAAATGGATTACTGTTTATTTTTTCCACATGTAATGAAGAGATCATCTGTTTAGATGTGATACAAAAATGATATTTTGTGTGTTTTATTCACAGATTACTTTCTGATAGATATTAATGCTCTTATGCTTGAAAATATTAGTGATGAGTATATCTTTGATTTTAGCATGTGTGGTGTCATGAGATGTCATCAAGTATTGTAGCATGGTGACACCTAAAATAGCTGAAAAACCTTCATGCCACTTGGTTTATAAAATCCTGAGGGTAAAAAACTTTAAAATCCCTCAACTTATTGTCTGGTATTCTGTTTTAAGAGGAAATTTTAATTAATGTTGGAATGTATAAAGTTGTCAATCGTTGATACAAAAAGGAAATACCAATGTAATCAGGCAAGAAGGCTGCATTTGTTGATATCTTCATTCTTTACAGGAACTATAGACTGTAGTTTGACAGGTAGTATAATCTCTTTTCCTTTTGCTTTAATTGTAGGTGCAGGTTATCATTCCGAATCCAAAGCTAAAGAATACAAGCATGTGTGCAAAAGAGCCTGTCAGAAGGTACGTCTTATCAGTTCCACAGTCTTGTAGTGAGGATACAAAAAATATATTTGGGAGCACTGTTCCTTTGCTATGAATGGGCATGTTTGGGTTTAGCTACTCAGGCTGTGTGCTTTTCTACAGGAAAAATGGAGCAGCTACAGTGAACATGGTACAGAATCAATAGGGTGCTTGGCTGTGAGGTGATGGGAAATAGCAAACACCAAAGGAATAGTGAGGAAACAGGAGAAGGTCACAGTGGTATCTCCATGGAGTATTTCTACAGCTTTCTGCACTGTTCCTGAGGCTCTGGGATTTGTCTTGCGACTGAAAATGGCAGCCGTAGTTGTTTTCTGGGGTTCCCTGAGAGAACTTGACTGTAAGGTCTTGTCCAGTGGGGATCATAGAATCATAGAATGGGAGGGTTGAAAGGCATCTAAAGAATAATATTGGGTTCTAGAGGTTCATTTTTGTGTGCATATATAATGTGAAGATAACATTGTTTTATTTGATGTGGTTTTGTGTATTGGCATTTGGATGAGCTTACTTGTAGATTCTGCTCAGTTTCATGAGAGTTGCCATATATTGTACTAGGGATTTGTGTTGAATCTTGGAAGGAAAATTAGACACTTCCTTACATTTTTTTTGATGCCACTGGGTATGAGAATTTATTTTACTATAAATTTGACCATACAGGGTTCTGCTACTAAATGTGTCTCAAAGTCAGAGTAGTAAAATCAAGCCTTCAGATCTGCCCTTACATGGTTCATACTCACTATTTTCAGTGCCTCTTGTTTTTATATCCTCTTACATTTCAAATGGATTTGGTGAAAATTTTGTTTTGCATAGGACTAGGCAAATATAGGGCTTAGTTGCAGAATATTAGAATTTCCTAATCATCAACTAAAAATTCTATTTTACAGGCAATTGAAAAGTTACAGGCTGGTGCCCTTGCAACAGATGCAGTGACTGCAGCACTTATAGAATTAGAGGTATGAATTTCTGACTACAAGTAAATATGCCTCTCGGGTACATTGCCAGATTGTTCTGTAAGAAGATATTAATTCAGATGGGAAATCTACTGATATTTTCATTTTTGTCCTATGCTAATTATATCTTTTGCTTTTGTACTATATTTTGGAGTAAATTTATTTAAAGACATTCTAAAAATGCAGACTGAATCAAAATCATCTAGTTGGTGCAATTTAGTTGGCAGATATGCCTTGTCAAATAGTCTTTAACCTTCTGAAGACTTATCGAATGCTTCCGAGGGAACTTTTTTTCTGACTTACCAAGCTACAAGCAGATTACTGGCTCTGCTTCTCCAGGAAAGATACCATACTACTGATCACAAATGTTAATCAGAAATTCTAAGATGAATCCTCATTCCTTTTGTTTTGCATTAATAGCTCACCCTGAGTTATGTCCCATTTCTGGAAATTACGATCCAAAGAATTCAGATACAGTTAGTCTTTACTCACTAGTGTAAGAGACTAGAGGCAGGCTCTTCAGTGAAATGTGACTGCAGTGTGGGATAATGCTATTTTTCTTATTTTTATGACAAAATACATGTAGATGAGGATGAATAATGCTTTTATTTCAAACTGGTACTATTTAGTTAAGATAGAAAATCTTGATAATCATAAAAAGATGGACAGTTGTTTGTGAGGTTTTTGGAAAAGTGGCTTTTTGGAGTGGTGAGATTTTTACAGCAACTGACTTCTGTGAAGGGTCCTTATGAAATAATACAGAAGAGAGTGAAGCTTGAAGAATTTCTGGGATATAAATGAGACAGTCTGGTTATTGTCCCAGATCCACTAATCTCTCATGGCAGTAATGACTGAAACAGGTATTCCTCTTCTCCTGAAAGGAGAAATTGCTTCTTCCTTTCCAACTTTATTAGTGAAAAACCAAGGCAGGCTAAGTGTTATGCTGTAAAAATAATTTCCTGGATCTTGAATTTATAGTAGTATTCTGAGAGGATTAGCAGTGGATTTGCTTACACATATGCTGGGGAAGTGTTAATTAACATATTTGATAGGGTTAGCGTAAGGCAGGCAGTACGTACTTTTAATATGTGTTAGACATGCTGACTAGGAGCCAAGACTTCAGTCATGCTTTTAACTTGGCAGGCCTTTTGGCTCTAAATGGTACTTTTGGTCTCTACTGAGCTATACAAATATGCTTTCATGTGCTATCTTACACAGCAGAGTATAGCTAGGTGAAGACAAAATCACTTTCTCTAATGGAGTTATTTATATTGTGCTTCCATAAACTAACTGAGGCTGCTGTTACCCCACAAGAGTCGATTCCCTCCTCAATGGAAAAAACCCCTCAGCACTTAAGCTACTTGTGATTTTTATGATGTTCATGAGCTATACAGAGGAAAACATTTTAAGAAGCTTAACTTAACAGTCACATATCTCTTTGCAGCTCTGCCGAGGGTAAACGTTTTACCTCTTCTCATTATCCGTGAGAAACTTTTTTCTTTTTCTTAGGTAGATTTAAATACTCTGAAGTGACGTCTGTGTAAGAAGTTATGGCTTCATGATGAAATTAAAACATTTAATGAGATTACTCCCATCAGTAACCTTTTTCTCCTCATCTGTCATGTTACTATTGTGGTGATGCCTGTCATCATTCCTGGTTTTGTATTGCTTTAGGTAGTATTTTTATGTGCCTATTGCACAAAAACTATTGTTTTCCTTTATCCGATTTTTAAGATTAAATATTATTTTATTCAGGTTGTACTACTGTTGTCAGTGTAATTACTTGCTTTCATTTATTCATTAAGTGATTTATATAACCTTTTAATTGTGAGTAGTTCTGTTACTGGGATAAAGAATATTAGGTTTGGGATTTGGGCTTCTTTTAAATTAAAATACAAGCCATGCAGTTACATGGAGGAAAAAATGAAGATATATTTAAAACAGAAAATGATGTGGTTTGCAGTGGCAGTTTGTTTGGATCTGACAAGACAAATTCTAAAATGTTAGACTGTCAGCTTTCAAAGTGTTGAAAGATTTGCATCTACTCGTATCTCATTCTGAACAGTATTTCTAGACAATTTCTGGAGCTGCATCTTCTGTTTAGTTCCTGATGTTTTTCATGTTGCTCTGTGCAAAAGAGCAACTGCATGTGGAATAGTTTTTCTCATCAATTACAAAATGTAATGGATAAAAATATAGGTTTGTATGTGAACTCTCTAATGAGCTATCACTATTCTTTTGTTTATGCAGGGAGAAATGGTGACTTTTCGTAAAGTTCATTAACATTTTGAATTGGCAAATACATACCAGAAATCTGTATGAAAACTGTGTTTGTTTTCATGTGTCACTGTAAGACAGATTAAGATAGGAAACAACAAAAGTTTGTTTAACATATGATAACAGATTCCGTTGTGGAGTACTGTTTGTACCTTCTGGGTATTTTGATTGCTGTGGAACACATTGCTGTGAGTTTATATGAAATATTTAATCCTTTCTATAGTTCTCTAGGACTTCTAATGCTATATTCAAAAACTTGCTGGTCTTTGTAAGGCACAAATATCTTTTCGTGGAAGCGTTAAGGAAGATGGATTTTTTTCCTCAGCTCTGCTCAATTACACAACTCCTATTACACAGAATTTCAGCTAATCCAAGAGGCATCACTTCAAAGACTTGTTGAGACGCAAGACTTGCTCTTGATCTTTTATGAGTAAGCTGACAGTTTGCTTGTGGTATGCTGTCTGGTTTTTTGTTTTATTTTTGCAGTCTCTAAATGGAGAAAGAACAGCCTTTCTTTCTTGGACTGCATGAATCTCAAGTGAAACTGCATTCAGTGATTAAGATGATATTGCTAATAGTTTACTAGAGAAAAAGTAGATTTCCAAAGTCATAAGAGCAGCTGACTCAGAATACATGACCCTGTTAAAATAGTGCCATTCTTCTAAATCATCATCTGTAATTTGATAAGTTGATTAAAGGCAGTTATGTTTTCCAGTTTGTGGATCCTGTTGTTACAGAGAAACAAACAAACATGTTCTCTCTTTCAGCTTTTGGTAATAAAATGGGTCTGGATAAGGTGCATTTACACTGCACACTTCTACAAAGACATTATTGCAGTATTGTTTACTTTTGCACTCTTGTTACCAGCCACCATATGAAGTCTGAGCTTCTCTTGAAACTCAACAGGGTTTGTGCAGTCTTTTTTTTTTCTTAGGGGGTTGTGGAGGAAGGTTCCCCTCCTAACCCTCCCCTTAAAACTTGCACTTTTCAGTGAAACCACATGCTGATTGTATTTATTGCTGGCTGTGGGATCAAGGTGCAAATCAGAGCTTTTATTTGTCTGTAGAACACCTCAGAGGTACTCTAGTACTGCAGTACTCTACAGATACTAGAGACACAGTCATAGATTTATTGTAAAGAATGGTAAAGATTTTCCCTAAGTTCAGTCTAAGTTTATTAACAGAGTGTGTAGATCACATATTTATTTAATCTGCCTTTAGTCCCAAGGACTTCTTTTCAAAGAAAAAAAGCACAATGCCAGTGGCTTTGTATTCAGCCAGTCATCATAGATGAACATTTAATAAATAATGAACTGGAAGTTGTTAATTGTAGTTAAAAGTCCCTCTGCTGCAGACATCAGTAGTATTGCTAACAAAAATCTGTGACAAAAGTGTTCTTTGAAAACATTTTAGCTGGTGTAATTGGAAAGGACATGACTTGTCCTTGAAGACTATTACTGCTTGTCACTACATTCCCACAGAAAAAAAAAATATAGTGTGTAAAAAGAAATGCCTGTAGACTTTGAATCACTTTGAGGAGTTGCATTGGAGATGGATGGAATGTTCTGCAGTGCATGTTGAAAACAGAACATTTTAACTATTTGCCTAGATGTAGTTCAGGACTATTAGAGTTACAGAGTTGAGTAACTTCAAGCATTCCAACTTCGACCACAGCTAGAAACTTCAGCATGCCTATGTTTGCTGCCAGAACATTTATAAATGCATCTTGAAGTAAAAAGGATTCTAAAAATAAAAATTATACTGTCGGTAACTTGAGATTTTTTGCAAGATGGGTAACTTGGGAAAACAAAACGCATGTTTCACATCTGAAAGCTTTGTATTCTCTCCTTTGCTACAGGTTTACGTTATAAATTAGAGATACTTGAGTGGTGCAGTAATTCCCAGGTAGTCTAGAATTTTTCACATAATTGAAAGGTTGTATTTTCTTAAAATACTTTGAATAGCAATTTGTCTTTCCCTCTTCTTTATTACTTTTCTATGGTAGTCAGACTTGTTAACATACAGAGCTCATGCTTGGTTTGCTTTCTTGTCTTTTTTTCAATCTCTTTAGAAATATAAAGGCTGATATCTTCTTGTATTTTAAAATAAAAATATATTCTTGATATACCTTTTGTATTAAAAACCTTTTTGTCCTTTCCCTTTCTCCCTCTGTTTGGATACATGCTTTGATTGGGTTCTTACCCACTCTATGGTAGTCATAGTTCTTGCAGTACTGCATTTTTGTGTCTGAGGATATGAAGACACTTCTTCTGTTATCTCTCTTTTCTTCCCCTTTTGAAAGCACGCACGCTTCTGTTTTAATAATGCTTCTGCATTCCTTGAAGATTTTGAATTTTCATTTCAAAGTACATCTTAAGTTTCATAAGTTGTATTCCTCCATTTGTATATCAGAGCCTTGAAATCTTTTGGTCAGACTTTGCAGACATTCATGTTTTCAACAAGAGATGTATTTATGTGGTATATTTCATGTGCTTGCCTATTCACAGAAGTAGGTGTGAATTTCTGTTGCCATTTTGTTACAAAGGTTTTTCCCTGCCTCATTTCAAAAGCTTTATATCTCATCTCAGAGACACTCAGGTAGGTATCAGAAATTCCATGTGTTCACACCCTGTTCCTGCAATGTCTAAAGCTGTTATCAGATCACTTTTCAGATCTGTGAAGTTAAATTATCTTCCTCTTGACAATTCTGAGACCATCTTCTTAATTGAGTGCTGTCTGATTATAAAGCCAAGTTAAGCTCCATAGATGATGTTCTGATGCTTAGAATTTCTTTTTACTGGAGCAAGTTACTCACGGTGTGACTGATTGTACTGATAACTTCTGAGTCCTAAAACCAAAGTTATGCCACCAAAGAGACGTCTACAATTTTCTTGGTGTATAGAGTTTTTATTTATCCAATGTTCTGTAATAGTCTAATAACTATTCTGGAGGGAGAAACAGGTGTTATTCCTTTTGTCTAGAGATAACAACAACTCTGAATAATTTGTCTTTCGTTACATCCTTGATGTTGTGCCAGGGAAGGTGCTATGCCATAGGATCAAGAACATCAGTATGTTCAGAAATGAAGTGAACTAATGCCACTCTATATCCTGTATTTTTCTTTTCCTACCCTCTTGATTATTCAATTTATCAGATAGTAGAGAGCTTTATCTTGACCGGAGAAGGATTCTGGACAGTGTTATTAGAACTTCTGATGAGTCCTTCTTACTCCCTTTATTTGGCCTGACATCTGCTTTTAAGTTAACAGCTGTCTTTGTGGCAGTGGCAAATTTGTAGAGCACTAAATTCTTCTTCTTTGCTAATGCTTTTGAGTGTAATGCACTGAATGAGTGTTTTGGAACAGAACACTAGAAATTTGTCTCTAGGCTTGCAGGTCTAAGCACTCTGATTACCCATGGGCAAGGAACTTGGACAGCATTAGGAGTAAGCCTCATTCATCCAAACGTATTCCTGTTTTTACTTTGTCCTCCAAGTACCTTTCACTGCATTCAAATTCCTTCCATCAGTTCTCTTCTCCTTTTGTTCTAAACTTCACTGACCAAATTTTCTTCATCCTTGTAGAGCCTGGGGAGCAATGAGGCTGGTTAAGCCCCTAGCTGCTCTGCACTCTTCCACCTTTTCAAGGCCATCATCTTGGTAGCCTTTTTTTTTTTTTTCTTATCATATTTCTTCCTCTCCCTTTTCTAGGAAAAGTTATTCCCTGTAAACTAAACTGAAAAGGTTGTATTATCCTAAAATCCTTTCAAATGTACTTATTGCTGTGAGGCATTGCTGTCAAAATGAACAACACAATGTACAGGATGAATTTGAAAATCTGTTGTGGTGTGGGATAAAATAGGGTAGGATAAAATGGGGTGAAATCTTTTGCTGCTTCTTGAATACATGAGAAAAAAGCAGAAAATAAAGAGATGTAGTACAAAATGAACACATTACAGTCTGTTCTATGATTATGTATTAATCATGTATCATATATTCATGATTCTTCAGGAGTACAGCATTTTGGTGACTCAAACACTAAGAACACTTGAAATATGTCTGTAAATTAGAATCAACATCTTGCAAAAGAGGTTTTGAATTTACTTGCAGCTTGCCTATTTGAAAGCTGACAAAATCTAACTGACTTACTGACATCAAATCTATTTTTCATTTGTGTGCTCTCTCTTTTGTTTCCTTGTATTTATTACAAATTAGTATGTACAAAAAGAAACAATTCACTTAACGTTTAAGACAGAACTTTGAGTCTTTTCCAGTAGATTTGTTTCCTGATTCAGCTTGTGTTACATGTACTGTAAAGTAGGACCATGTAATTCTATTGACGTGTTCACATGTGGTCTAGACAGCCATTTTTCTGTGTCACATCAGATTGTTACGCTGTTGTAATAAGAACAGATCGGAGACTCTGAATGCATGCAGCATCTCTATGGAATTTTACTGCTTGGCTGTTCTGGATGTTATCTTTCTTTGTCATGTTCTCATTTAGTGCTTGCATCTAGAACGAAGGGATTACATTGAGCTGACAGTGAGAATCCTGAACTGTGCTACTTTGAAAGTTTGTGGTTTTTAAAGTCATAGGGATACTGTGATGCAATAAGCTGGCAAAAATGGGTGGCTTTAATTCTAGCATCAAAACCTATAACCTGCATAACTTACTTGTGCTTGCAAAAAACTACAGAGTGTGCTAATGAAAAAGGAGTTTGTTTTATAGTCAGTTAAATGCTGTTTTATACTTTTTGTGAAATAGATCTTGATTTTTATTCAAGAAACTTCCAGACCACAGTAATATAATAGTACTGTCCTTATGCTAAAGATTAAATAGACATTTTACTAAGCTAGTTGTTACCGATGCTTATTCTTTACTTCTGCATGCAGAGCTGCAATCGTAGTCTTACAGTGTTAAGGAAGGGTACTGATCTGCTTTGCTGCAATGTCATACTTACAAAGTCTCAAAGGTAGTTGTGGTACCCACAAGTGATTATTAGATGTTACTTCAATGTTACTTGACAGATTAGTGACCAAATCAAGTATATATTTTGGGGAAGGGAGAGAAAGATTTTGATGCCTGTCGTAAAGCTTTTGCTTGCGTATAAATGATGATCTGAAATTGTTGCGTGGTTGGGTTTTATATTAGCACATTATTAAGCTTGAGATGTATTACACCCTGTGGAGGGTGTAAGGCATCCATTCTAGTAATTTGAGATGCCTTGTGCAAAATGCTGTGGATTTTGTTGTGGATGATGCTAGAGTAAGAAAGTGCACTGCCCCAAGATCAATGTAATCAGATCAGTTATACAAAGCTTGTGACTTAGTCTGTTACGGATGTGGCCTTATAGCATGTTGTTCTTTTTTTCCAGGATTCTCCTTTTACAAATGCAGGATTGGGATCGAACCTAAACCTTCTGGGTGAGATAGAATGTGATGCCAGTATAATGGATGGAAAGTCATTGAATTTTGGAGCAGTTGGAGCACTGAGTGGTACGTTAATTATGTATTACAAAGCTAACTACTGACTTAAGTGCAAAGATCAACTTTGTTGTTCTTTGTTACTTTATTTGGAAGGGAAGACATTGTAAATACTGCCTCATTTAAGTAAATTCTACTTCTTTTAAAAAACAAAGGGAGACATTCCTGCTGCCTGAAATACCATTTTGTGTTAATTTGCTTTGTGTAACATATGATCTTACCAGTACACTGATAATCCTTTGATGCAGAACAATTGTATGATGCTGTACAGTATTCACAATGGGAATGAGTTTGCTCAGATGAATTTGTAAAATGATCACTTTATAATAAAATGCAATTATTTAAAAAGATTGCAAACATTTAAATTATACATTGCATTTGGTTTCATTCTCTGTCTTCTCAAAGGCTTTGTTGGTATATAACTCAGTTCTGAGGTCAGTTGATACTTCTGTCTCTTGGTCAAGTTGGTCAAATCAGGATCCTAAGTGACCAAAGTTTCCTTTATAGTGTCAGAAGGCTATGCATGGTGCTAGCCTCCAAAATGAAGCCTCTTGTGTATTCTTGAGAACGGGAGCAGCTGCTCATCTGTCAAACTGGTTTCTCGGGGCATAAAATTTCTGTACACTGTATATTCTTTTCATTATAATTTCTCTCACCTGATCAGTTACATTTGGATTTATTTTGTGTGTTACTGTTACAAGGTTAGCTACATTTACTTATGGGACTTATGTAATCTGATAATTAATGTGCCTCTCTATTAAAGCTTTTTTTGTCTGGTTTTAGCTTTCAGTACAAAACAAATGTAGGTATACAGTCCCAAGTACAGATTGTTGAGATTTTGTCATAAGTACAATGAACAGTCTTAATTGTTGCTATTGGATTGCTTTTTTGACATTTCAAGCTGTGTTATTTATCACAGAATAGTTATAAACCTTGCTAATAACTTCCTCATGTAGATAAAAATCTAAAATAAATAGTAAAAGTAAGTGTTTCAAGGCTTGTTTGTTACAAAGTGTATCCTCCAAACTGTGGTGAAGGAGGAAGTGAGGGAGTGAGAGAAAACTAAGCCTGAATCCTATAATCCCTCTTCTGGCCAGATAGATCCAAGCAAAAGTTCTTTCTGTCTTGAAAAATGAATGCTCATAAAGTGCAATCTTTGACCTGTAGAACAACATAGACTTAATTTGAAATTTCTGCGGTAGATCACTCCTAGTATTTCAGTATGATTCTTATATTAAAAAAAAATAGGAGCGTGTGTGGTGTTAATTAGAAGGCTTTGTCACTACTGATAGAACATGTGAAGGAAAAACTGAAGTTGTTATAAAAGCGAAACATAACATAAAGTGTGTCTTGATGACTTGGCAAAGCCTTAGAAATTAAAGGAAGCTGACTTCCATTGCCAAAATGAACACTACATTGCTACGTGGAAAAATATTTTAGTGTTTTGTTCCCATTTTTTGCTAATTTTTCTTTTCAGGAATCAAGAATCCAGTTTCAGTTGCAAATAGATTGTTGTGTGAAGGGCAGAAGGGAAAACTCTCTGCTGGCAGAATTCCACCTTGGTAATTGTTTTGTTCTGCTTGATTTTACTTGGATCTTTTGCCTCTACTGCATGCAATGTCTGAAGGTTATATCTTATCCCAAGAAGACCAGTGCTGTTTTACATACTAGTAGTAGTGTGCCTTTAAAAAGAAGATAATCTTTGTTCTCTGATCTTGAAACATCTTGTGCACTTGACGAAGCTGTGGATAGAATGGAGTATTGTGAATTGACAGCAACTTAATTTTGTGATAATATCTGGCTGTGTGATTATTTCCAGTAACATCATACCAAATTCTTACTTTTGTTACTGGAGCATTTTGAAAATTCACAGAATAGATCAAGATTAAAATGAAATTCTACCTCCTTTGCCTCTGTCTACCCTGTTAAAAACTATATAGGGTTTTTTTTTAAAGTATATATAAAGAATCCTGCTTTACTGCCTGTCTTTGTGACTTTATTCTGTAGCTATAGTGTGGATATGTGCAGTGTTTAGTAACCTCCTCTTACCTTAGCCAAATTGAGAAGTTATTTTAAAGTTCTATTTGAAAGTATTTACAACAACAATGAAAACGTGCAGTCATTTATTGCCATGACTATAACACCTAGATGAAGAGGTTAACTACTTAATAAGTTTTTAGACAACTTGAAATATTACTGCATCATTTTGGAAAAAATCCAAGAAATGTGGCAGAATTGGTTGCTTTTAAAAACCATCTTGTTTTCGTTAACAGCTGAAATTGACAAGTAGAGAACTGTAATTATTCATTCGTATTAATTGACTATTGCCCTCAGTTATCATACCTGTCGCAGAAATTTGCTAATGGACTATAGCATTTGCAGAGGTATTAAACCAGCATTTCTGTAGTTCAAAATATGTATATTTAGATTAAAAAAAAATTGCTTTCCTTACTATGTTATCCTTATTCTGTAAAAGTAGCCAAATAATCTGTAGCTGGATGGTATAGTATTCCAATTTAAACAGTGAAGAAAAGCACTGTTGTGCTGCAAAGGAAGTTCATAAATCAAAAAAAGCCACCCTGAAACCAAACCATCAAGAAGCAGAGTTTGCATTTAAAACACTTTTCCATAATGAAGAAAGAAAAGAGTAAGTGTAGTTAGTGAGAGAGCTTTTCTTTTTTAAGAGAAGAAGTTTACTAAGGAATTGGAGCTTCAATTTCAGTTGCTATTTAGTAGCTCATTTTTTCAGATGTCAGGAGAAGGCTGGGCTCAGCTGGGTTACATTATGAGTGTCAAATGAGATGGAGCTTTTTGGTGTTCCAGAACTAGTACTGAAGTCAGCTACAGGAGCAGGCACTTGTGATTTAGTTTTATTTGTGTCTTCCTAGTGTTTTTTTTAAATTGTTGTAAAGAAGAGCACTTGGGCATTTTAACATCTTTGCACTAACTTCATAACCTAGTTTATGCTGCTATTGTTTTTAAAATAGCTGAATGGAAAAGAAACTGTATCCTCTTGCCCTCAAAGGACAAGACTAAATCCTTCAAACTGTCTGAGATCTTGGCTAACAGATGCTTCTAATGACAAGAGAGCTCAAACTCTCAAGGTGAACTGTCTTTTGGAGCCAATACATACAGTTTATTGTGCCAATATTGTGGACCTGGGTTACCTAATACACATTTTCATTTTCTTTTTCCCATTCCTGATTTTGAATGTATATTTTATTAGAACAAATTAGTTACCCTGAGAACAATCTATACTAGTGGGATATGATGGGTTGTGCTTTAGGCCTGCTTTAGTACATAATCCTGTACATACAGGATATCCCAAGTTCAGAATGATGGAACTCATGTTCACTGTAGGTGATGATTGTTGACAATTTAATGCCTTGCCTTCCTGTCAGGTTTTGGCATGACACTTTGTTGTTTTGGGACTGAGATATTTTCCTGCATAAGCTGGGAATATATATATACAATTGAATTATGAAAGAGCAGCTGTATTTTGACATTCCCACCAAGTATCAGAATTTTAGTAACTGATTTTTATTTGTAAAGATATGCAAGTTTGATCTTGTTTCTCGTGGGCAAATAGTGTATTGGGGAAACTTCCAGATACTGCTTAGCTTAGGAACCTGTCTTGTTAAATAAACCTAGTGCTAGAGACTTTTCTGTGGCATGGTCTAAGGTAGCTTAGTGTTTTCTGGCCAATGTGTTTGGCACATGACCACACGAGAAAAAAAATCAAGTACTGTGAGATGAGTAAAAGTGGCATTATAGAGATTCTTGTCTATAAAAACAGCTCATGGAGGCAGTAAGTTTGGCCTGTTTATGCTGTACAGGAACCATTTCTAAACCAATTCAAAGCTGGTACATTTCTAATATTCCATAGAAGAAATTCTGATGACTGTGAATTAATTTATTCTGAGATGGAAAGGAGTGAAGGAGTGATCACATGTCCTAAGTGATCCAGCTTGCTGAAATTGCCCTGTAGAGTGTTTCATTCTGAATCAATGTCTTATCTGGTTAAAACATAGAATCCCTCTATCTAAATCAAAAGAAAAAAAAAATTGAAGTATTAGAATCCTTGAATGCATGAATCTTTTTACTGAAACTTCAAAGGTCTTTACATCTTTCATATTTTATTCAGCTCAGTGTTGACAGAATTTTCTCTGCCAATGTATGCAGGAACAGAAAGTAGTGAACTTGTAAATGTTACATGTTATCATATAAGATATTCCTCTTCCTTGTATGACTTTACAAAAGAAAGCACTATTACAAATGCAGAAGTAAGTATTGGAAGAATCTTTGGAATTAGTCTTTACATGAAGTGATGGATTAGATGTTTTGTAGCAATAGATTTGGAGGTTTTCTATTTCCTATGCTGAAGCCTCGACCTTCCTAAGGGGAAAGGCTTATTTTACATCTGTTTACTTTAAAGTGCATATGTAAAAATTGCAGGGTGGTACAAATACACCTAAATGTCTCTTTTCTTAGAACTCCTTAGTACTACTGATATCTAAGTTCATGTCTCTATCCCTTTTTCAGTACTAGTAGTAATCCCTATGGGAAAGAATCCCTTATTAGGTTGGTTATTAAGTTTTTTCCCTTCTTTGGGTAAATAGGGATTTGTAATTCACAGGTTTGTGGTACTACTGGCAGGATATGTATATTGTGTGACTTGTAGGACTGTGCAGAATCAAGCTAATGCCTAGAGTGAAGACTTGCACCACTGTTTATCTCAGTGCTATATTTCTTCAGAACATTTTCTTTGTAACAGTGGTTTCAGAGCGATTGCTGCATTGTATAATAAAAGTTACAAAGTCAGTTTGTTACATTCAGGATCACCTTGACCATCTTTAATGAACCTAACCCTCTGCCACTTCTGTTTAACTTGATGTGGCCTAACTCTGCCATTAGAGCAAATAGCACCAGGATAACCATGTTCTCAGAGAAGACTGCCTACAAAGACTGTTTTTGGAGACCTTTACTTACATTTTCTGTTAATATGGCCTAATTTGACTGGAACTGGAAAGTGTGTCTAAGCATCAGTTCCTTACTGGAGGATATTTTCATCTTCTGTGTGTTCCAGGCCCATAACAATTGCAGAGTACCCTTTGATATATTTGTAAGAAAGATCTTTTTATCTTGTTTGTGCAGAACCAACTTTCAGAGCAGTAGAACACAAACTCATTCATCCTTCAGTTTGAGGGGTTTTTTTCCCTTTCGGTAAATTGTATTTTGAATTAGCCCAAAGGCTTTTGAAACTTGGTGGTTTTGTCTGCTTTCTATAGCCCACTGCCTTTAGTCCCTTTCTTCTCTCAACCACGAGCTGTTTAGAGGTAGTTTGATGTCAACTTTTTCAAGTATTGCCCTGCTCAGTCTTGCCTGCTGCTGCTTTTCTACATGCCTATGTTGAGGATTCTCGTGATAACTAAAGCAGTTCTCTAGAGCCAGAGTGCTGGTTCCCACCCTTTCACCATCCTGTCATCTGTGACTGGTGCAACTGTGTGTGTGGCTGCGTGCTGAACTAGATCACAGAACATGCTTTTTTTTAAAGGCTGTTTAGTCTTGTTTATACATCTTTGGATACCTGCAGCACTGAGTTCATGCTGTATGTCTTGTAGGAGTCTCTTACCAACTAATTCAATATTAGTTTATAGGAGATCCAGTATGGCTAGTACAGACAACAAAGCACTGAGATCCTGATTTTAACTTTTTTCTTTTAAACTGTTTAACTTTGCTGTGACTATGAACTGCTTTCAAGACATCCAAACTGAAAGTTTAAAACTGGTTGATGATCTCTGTGGTATTGTAGGGCCTCAATTAGATGTCTACTTCAACTAATTGAACTATTCTTTGAGACTAGAACTGGTAAATACTTGGGAGTGGCATCTTAGGAATTAAGGTCAGAACTGTGAGCAAGATATTGCCCTGTTCATTGGCACTTAAGTTTTGAGATATTCTGGAGTGGGATCTTTTTGCAGTCTTCATACATGCTAGTGGCTGTTTCTGTATTTTCAAGTATTACAAAGAGAGTTGTTAGATTGCTCGTATAATGCAGTGTTTCTGACTGATCTGTGCTATTCAAGTTACCATATCTAAAACTCCTGATATTTGAGCTTGATACTTTCTCCACCTACTGTAAATTGTTGTATTGAATAGGAAGTGCTTATTCACTTCCTGAGAATGTATTGTTGGAAGAAAATTTTACTTTTAAAGCTCAAAACCACCTTCTTCTAGTCAATAGAGAATACTACTTAATTAGATTTGGCTATGGTTTCCATTTCTCTCTAATACAAGTGACAGATTGTTTCTTGAACACTAGCTTACCTAGTAGGAGACACTTGAGTTCTCCCAAAGTACCCAGTAACTTATTCTACAGTATCTTGCAACGTGAGAACAGTATTTATCTGGAGCTGCACTAGTAATGGTAAGAAGTATGTATTTAACAATTTACATTCTCATCTAGATAAACTTTTTAGTTAGTTTGTTTGAGACTTTTGTAAGGAAAGACTGGGCATGCCTCTTGTATTGATTAAGTCATAGGGAAGATAGAAAGTACCACTGCAAAATACTACAGACTGAAGCTGCAAGTGTCAGATACAGCACTGTCAAGAAGACTTCCAACAGCATTACAGCCAACAAATCTGGTTTATCAGTAATGTTCTCAGAAATTGTAGTACTAGGTGGCCCCAGGAACTACTTTGTAGCAAAGTAACTTCTTCGGCCTCGAGTTCATAAATATGTTAGTTCTGTAACGCTTCTTGAAATGAGTATAAATCCTCAGTCTTTATTTCTTGTGTTCTTTAAGCAGTTGTATTAATCTTATTTTGAAAGTGTGATATGATGCTAAGATTGGAAATGGTTGTCCTTCATTGTGTTGCTGCTGTTGGTACTGTTGCATAGCATCTTTCTGAAAATCTATGATTTCCAACTACTGCATTCCCCTTTTCAGGGAATCAGCTTAATTTTTTTATGGGGTAATAGTATAGATAATTGAGATTTGGTTGGTTTTTTTTTCCTCCAAGTTACATATCTATATATATTTGTTGCTATCATTGATTGTCACAGCAGTGTGTACTGTCTCACTACTGTATGACCAGAAAACTTCTCAAATTGTTGTGGGGTTTTTTGCATGGATGTTAAAACTTCAGTAGATTTGTCTTATTTTCAGATGCTTGATAAAATTCCATGAGATATACCTTCATCCTTCTAAATGAGGCTTATTTTTAGCATGTGTTGTACTTCTCAAAATATTTCTTGATATTCCTGTGGCATTGGCTGACTTTACTGAAAATATCTTAACCATTCTCACCTCATTCATCTCATGTTTTTAGTCTTGAGGATCTTATTAAGCTGGTATAGAGAGCAATACTTTAGATGACTTTGTCCTGTTTTAGCTGCAGTTAAAAGCTGGTACTATTTGGCAATTAATTTCAAATTTAAAAGCACTTGTTTTTATCCAGTACTAGACTTTAATGTCAGAGCTGCATAGTCTTTTAATGAAACTACATAAAGTTGCCAAATGTAATTGTAGCTGACATTTCTGTGAAATGTAGACAGCCTACGATTTTAAAATGAGCCAACCAAATAGAAAAAATATTTGCAAGAAAAGGGGGATTTGTTATATGGTTTTGTTTAAACTCCCTCTTCTGTGTCTCCTAGCTTTTTAGTTGGTGAAGGAGCTTACAGATGGGCAGTTGATCACGGGATACCAGCATGTCCTCCAGGTATCATGGCTACAAGTGAGTAAACTGGTGGTGTCAGTAGGAAGAACAGGACAGAGTAATTTTAAATGGTGCCTCATGGTTTGAGGTTACATCACTTCATTGTTCTTAACATTCAATTAGCTTATGGTGTTATGGTATGTAAGGATGGTTTAAGTTTACTAATTTTCTATTAAGTATGTAAGTAGAAAAATTATAAACTATTACTTCAGCTGCCTTTTAGCAACATCTAATTCAATCAAATTTGTGATTCTAGGATTAAATCCAATGAAGGACTTTCTTAACCAAAACACAAGCTCTTTAGCAGCTCAGTCCTTCAAGTCTGTATTTGTGGTCCACCTTGGATCCTAGAAGCACCAACTAGCCATGTATCTAAAATCAGCAGGTGCCAGTTTGATTCAGATTCTATGGTTACACCCCTGTCTTAGTCTTTATCCAGAACTGCTCTGGTGTAAATAGTCTGTCAAATTATTGTTTTATTTAACCTAGGTAGGCTTTGTTTCATCTAATATAGTGGAATAACTCAACCCAGACAATGGACTTGGATCATACTGTATACTGGTAGTAGTGAGGTCCCTTACAAAAACTTTTTTTGTTTTGAAATAATATGTTATATTGATACACAGTCTATAAACTAGGCTAAAAATTGGTGCACTGTACCATGAAAAGAAGGATGTGGTTTCCTTTCCTTCTGTCACCCTCCCTCTTTGGAAGCACCGTTACTACTAGTCAGTAGTTTGTTCTAGGTGAGAGCTGTATTCCTGTTATGTAGGAAAGAAGTTAGAGATCATTACACAAAGAAGGAGGAGAGCACAGAAGATTACAGAATGATTCTTTATTTTACAGTGAACAGTATTACTGCATAAAATCTTTGAGTAGACTATAAACCAGAGATTGAAACCCAGAGCTCCCATTAAGGCTTTTATTGGGTCTAGTTCTAAATGTAGATAAACATCTAGAAATTGCAGTTCCAACTTGCTAATACTCAGTGCTCAAATATAACTGCTGAAACAGTGGCAACGTTTTCCTTGAGCATGCCGATTTTCATACATACTCATGATACATTCCATTTTGCACAGTAAGTTTTGATTTCTAGTTCCACATGACTGGAACTTTTGCTCTTTCCATCTGCTGTCCAAAACAGAATTTGCAGAAGAATTTTTGCGCCCAGTTGAGTATCTTTATTTCAGTGACTTGAGAAAGAGTAAAACACTTAAAGGTTTGGGGTTTCTTGTAGTTTTTGTTTGGTTTAGATTTTTTCTTTAAGAAAATTCAGAAAATTGCTATTTAGCTGTAGAGAAAAGGTTTCTTAACTAATTCTGTTTGCATGCACAAGAGTTCCCATTGTTTCTTGTACCAACGTGTTTCAGTTGTGACAGAGATGATTAGATTGTAACATTAATTGCCAGATGATACTTTACTAGCAAAAATGTGTCCTGCTCAGAGCATATCTACACATAATGTGACCACTGCTACTTTGGATTACCTAACCCAGAGTATGAATTTACATTGGAGAAACATCAGAAGAGTAATTTCAACCAATATATTTTCACAAATGTGCTCCAAAACATTGATTTCTTTGTGTCTCCTTAGTACATCCAGTATACTTCTATTTAGCAAAACCATTGTCAGGATTGTGAAGTTAACCCTATTGCAGAGACAGTACAGAAATACCGTTTGCTGTTGCAACATCATTGAAAAAAATATTGGTATTAAAGTTGCCTCCACTCTTCACACCCTCTGCCTTCACCCACATTCATAAATACTGAGACACACACCTATATGGTTATAGGCTTGATTCTGTGAAGCAGGCTGTGGCTATTAAGACTGAAGTGTAGGCTATGTGAGTGTTTTGTTTCAAGAATGATTTCAGATTAGGGTAATTAAAGGATATGCTGAAAAAAACCAGTGGCAGATATTACAATCAGATATTCTTTGTAATTCTTCACAGATGTTTCCTAATTCTGTTGTTTGACTTTAGCCTAAAGTCTATGTCTAACTAGATTTACAGAAAATAGGTGTTTGACTGTTAAAGTCTTGGGCTTCAGTTTCCCTCTTAAAAAAAAAAAGGAATGTGAATGTCTGCTATTTAAGTACCTAAAATAGATACCTAGGAAAACAATACTAGCTTACATAAAAACTGCTTTATTAGCTATTTAAAGAGGCATCTGGGAAAAGATTACATGAGCTACTTTAGAAGTTATCATTTTTCCTAACATTTTAGTACACTTACAGAATCATTATTAATGGTAGTATACCTGATTTTTCTCTAAAAAAACCCAACCAACCAAACCAAAACACAATAAAGATCAAACAAAAACTGAAAAACCAGTTACAGAAAATGATATTATGTTGATTTCTATGTCAGTCCATAGCAAAGCTGATGTTTCAATGCATAGGCTTCTGTCAATGAGGCTAAAAAGTAACCATTAACACTGTATGTGTCAATGTGGGATTGTTACAGCTGAAAAGAAGTTGGAAACTGTCTCACAGGTAACATCCAAGAAAACGGAAATTGTTGTTTTCTGTGTTAGTAGGGGAGAACAAGTTAGAGGTGCTTCAGAAATTACAATTAAAGAGAATATTGTTTCTAAGCAACCACAAAAGACCTCATCTGAAGCAGCTATTGCACTAAATAGACAAACTTAAAAATATTGCACTAAATGAACAAACTTAAAAAAACATGAGACTTTTTCATTGTACTTGCTGCAGTTGCCATGGTAGAGCTTGCATGGAGATTTGGTGTAAATGAACTAGAAATCATGTGACTGTTGAATAGCTCTGTATAAATGAAAAACCAAGTAATTGCCAAAAAACAGGAAAATACATTTAGTAACTTAATTACAATAAACAAACTCAGCCCCCCCCGCCCCCAACTACCTAACCAAAACCTTTGACATGTACTTGCATTAAGTATTAGCAGGGAGAACTAGGTGCATATGTTTTGGCTTCTCTGTGCTGCACATGGAAAATATATTCTTGAAGTCACGTTACTCTGTCTCATTTTTCCCGGACCTGAGATGCTGGGAGTAATGTTATACATGCTCTAAGGCTGTGGGATTGTGTGGTTGGTTTTGCATGGATGGAGCTTTCCATCTGATCTGTTACAAAGAAAGTTGCACGATCAGCTTTGTGGTCACACTCCATAATTCTCTGGGAACTATCAATATATCTGAGCACCAGACTGAAAGGATGTTTTAAACCATGTTAACTTGCTGAACTACATCAAGGTTATGTCAAGGCTCACCTGCTTTGTCGTCTTCACTTTGCCAAGCATGTAAGGAAATGAGATTTCTACTGTGTGTAGAAATCTGGTGGCTTTCCAGTGAAGCGAGTGGGTGTTTGGGTTTTTTTTTTTTTTAAATAGTGAAATGTGATCTGCCTGTATTGCCCACAGTCTGCAAGGAAGCTGGATTTATGAATTCCTGCCCATACTAGAGCTTACTTCCTGACAATACTGGAGTCTGTGCTAGCTTATGGTAGAGCTTTGTAACCCTGCGCTACAGAGACTTTGAAACCGTGTGCTACAGAGACTTCAAAAGCACAATGAAAGTGTTAAGAGTGTAATTACAGTTCAGAAATGCTAATTTATTGTATCATGCAACCTCTTATAAACGTTAAAAGTGTATTTTACTTTTAAATAGGCAATTTGGCATACAGCTTCAACTGTCATTATCTGACTGCACTGGTCATAACTGAACCACTTTATTTGAATTTTCAGTTCAGCCTGTAGTAGATGCAGAACAGTTGATCTGACAAAGATAATGTGGTATAAGACAGCATCTTACAATTGCTTATGCTGTTAAGGCAAATGAAAGCTAAGTACTTATGCAGCAAGTTTGTACCTCTGAGTCTAGCAATGTGGAGGTGACCCTAAGTACTTAAGAAGAGTAGCTACAAATGGTGTGTAATAGAATATAACAGGGCAGATACATACTTCCCTTTCCCTACCTCATTTGCTGTCCCAGACTCCCTCTTCCTAGGTCATGACTGCTTCTTATATACATGGAGCTAATCAATGGCATGAAATTGTTGTTTCCTCTTGAGCTGATAATAATTCCTAGCACCTGCAAAAACCTTTACTGCTTAACTGTGAATTATGTGAAGAACTACCTCTTTTTCATTATTTTGAGACTTACTGAATAAAATCTACTGGTTTATTGTCAAGTCACTACTTGGAATCCTTCTTCGCTCAAGTCCTCTTACTACCTTGAGTAACCTTATGTCTTAAGTAAAATCACGTGTTCAACAGAGTAGCTGCTACTATAGGTTGATTTGGCATTCCACTTGTTGCAAGATGTGTATTTACTTCAACTTTTAATTTCTATTAGTTAACCAATTTTGTGTATTCCCTTGTATCTTCTGGCTGCTTGGCTTGCTTTAATGAGAGAGCGCCTTTTTTTTCTACAGAAGTATCATGCAAATTGTCATGTTTCTAGTGATACTATATGTCTCCCTGTCGACCAGTATTGCCTACTTAGCTTCCCTCTCCTCCAAACCTCACCTTACCCCCAGTTCTTCCCTCCACTGTATTGCATTCAGAAAAACATTTTCTGTATTACTGGAACTGTACTGTGTGATTCAGTCAGTGTCTCAGGAAAATGGCTTAGATTGTGTTTTGTTTCTTTGTGCTTTAGGGTGAGAATGAGAGAGATCTGAAGAGAAACTCAGGGGTTTTGGGGGCTTGATTAGGAAGCCTGATTCCTATTTAAATACATACCTGATTTTAGGAAACTAAGAGGCATCTCTCGGGTGGGAGATGCTTGTCTTTCAGCGGTGGAAGTTGTAATCTCTGTTCCATAATATGCAAAGTAAATGAGCTCTGGTAAGTGCACGTGGTTCACTGACAATAAAAAAGAAAAAGAAAGAAGGAAAAAAAACCCAACCTGACGTGATGTAAATCCTCCCTGGAACTGAACATAATATTGCAGATTCACTTGCAGTTCTGAAATCTGGACAGCTAAGTGCAGTTAGCCAGTGAAAAAAGTTGGACTGAAACACCCAGAAGTTGCTATGAATGAAGTTTTTCCAGGAAGCAGGAAAAGAAATTTCTTCTAGCACGTAGTAAGAAATGACACATCCAGCAGCAGTTTACCCTTGTTCTTGTTATGAAGAACAGATCTGTATAATAGTGCTCTGAGAAAGATATTTTTTAGTATTTCTTAGTATGGTTTTGATGCTTAGTGTGGGGTTTTTTTTCCCATTTATGTTGCAATCTCTGACAAATTATGACAGCATGGGAAGTAGCACTGGTAGTCTTTGGTCCTAGCACAAGCCTAAGTGGTGTTAATTTGTCATTTAAAATAAGTTTGTTAGAATTAAATTTATTTTCATCTGTTTGTTTTCATTTGTGCCATTTCATTTCTTTATTTTAGCTCAACAGAATTCTTCACTGGATCATTTTAATTCCTGTGGGTGAACTAATTTGCTATTATATTCATTTTTAATTTGCTCTTCTCTAATAGTTATGTTCTCTTTTAATATGGATTAGAAAGATAAAATGCAGAAAGTTCTCATTTCTGGGTTTTTTTTTCAGTTGATTGTAGGAAATGTCTGCCAGGGGGTGCTATATGATTGGTCAGAGTTCAATCTGTACTTCAAAGATTTAAAAATATTCTTAGACTTTTCTTAGTATTTTCAGTTTACAGTTGTGGAATGCTCATGGGTTGTATAATGTTTTGATGCATAATAATTTCACGTGCCTGCAGTAGAAACACTGGAGTTGATGTTTGTGTTCCCAGCTTGCTGTTCCATCACTGTCAACAAAAAACTTTTGAGTGTCGTCCTAAACTTGAATAGTGATTGAGTGTTGCTGGGAATTTGTATTTGTTAATTCTATTTGAAAACTTAATTGTTCTTTTGTATATTCTCTGAATTTTCAGCCTAGCCTGAAAATACGTAAGGAGATAGATGTGGCTGATATAAAAGTGGGATTTTTAAGGAAACGTGGAGTTCTTTAGTAGCAATGTCGAACATTAACTTCAGATGAGAAATATTAGCATGGTGTAATAAATGGCCTGTCAGCTACAGGCCTGTTTAAAGTATACAGAGCTAGAATTAACAAGTAGATTTTTACCATTATTTTTACCATTATTTAAAAAAAAAAACCCAAAGCACAACAAAAGAAAAGAAGGAAAGAAGTGCTTTGCATTTTGTTCTGTCTGTACAATTGAGCAGTTTCAAGGACTCCATGAATAAGACAATGCTGATTTTCCTTCTAGTAATTTTTCTCTCCCTTCTGTTCTCTGAATCATTTCTAATAGACTCCGAAAAATGACTAGGAAAAACTTCTGAAGAGCTTAGTGTGGGGAATATGGTTGTCTTTCATTTACTAAGTGACTATATCATTATATAGTAGCATTGTCAATATTTTTAGTTGCATTTTTACTTGTACATAATATAACATTGAAAAAAGAGTTAAGGGAATGATCATAGCATCAGAGTACCAACAGGGTTATTCAAAGTAAATGTAGTGAAAGTTTTATGGCAAATGAATGGTACACAAGATGTCTGAACTGGCTCAGAGACCAATGGTTCGTTTGTTTTTTCTTCCACTGACTTGCTTGCTGAAAATTTCTTTCTCATTTCTTTTTGTTAAGTGGTGACAACAATGTAAAAAGCCTCTATAAAAGCTGTGTGTATTGTCTAGCTATGATGATGGCAGAAACGGATCTTGTACTAATGAATGATGTAATGAAAGTCTTGTGGTCTTTTCTCGTCAGGGTACCTAGTTAGTCTAGAACCTTTTGAAAACAGGAAAACGTATAGCAGTCTTACCTTTGAGCAAGATGTGCCTGTGAGAATGTTTTTCTGCATTTGTAGATAATACATCATACTACCAAGCCCACGTTCTGATACCATGTCCACTAATACCAACCTCTCGTGCAGGCAGGTGGTGTTGAGCAGGATGTGCTTCCACCTGTTGTGTGCTCAGCCACTGAGCCTTCTCCATGACAAACCCCTACGCTTGTCTCAACTTCTACTGTTCAGGTGAAGGAGCCCTGACACAGGCTGCCCCACGAGGCTGTGGAGTCTTTTTCTCTGGAGGTCTTCAAAACCTTCCTGGATGCGTTCCTGTGCGACCTGATCTAAGTGGACCTGCTTTAGCAAGGGGATTGGACTAGATGATCTCTAAAGGTCTCTTCCAGCCCCTACCATTCTGTGATTCTATGATTCTAACTCTACCGTGACCTAAGTATTCCACCCAGTCCTTCCACTCTCATACACTGCAGTGCATTTAGGTACAGAGTACCTGTGAGTAGCTCCTGTTGGTACCTTGCAGGGTTGAAGGGAGAATGTGCTTTCAGGTCATTGAAGATTATTAGCTCTTAAAGATGTACTCATGCTCCATAGCAGAGACATGTGATGAGTACCATAAATGTGAGACTGAAATCCTGAGCTTTTAGTAATAGTTTGATGTGCATCTGTTGTCAGTCATTAAATATCTTTAATCTTGTTGAGGCCCAAACGTGGTGTTTAAATATTATCACATAATAATTTTGTAAAGCTGTGGGATTTTTTGTTCTTTTTTTCAGATCTAAAAAGTAGTCAGATCTGAAGTAGTTCTGTTTACTACAGTATATACATAAATGAGAAAGGAAAACAGAATGGCTGCTCATACTCTGTGGCTTCTGAGACGCAATTCTTTTAAGAACGAGTTTGGGTGTATGTGCTGTTACTGTGTAGAGTAGCAATTATCAGGACTTTATCTGAAAACACATTTTTTGTTTTCATCTAAGCTTTTAAATTTTTTAGCAAAATCCAAGTATATTGTACTACATAACTTTCCATGGATTCCAACAACAAAACCTTTGGGCTGTGATCTAAGAATTTTTCAAACTAAAATTCTATCTGCTCCCTTACCTCTCTCTTTCTAGCTTCCTCCTCTCTCCAGTCAACAAGCTCTACCTCTTTTGCTTCCCTTTCTCCTTGGCCCAGGCAACATCAGGCTGATGTAGCTATATTGCATTTGTTTTAGGAAAACATGCCTGTCTTCAACACTGTGTTGTGTCCTTTTCCTCTTCTCAAGCTTGGAAAATGCTGTCTTGTCGGAGAAGGTGAGAGTGGTTTTTGAACTGTCATTTGGGACAAATGAAATTTCTTAGCATCCTTGCACCACAAAGTTGAGTTTTCGTTGTAGATTTCATATGAATTATGAACTTTAACTGTGTGTAGGTAGTTTCCTTCTGTGTATAGTGCTTATTTTCAACATAATTTTTCAGCTGGTTATTTTTCCATCTTACGTGTGCATCATTAACCAAGCACATTTGACCATGGAATTTTTTTAATTCATAAAAAGTTTTATTGAACTTAAAACACCACAATACATTTTTTGTCAAGGACTGAGCTTACAGGATGTTTTCAGAAAACTTTTAATTTCAACTTTAATTGGTTTAGTGTGAAGCTCACTGTGTTTTCTAGTTTCTTTTGTCAGCAAGACAAAGCAACCAGAGTACTAGCCAGTTTAATGGCATTTAGAGTGGTTTTGCTGAGACAGAACATTGCAAAGGCAGGACTAAACTGAGGGCAGGTAGCCTTTCACTTGCTATTAGTCTTTATTCCCTTATTCCGGGGAAAAAAGTAATTTAAGATTCAAAACATTTTAAACTGGTCATCTGGAGATAGACATAAATCTATGCCAGAGCTAAAAAGAGAAATTGCAGGGTTCTGTTTTACAACCTAGTCCTTTACTGCACAGTTCTTTGGTCCCTTTGGAGGTATTAGCTGTTTTATCCTGCTAAGATGAATTGATAACCACTGATAATTATTTTCCCTAAATAATGAAAGCCAGTTATTCCTCAATCCTTGCTAAAACAGAATCTTCATCTGAAAAAAGCAAGAGAGAAAATGCATGACAAGTCTTTAACTCAACATACAGTTGAAATGCGGTTGGAGTATTCAGGAAGTGAAAATGTATCTGACACCTGAGGACTAAGCACTGTTTTTTATTAGCCAATAGCATTGCTTTGTAGGGTAGTCATCAATTCTTTAAACATGGACAAGGTGGTGCATTGCTAGCCTAATTTCATACTTAGTGATTCTTACTGTCTATTAAATGTGTGCTTCTTTGTTAATAATGACCTGTTTTCTGCCCTGTATTACCTAGCGTGCTGATGCCACTTTGAATTAGTAATGCAGTTACTGTGAACAATTAAATCCTTCAAAACAAATCTTCAGGGTTTTTCTTGTTTTGAAAAGTCAAAGAAAATCTTACAGCACAAGGTCAAACCTAAAAATTGTTTGATTGCTTAGCTAAGGACTGATGAGTGAATGGAAGATCTCTCTTAAGCTTGGAGAATTTTGTATCTTGTGGGAAAAAATGGCAGGATAAGTAGCAATCAAGGTATTGTTGGAGTGATGATGCTGAGAGGCCATATACAGCTCTCTATGTATCTGGCGGGGCAGCTTGGAACTGTCCCACGTGTTCTCTAGTTTGGATGTGATCTTTGTGCATATGTTTGAACTGGTGAACATTTAAATACTGCAGAAGGTTTTGGGGCTCTTCTAGTATTAGATTCTGGAGTACAAGGAAAACTTCTTGTGGTCAGGTTTTCATGGATGGGCTCCTGCACCCTCATATTTGTCTTGCTTCTCTAGGTACACTTTTTTTCTATATTGGCAGAAGGCAATGGCAGCAGTAGATACCAGGCTTTGGCATATTTATCCCTCTGTGATACCTACTTTTGATGAATACCAAGGCCAGGCACCTCTCTTACTCATCCACATTGTGGCTCTGTCTGTAGATATTTTCTGTATTTATTGAAGTCATGTCAACTTACACGTTCTCCTGTTTAAAAATTCTGTTAAAAACAATGTACTGGCTTGATTCATTTCGAGGCACTCTGTTTAACCAATTTTTGATCTATGGGAGATATTTTCTTGATTTTCCTCTTCCCACCTCCAATTAGTACTAGACTAAATTGGATCTTTACATGCTGCCCTTTATCAAGTGTTTGTGTTTTACCTCTTGGACCCCATTTCCAAAATAGAAATGTGTTGTCCAAAGTAGCTGCGTTAATCAGCTCTGTATGGTAGAAAGAGTTCCTTTCTTGGTGATGGCAGATTAATATATGTTTACAGTTTTAAGAAACTGGTATTCATTAGGATTTTGGAAAGAAATGCCACCTTTCTCATTACTTTTAGATTATATACTTGAATAACTGTGGTAGTTTAAGGTCAATTTTATATACTTAAAAACAGATTTAAAGGAGAGTTCACTAGGTGATTTTGGCACCTGCATGGGGAGGTTTCAAAGAAGTAAAATGCTCACTGTCTGTGTACTTTGAGAATTGTAAATGAAACCTTTGTGTTCTGTTGGCTCTGCAATATTGATTTTATTCTTAGACTGTTCTTGCAGCTGTTCCAGTCTTCTGGATAATAGAGATGTAACTGTATTCAGAATTTGATTTAAAATGGCAGTTTTTAAGGCTTATAAATGAAATAGGAACAGTGTACTTTTTAACTTACATCAAATTAGTGACTTACTTGTGTATAAGTAACTCTATACCTTCTATTAGCTTCAGTTTGCATGACCAAACAAGTGACAAAAGATATTTTTCCCTTCTCTTTTCTCCACATTTCAAACAGGATGTTAAAACAATCTGTAGATAATATTAAGTCAAAACTCATTTAAACTAAATATATCAATATCTGCGATGTTTTTCATGAACTGAACTTCTAAAATTGGAACATGTCATTTTGGTCTCTTAAGCATAATGATTTTATTTTTTTTACTCCATGTTAGAGAACATTTCTTTTCTGAATGTAGGACTTAGATGTGGAAAATACACGTTTGTGTTTTCAAGACCTAGGTGGTCTTTAGACTGCGTTGGATTGTGGAACATAAAAATATTTCTAGACTATTGTGTGGTTTAAAATATATGGGTAAACATACAGATATGCAATTAAGGTAATCAAATAGTAGCCTAATTTTATGGATATCAGAATGAGCTCACA
Organism: Colius striatus; assembly: GCF_028858725.1. Lineage (NCBI taxonomy): Eukaryota > Metazoa > Chordata > Aves > Coliiformes > Coliidae > Colius > Colius striatus. The sequence goes on from NC_084760.1 coordinate 115,556,515, forward strand.
TGGTATCTATTTACTTGTCAGCAGTCAAAAACAGTAATTTCAACACAAGCCACTTATTCCATTCTCTTCTGTTCAGTGCTGCTTCTTTGCCAAACAGAGAGATATTTAGCCCAACATAGCTTCCATATGTGTCCAGCTACATGTTTCTGCTAGGTATTTCACCCATCACCATTGCTGAACAATGGTTTAGTTTTTTCACTGAGGAAAAGATGTAAACATTGTGTACTGAAGTGTAAATACTTAGTTGTTGGCTTTTTTATTGATGCTTTTTGCATCAGTAAAACTGTGGGGGATGAGGCTTCCAAAATATCAACTTATCAATATTTGTTTAAGTAAATTTTACTTAGTTAAATACTTTTGAACTATTTTTATAGGGTTTAGTTTAGCAGCTTTTAAGAGGAACAAGAGGAAGCTGGAGTTGGCTGAAAAGGTTGAAACAGATCTCATTCAACTAAAGAAAAGAAGACAATCAAAGGAAAAGGTTAGTTCCTCTTTAAAATTTTATGTCAACCTAAACTTGGAGCCAATTGCTAATTAATTTCATGTCAGATATAATGAGACTAATGTAGAATCAGAATCCACTTCTGCTTGACCATCCTAATGTTTAGAGAATAGAAAGATAACTTTCTGCCTTGCTATTTGAAAATTAAACTCACTTCATATCTTGTTAGTGCTATGAAATATTTAGCTCATTTTGAACTGGAAGTATGACAAATGTAAACACAAACAGATAATTATTTACTGAAACATTTTCTTTAGCTTGGGATCTCTGTCACTGTTTCCCACTTTTTAATATTTCCCAAGCGCACTGCATTATGGAGCTGGAATTGGTGAAATTTGAAATATCAGGTAGGTAAACATGTGCATCTGTGCATGCATCTAGCATTGACCTGGCCCATATTACTTGTACTACAAAACTATTAGCATTCCCCCTGTTCTCCTCACTCTTTGAGTTTAGAGCCTTCGTTATCATTTGAGAACGTTAATCAGTATTTGTGTTTACTATTGAATATCAAAGTTTAGCTCAGGAAATTAAATGCCTATGCTTTATTTAGGGCCAGTGGGCTTTTGGGTTGACTATTTCTCTTTGGTAAGCTGACTGGCTGCTATTTGTTAAAACAAATAACGTATAAAGCCCAGAGAATTGTCAAAAAAGTTTATTCTCAGTAGTCCATGCAAGTGCAAACAAGTGATAAATTAGACAATACTTCTGTGTTCTCAGATGAAAAGTTTTCCCTAGCAGGGTACTAATCTTTCTGTTTTCAGGAAAATAAGACCTGTAAGGAAAGTAAGGACAGAGGGAGAAAAAAAGTTAGTTATTAATTTAGGAACTTTTCCTGCTTACAAGACTTCATGTACCTCCTTATGAAACTAACAATGCTAAAAGATAACTGAGGGAGGAGGGGGTCTCTGTACAGTATTGATGTTCACGTAATAAGGGGCAAGTCAATGCTTGAAACATATGCCAATGCATGAGCTTACCGACCTGCAATTTGAAATTTCAAGGGCTCCAGAGTCATGTGCAGCGCTTGTGGGACACCCCCAAAGGCCAATGGTGGTAGGTAAAGGAGGTGATCAAATAGAGCTCTACTCACCGGTAAGTAATCCAGTCACGTAACACACCGGTTTCGCCAAATTGCAGGGCACATCCTATCTGTGAAGGGGGGGGTGAAAACCAAATCATGCTACCAAATGTGGACTACTTATCTACAGAGTGCAACATAATTGCAGCCTTACAGGAAGTTTAGTTTTTGAAAATGAAAAATCAAATTAGAAAAATATATTAGAATAATTGTCTGTAAGCTATTAGACAAGGGGCATTTTGCAAGGATGAGGCACATGATCTGTCATCCCAAAACTCATACTATCAAAGCTGAGCTCTCAGAAAAGGTTTAAAAATAATTCTTTAAAAGCCATTTCAGTACTTGAAAACCTAAAAATAATATTTTTGTCAAAATTAATCATTAATTAATAAATACCCTTTAAAAATTTTTTTGCTGTGCTTTTCTGGAACTGCAGACCTGTCCCTTTCAACAGAACTTGATACCTCTTTCATTGTCTAGTTTGACACTCACCTGCTTCAACCCTGTGCTGCAGCTTAACTTAAATGCCTCTGTTGCCAGCACTGCACGGTCACTTTTTGTCTATTTTAGAAGCTGGGAGAAGAGTAAGGTAGAAATGATGTTAGCAATGTTGAAGTTGAATGGAAATTGTGACTAGAAGGCTTGTGTGAAGAGGTAGTATGGCAGACCAAAAAAGGCTGAAATTACCTGAAGGTTTAGGTACTGATAAGTTTCAGTTGCTAAAAACAAACAGTTTTCAAAAGTACTTCTGAATAAAAGTTAAATTATGCCAAGATCAAGAGGAATGAGAGGCTGTTCAATAAAGATTGTATGGGAAAGATAGATACTGTAACTTCCTAAAGAACTCTTATTTTCTGAGTAAATGAAATAATATCCTTGCTGTATTTTTCATTTTTCACCCAATGTAGGATTTTAGAGGGTTATGAGATTGCACACAGGAAGCTCCACTAATAACTTCACCAAATTTTAAAGGTGTGAAAATTGGAACTTCTTTTTTTTTAAGTTGACTTTAAGAAATATTTTTTCTATTTGAATTAACTAAACATATTCATAAGGGAACTGGCTATGATGTGTTAATTCAGCCAGATGTCATTCTAAATTCTTACCTGAGGCACCAGTAAACAGCAAATGTTTATCTGCATACTGCTAACCTGTCTCTTACCAGAGGATATTGAAAATAGCTTTGTAGAGTTTGGCTAAAAGCCCTATATTTTAATTTATCTTCTGCTATTCCAGACTTTTTTCACAACTATGCTGAAGTAAGAGGAGTTGTTCTTCATGTAAGTGGCACTAAGAATTTCTAGTGCACATTAATTTTTTTATAGGTTAGGGATTATAAGTTAGGGGTTTTTTTTAACTCCATAAATAACATTATATAATTTGAAGCTTAATAAAACTGATTTGGTTTCATCTGGTTTAATATGTGAACTGAAGTATGGTGTATCACTTTGAATTATATGTATGAAATCAACAGTTTCAAATTCTTCAACTACTGTATTGAGACAAACCTGAACATATTAGAAATGAAAAATATGTCTGTCTTTGCACAGAAGTACATTCTTTGAAGTATTTTGAGCATTATGATTTTTGGTATAGATGATCTTGTAAGTACCACATGAACTTTTAGCCAGTTACAGCTTGAAGTCTGTGGGTGAGCAACATTCAGTGCATATCAATATGCATCATTATGCATCAATGCATCATTCCCATTACATATGGTGAATTTTAACCACAACTTTTTCCTCAAATCAAATCTTTAATGACTATGTGAAGGTAATTGTAAGTGTGGCAGTCATTTATGGCAATCCTAGCGTCTGTCTTATTTACTCTTGCAGTTTGAGCAGGAATTCAGATTTTATGACTTACCTTTTCCTTCAAGAACCCCCTGATTTCTGTCCCACATCCATGCTGAAATGGTCTTTGGTGATAATAATGCTTTTTGGACTTCAAAAATATACTTCAGACACATTTAAGATGGGAAAAGAAACATAAATACTTTTCATCCATTCATTTTTTTTCAAAACAAAAACAGATGAAACAACAAAATTCAACTGTGGAATACAGTGTGAAATAATTCCCTCACCTTGAACATGGGAGTCAGTCAAACTGTTCTCTCTATATCCTGAACAGCTATTAAACTGGAAAGGCTAGGACTGTTACTGAGCTTCCTATGGTTAGATTTGCAACCGCCTCTTTTCAGACGTATGAGTGTTTCACCAATCATGCATAACCTGTCTCGTTGAGATTGCTATGAGAGTACATCATGGCTGTGCTGTCAGTTGCACTGAAGGAAATTGTTCCTGGAAGTTGCTATGTATAAATTGGCCCCAGTGCTCACAGCATAGTGCCATTTGCCCTGGACTTAGGTGGATTTAGAACTATTTCTTTAAAATACTTTTAAGAAATAAAACGTTGCTTAAAAGATTGCCTATCACCTTGTTAAATACTTCTGTAATCCATCAAGAACACTTTTAAGATTTTAGAAGACTAAAATATATTGTTAATTATAATGAATACGCTGTTGAGCTATTATTTTCTAGCTAGCACTATTGTGCTCCTCTCTGTTCCCACTTGATCTGTAAAGGGGCAACATGGGTCATACTGGAAGATTTATCTGTTGTCCTGTTCTGAATAGGTGGATACTGTAAAATCCCATAATTTAAGGGGAATCTCCTTGATTTAATTGTCATCAAAAATCAAATCCTATTTTTTCCTGTGGCTAGTTGGGTAACAGCATATGGATGGTAATTGCTTCAATCTGATTAGTTTTTCCCTTTGTCACTTAAGAAACTCAGAGGTGAGATTTAATGGTAAGTACTTTTCACCAAGTTTCAGAACAATCTCAAGTTGATAGGAAGAAAAGAAATCACTGTACATAGATTTTTTTCAGTGTGCACTGGGTAGAGCTCTCCTAAACTGTTATTTCCTTATCAAATGATGGCTATTTATGGAGTTCTTTCATATGCAAAAGAAGGAAAGGATGAGATTTGTAAAACACTTGATAGAGCTCTGCATTTGTGCAGATGAGCATCTTCCTGCTTTGTGTGTATGTTCTTAGCTAGATTGCTGAACTCAGAGCAAGTCTAGCAGAAAGAATCTGTCCTGGGAGAGGTTTCTTCTCAAGGCTTCTATTTATTGTCTCACTCAGAATATCAGAATTTTCTCTTTACATGGTAAGCAGCTTCTTGTGGTTTTTTTACTTATTTATTTTTAATCATACATAGCTTTAAAGATCAGAGTCTCTAAAAATGCAACCTCAAAGCTTCTGGGAAAGGCTTTTTGCTATGGCATCTTTGGAATCAGTTGCTGAGTCATTTCTCCATGGACAAGTGTCCACATAATTTTTGGCACTTTTGTGACTAAAGGTAATCTAAGCATTGGATGAGTTCTGAGATGTTTATTTCCTCTTTGTTTCCAAAGAAATTTTCTTCTGGTCCTGTCTGAGGCAGGAGAGCATTTTGGGAAGATTTGTGGCAGCACAATTGGTACCATATGCATGATAAGAATTCTGTTTTGTTGATAGGCTTGTCGCTTGGTTTTGTGCACGTGAGTTTGCATACTCCTAAGAAGTATCATCTGACTGAAACAACTTGTAAAAATAGTATATTACTGCTTGTGTGTCCTACAGGAGAATGACTCAGGAACATTAGATACAGTTGGTGCAGTTGTTGTTGACCAAGAAGGAAATGTGGCTGCTGCTGTCTCCAGTGGAGGTTTAGCACTGAAGCATCCTGGAAGAGTTGGTCAGGTTAGTATGTATTTTCAATGTGAAAGACTGTCCAGTGTCACAAGTAATTGTGATATTAATCAAGAGCTGGGGTGACAAACTGATGTTTTCCCTTCCTTCCCATGAAGCTCTGAAGGCATTATCACAGCATTGGAATGTAAGGGGTTTTTTTTAGTGTCCTTAATCAGTATTATAAAACATGGATAGTTAAGAAATATTAATAAGTTCATTTCTTGGAGTTAAGTACTTCCTTAATACTGCAAATAGTCTCTTAAATGCTTAGAGTGTTTTTAAATAAGATTTTTTGTTAATATTTAGGGAAACTGTCCTAATTAATTTTTAAATCACCTCATGAATTAAGAAAAAGTGACAAAGTTGTTAAAAGAACACATCAGGTAGAGTCATTCTCTATTGTTATAAGGTGAGGAAATTTTGAAGTGTTTGAAATGTGTTTAAGGTTTTCTTTGGGAACAGCAGAGTGAAAAGGACTTTTTATAAATAGAGAACAGCTGGAATGATTTTGTCTCGAGATTTGTACCCTCATTTTCTGTAAAGTTAGTTTAGAATACCATACATAATCACTCAGTTCAGAATAATAGTGAGTGAAGGTGTAGCAAAATCCATTTTTTAGTGTTGGGTTTGTTTGTTTATTTAAGGGAAAGGAATAAACCAAAAATCTTGTGTACTTAAATTTCTGAAAGATGCACTTATTTCCCTAGGCAGCTCTTTATGGCTGTGGCTGCTGGGCTGAAAATACAGGAGCTCATACCCCTTACTCCACTGCTGTGAGTACTTCAGGTATTTAATACTTTTATAAATATTTCAAAAAGTCCTATTGTTCTCTATAATTAGTTTAGAAATTTCTAAGAAAGGATTTCCATGAAATATGCAGAAATATCTCACGTTGCTTTTGAAGTTATATACCTTTCTAATATCTCCTGTATTTAAGTCTGGCTCACACTGTTGAAAATTTGTGTAGATGTTCACCCTTAAGTTCAGTGACAGTAATCACAAGTGTCCTTTTTGGTACTTATGCAAAGAAAAGTTCTACTGAATGCAAACATGTCATTTCTACTTGAGGAACACCAAATTGATTTTAGTCTAATAAATGCTTACCTATGTAAGCAACATATTAAAATATTGCAGTATTTGAAACCATATTAATTATTGAGTATAAGTCTAATGTTATAGGTGGTTTGTCAGCTGGATTTGAAGTCTACACAAGTACAGACAGCATCCTGATATGCTTAAAGGAGATGTCTGGATTAAATGATGGCCTTGAATAGAAGCCTCTTTACTTTTTACTGGTATCAGTTTTATATAGTGGTAAATTTTTTAATGTTATACTATTTATAACTATCACACACACATATGTGTGTATGTATGTGTGTATATATATATACACATATATATATATATATGTTCCTTTGGTTCAAATCTTCTACATTCCATGACATTGCATTAATACCAAGCCCAGATAATTGAAGTAGGCTGCATGGCCATCTGTTTATTCACTGATCTGAAATTCAGACTAGTGGTGTTTAATTAAACTCTTGTCTCTGGTTTGCCTTTAAAGTGTGTTTGTGTGTGTGTGTGTGTGTATGTGTGTGAGAGAGAGGGAGACAGAAATGTTTACAGGAAGTGAGAACTCTTCCATAATCAATACCATTCTTTTTTCCATTTTCAGAAGCTCATAATGTTTTATTTTATACTGTAATTTATACTTAGTGCAGTTTTGAAAGATATTGATGCCTGACTCTTACTTAAAATATGAGTGCCCAACAATGTGAACCATGAAGTTAATTAAGGGGTAGAGCAATGGTAAAATTAAATTACAGGAAACGTTGAACGAATGAAACTTAGAACTTGTCTGGATCACAACAGGAGTTGGGAATAGGGTCGTAAACATCTGCAAATATCAAAAAATGAGATTGCCAAGATAAGCAAGAAAATAATATGGTAACATATATTGTTGTTGCATGAAATTGTTAGAAAATAAAGGTACTGCCTAAACTCTAGAAGGTGTCTTGATTGGAAAGCCCTAAGATTGACAATGCTTCCTAAAAGAAGGTAAGTGTTGTCATTTGGTGTACCTAAAATAAGACTAGGCTTTATTTCTAGTAGTGATTTTCCTCCCCTCTTGTAGGCTTTTAAATTGTTTTTGTGTGGAAATATGTATAAAAGAAGGGCAACAAATGAAACATGCTTATTGGGTATAAATAAAAACTGTGTGCATGCACATGCATTTAATGTTTCATTTTACATAGACATATGCAGTTTTATGTAAAAGCATTCAAAATATGCACATGAAATAACTACAATTTACAACTAGTTAGATTCCTGTCATCTTCACAATATAACTTTTTGTTGTTTTGATCTCACATGTTTCCTAATTTGCCTTGAAGTGATACATTTGGTACAAAAGTATCTTAAAATTTTCTAGTGGGAATTTTTTTTCTATTGGAGTAGGTTTAACAAAAATGGAATCAAATTAAGCTTTGGTTGCTGTGTGTATTGGTTACCGTATGTGGAGACTTATTTATTGCTAAATGACTTCAGAGAATAGTGGTTGCATCAGATCCCATTTTGAATTTTTAAAAAATCGTCTCAAAGAGAAAAACTGAGCTGTGATTTCTTTGAAGCTTTCTCAAAAGTATGCTCAAAATTATTAAGTATTGACATATATTAAACCAAATAATTTTAACTTAAGAGTTCTTTGAAAAACAAAAGATTTCACAGTTGTGCTGGTTTAGCCTTCTAAACTCATTTAGAAGAGACAGAAGAGAAATTCTATACTTGAGGGTTTGTTATATCAGGCCCTATATTCCATCTTGAAAAATGATGTTCTTTGGCATTAGTTTGCAACAAGCAATTGTTAAGGGCCAGATTTTTAAGCTCTTTTGGTTCCATACTAATAAATTGTTCATGTCTTTGGGTTTTGGAGGGCTTGATCGGCAAGAGATCGAATGCATTGGGTAAAAACTGTGGTGTGAGGAGGATTTGGAATAGTAATTCAAAATATACAGAATACAAACCCTTGCCCATTTAAATCCAATTGGTAGGAATATATGAAAGGACACACTGGGTCAAATCAGAAGTGTCTTGTTTCAGATAGAGGCTGCTTTCAGGTCACCAAAGAAAAGTACAGAACTGGGAAAAGCACCTCTGCTGTGTTATCCAAGCTTCTAGCATTTTGTGATATTGGAACTTTATAAGCTGGAGATATCTTTGATTTTAATAGCTCAGCAAGACTTTCTCGAGATTTCTCATTTATTTGTGTACTTAGAAGACCAGCCATTTAAATTTTGCTTGAGTTTATTTCTGTGATTATTTACCTTTGTAGAAGCTTTTGTGGTAGTTTAAATTCCATAGTTAGTAACACAGTAAGTTTTATTCTTGAATTTTTGTTAGCTTTGTTCTACTGAAGCTTCCATTTGAGACAGACCTTTCAATACCTTCCTCATAATGGCTTTAAACTTGAAACAGAATAGGTTTATATTAGATATTAGTAAGAAGTTGTTTACTGTGAGGGTGATGACGCCCTGGCCCAGGTTGCCAAAGAGGTTATGAGTACCCCGTCCTTGGCAATATCAAAGACCAGGTTGGATGGGGCTCTGAGCAACCTGGTCGAGTGAAAGGTATCTCTGCCCAAGGCAGCGTGGTGGAACTGGATGGTCTTTAAAGTCCCCTAAAATACTTCAAGGTCACCATAAAAATACTTCATTAAAAGTAATTCCAAATTCATGTAGCTTTCTTTCAATGATCAGGTACTATTTGAAGGCATGCTTTTACAAGCTGATGTTCTGTTGGCCCTGTGGAGGCTGGCAGCCTTCCTACTTTTGCTTGTTCAGGGACGATTTGGTATTAGTTCTTATGCCTTTAGCAAGTTGTTTCTCAAATATTTTTGGCCATTTTTATCATGATTTTATATTGAATGTGCCAAAGTTGGTGGTTCTGAACTTGTTTGGGAATGACTCCAACTTTTTGAATGGTTTTTTCTTACCTCTAACAGTCTCTTGGCCTTGTTGTTTAGCCACACTGTTTTTGGTTGTGTTTTTTTTGGCTTCTGAAAAGTTACTTCATGGTTTATAAAACACAGGATATTGTAAAACTGATATTTTATGGCTCTAGTTTAACAGGAGGTTGGACGACTGAAATCAAGAGATGAAAACTTTCTAAAGTCACGATGAGGGAGACAATCAAAATTAGGAACGACCGTGAATGTGAAGGGCCTTAAATTCAAGATTTAAGATTTTTTTTAGACTGGAACTCTCAGTCTAAAAATCAGTTTCTATAGGAAGACATAAAATCTTTCTGATCTTTTTTTTCATTGATTTTTGGAGATATTTCAATGTATGAATTCTGAATTATCTGATTTTTATTTCTCAAACAACATGGGTTTGGGACTTTATTTGCAACTGAAGGATAAACATTAGAGGAATTCTGGAAGTATCTCAAGCCCAGTATTAAAATTCAAGGAATTCAGAGAATGTTGCAGTTGCAGCCATAGCTAAGATACCTGGGCAACCTTAACTGTGGTATCTAACACTATAATGCAAGTGCCATTCCATGCAAGAATGGTGACTGCATGAAAGCTTGTTAAACACGATGAGCATTACAAGTGGCCTTTATTTAACATAAATGTAAGCAACAGCTAAACTGGTTTTTAGATCAGCATAGTAGAAACCAAATCTTTGGTCTTTAGAAGCTCATGCATGCATGTGTGCATACATTTGTGCATGCACACAGGCACAAAGAAAACAGCCTCCTCTTTAAACACCCCCACCACCTTCCCCCCCAAAACAAAGGCCACAACCACACTTGTAAGGCCACTTGGAACTCTGCAGTGAATGGTTTTTGTTGGTATATGAATGTAAACACAGGAAGATGGATATTATTTGGAGGGAAAACATTTGTGAACAAAACCCAACCGCAGGAGAAACAATAGTCCATTTTTTGGCTGTACTTTAAGAAAACATTTCCTATTTTTTCCTGAACATAATAAGAATCAAAGACTTTGTTTATATTCTTCTCATTCAAAGTAATATCGAGTGTGGTGTTCAGTCTCCTCCCCAGTTGGAGTATCCACGATGATCATGAATATTTGTCTACAAACTGTGCTGAAAGTAATACTACTGGAGTAAGAAGCAGCCTATGTTTTTCTGGGGAGATAAGTTGAAAAGTCATAAATCTCCTTTTACAAACAGAACCTTAAGTATAAACTATAGAGGTAAATATAAAATTAACAGTACCATCTAAGTCAGGAGACTTTGAAAATGCAACTCTAAGAGGAATTTTTGAGTGGAAATGTGGACTAATGTGATGCACCCCTTTTTTACATCTTTAGAACAGTAGCTAGTAGAAAGTGTGCTTACTCATTCTTTGTGCATGGGTGATGTGCTTTGTGTATCAGCTACTGAAGCCAGCAGACCTTTTAATATTGCATTGCTGAAGATAGACAGAAGATCTTGCATCATTTAAAAAGTGTGGAACTTCTGTAGCAAAAAGCTGCAAAGTCTCCAGCTTTTACTAGAATCCATTTGAGGAGAACATCTGATACAAGAAAAGTACAGTGATGTGATGCCCTAGCGAGAATGGAAGTGAGACCTCATTATGGTTTATTATTCTAAAGAAAAAGGAGTCAAATCTTTAAATATATTGAGTTCTTTTAGAAAAACCAAGCATGATAACAAATACAGTTGGGCTTCAGGACTCAGCCCAAGGTTGCCTTCTGTTGAGAAAGTAGCAAGGATATCGGGTTTGTGAACCCAAACTGAGGTGTTGTCGAAGATTAATTCTGGGAAAAGTTTCAGTGATGCCTTGGTCTTCTCCCCAGTCTATTCCTGAGTGAATGAAAATCAGATACAGATAACATCAGTGTTTTAGGAATAACTACACAGACTGTATGTATTCTGAGTGCCTGACCTTAAAAATTTCTTGTGTTGGTGAATTCAGCAAGATCCTAAAAAGCTGGCTGTTAAGTTGAAAAGCAGTGGTCTCTGTTGTCATCAAGGCATATTAGGGATTACATTAAAACAGATTAAAAGCTGTGTTCCGTATATATACATGTGTATGATGCATCATTCCATGAAGTGAAAAATAGCACATTTGATATTTTGAAGAATCATAGAGTTGTTTAGCTTGGAAGGAACCTCTGGAGATCTAGAACCTCTTGCTCAAGGAGGGTTCTCTTGTTTTCAAAATCCTTATCAGAAAGGAAATAAATATATTGACTCTTGCTCCTGCTGCCTTTTTCCTGCTAAAACTTTTACTTTTTGTTCATATCTATTGTTTTTTCCAGTGCATAGTCTGCCTCAGTGATGTTTTTGTTGTTTTTGTTCTTACTTGAGAACTCATTTTCCACAGGACCTTGCACGATATTCCTCAAGGAAGCTTTAACGCCAGTAAATTGACTTGTGAGGTAGGACTGTGGCTTTGTGATCTCCATGCACTGTGGGCAGAAGTGACTGCCAATAGCTGAGCAGGTGCCATTTGTCGATCTCTCTGGCCTGTGTCCTTCTGAGTCCGTGCTCCTAATGTCCCGAGCAATTTCACATGCAAATCTTGTATCCTGTATAGATTGTTTGAGCTGTGCTATGTGAGATAGATGTTGTGATACAATTAATCTCTTTGTAGAAGTATTTCTTATATCTCAAAATCAGCCTGATCCTGTAAGATTTGGGAAATAACAGGTAATATAATGCATCACAGATGAAACAGCGCATATGGAGAAGAGTTATGTCATTGTTACAGTGAACCAGAGGGTAGAGGAAGAAAGAGGATCTATCTCCAGACAGATCAGTATTTACCTCTGAAGTGAATGCTTCTGTCAAGAGTTCAGCCTTTATGTCCAGATGCTGTTTGGAGGCTTCAGTGTTACAGCATGTGGTGTGTGAACTAACTAATGTCAAAAGGCTGTGTGAAGAGAGAGGAAGCAACAGGCAGAGATGATTTGTGGTAATGGTAGCGTTAAGAAGCAGTCAATTAAACACAGTACTGCACTGTTCAAAGCTGAGGGGTTTGTCCACAAAATAATCAGAATGGTTGTTTGAATTGCCTTTGCAAGAATTGCTTTGAAGCAGAGCTGGGTACAGGCAGCAATCAAAGAGTGCTTATTGCATCTTAAAATTGTAGTTGGACTTAATGTAAAAAGATATTGTAAGCATGAACTTGCACAGGCTTTTTAGAGGTGGCAATCTTCTGAAGGCCCACTACTCACAGAGCAGCGTGTTCATAACCTGGGGCAGCAGCCAGCCGTGCAGCACCATCTCCTCTGAACACTATCTGTCCTGTTCCTATTTGCCTTGCCCAAATGGCCTGAAACAGGTGCAAAGATATAAAGTGGAATGGATATGGTGACAAATTTAACTCTGTTTTTCTGTCTTACATATTTTTCTGTGATTGGAGAAAAAGGATTGTGTACATATACTTAGCTAACACATAAGCTACTGTCTTCTTTCCTGTAAGTTTGATATGACAAAAGTGGTGTAGGTTGGAAAAGTGTAGTATTTTACAAAGAAATCAGTAGCAACAAAGCTTCTGATGAAGACCTAGGCAAAAAAGAGTTTGCTTTTTCCTTTTCAATTTAACTGAAATGGATCTTTAAAAATATATTAAATGCAAAGAAGAATTTGGAACACGGATCCCCTGTAATGAAACTACACTTTTTTTCACTCTAACTTCTTTCGGAGGTATATCTGAAATTCTTCTTGTTCATGATAATTGAAACAAATAGGATTTTTTAGTGGTTAAAGTTATCTGGCATTTGCCAATGTTTACAAGTGAAAGCTTCTTACATTTGGCATATTTTAACTCTTTAGCTTTTGTTTTCCTCAGTTGTAAAATTGTAGAAAAGCTGAATGATTTGCCCATATTAAAAACTTAAAGCTGTAGAAAATGTTTTCCCACTTTGTCTTAGAGAAGATGCTTTAGACATAGTTTGCCTGGATGTTGAATTTGTCTTTTGTTGTCTTTGAAACCTACCCAAAAGTACTGCGAGCTTTTGGAAAATTTCCACTTGCATATTCTTAGTAAGTGTTCGTTAGTTTGGAAGTTAAATCATCTAAGAATTCTCTGTCTGCAACAAGAATGTGCTCCATTGATCCCTCTAGGATCAATGCTTCAGGAATTGGACAGGATTTTGTTTGCAGGTGTTCTTCCTGGCAACAGGTCAGTAAGTAAAAAATTTCCCCTGCTAGTATGAAGGCAAGATGCAACAGCTGATAGGAGTACAAAAAGCTAAAGGTTATGCAACCTTCATTTAGTCCTATGGTGCGTTATGCTAGATTGTGGTATTTTGTGTCTTTTGAGAGTTACACTTTATTTTTTTGTTTTAGTGTGTAAATAACTACATCAGTATCTCACCAGCCAGGAATTTTTATTATACTGTATTTTGTTTTTCAAAATAATTGACTTGTAAGGTTTTAGTAAGTTCTTTCTAGAGCTGCTGGAAATGACAACCAGAGCTTACTAAAATACAGCTTTTACTGTGCTTTCATTAGACATAACTAGAAATTATTCAGGAATTAAAGCAGAAATAGTAGGTTTTTAATTAATTAATGTGTGCTTCTAGGCACTATTATTTACCTGAAGATGATGACATCAGAATTGAAACAACATAACAGGATCAGGTTCAGACCCTGCTGTACAGAACAGATAATAAAACACAGATAACCTGTAACTTCTATCTTTAGCTTCTGAAAAAAGAAGAGTCATACTTTGGCAGAGGAGTAAACTAGATTAATTTTTCCATTCTCAAATGAATGTGAGTAATGCAAGTTTCCATTTTGTACTCTTTTAAAACAAGTTCCAACACTTTGTGTTGAGGTACTGTATGTTTCAATAGCTAGACAGGCTCCGGCAGCTTGTCAAAGCTCCATAAGCTCTCTGTTTATGGCTTGCAGAAAGCTAGCTAGATTTTCGTTTCTCCTTCCATTCAACAGGAGTCTCTTTCATGTCTGAAAATTGAAAACGCCTGTTTTTCAGTGTGGTGCATGGATGTGTGTGTGCCCTCTGGCACACCTGTTTCTAATTTCCTGACTTGAAAGCATCTCCCATCAAAAGAAGCTGAAAAACAATTTCTTTCTGACACGCTGCTCGGAGGCCCTTGCTTTGCAGAAGGCCTTCCTTCCCTTTGCCATCTTGGTTCCATTGGTAGAACATTATAAGATGCAGAGCATGCATTATATGGGATGTTCAACTTATATTGTGTTGGGTTCTTTCCCTTCTTGTTGTGGTTATTTCAAACATTACAAACCTACTTGAGAAGTCACTATGCTGAGGCAAAACTAGTAATTTATTCTTTAGTTTCTTTCATGAAGCTCAAATTAAGGACCAAAGTCTACAGCAAGTTAAGGTCTGTATAACCTAAGAATTATGTAGAGTATTAGTTACTGTTTGTTACAGAATTCAAATATTATAGGTCAGATTTCTTACCTGTTCTTCAAAATAGTATCAGTGCAAAATAGGATCCAAAATAATAGTTGAAAATGAAATGTTAGCAGTCTTAAAAGAAAAACTAAACCCCTCAAAAAACCCTCTAGTAACTTGGTTGTGAAAGTTTTGCATAGGCTAACTAGCAAATTACTACAGAATAGAGCTATTAAATATTAAAGATCACTTAGGAAGGAAACATTCAAAACTGTAAGCTCTAGCTTAAACGTTACTGGCTTGTCTGTTGTCTCAGTTCAGCAATTGACACTTTCAGAGCCAGGATCTAGATTGATACTTATCTGCTGGTACGCTACTGAATGATACTGGTTTCATTTACTGACAAGTTAAACAGAACAAAACATTCCAAGAGACTTAGAGCTTGAAAACTATGGTCTGTCTTCAGTTAAACAGTACTGGAGGCAAAGACTGGGCCTGGCGCTACAGTGTAATGGCTAGTGATTAATATGCTCCTAAAACTTGCTTTTGTTAAGCTTTGTTCATTGCTGGTATGATCAGATATATGCAGAAAACACTAAAAATGTGAGCCAGGTTATTTACTTCTATGTAACTTTATGAACTTATAGCAAAAAAATGTTTTAAATCTTTAAGTAGATCAAGAAGATGTACAGTTCACATTTATGCCTGGTAGGGCGTGCAGCCCTGATACTTGTCTTGTGCATATACTGACATTCAGGTACCAAAGAGCTGCTTTCTAGTCTTTGCCTACTGCTGGAGTTATGAATGTCAGTGGAAATATTATTGTCATTTGTCAACATAGTAACAGGTTTCCGTGATCAATTCCTGTCTGTCTTTCCTCTGCAAGAAGACACGTATCTCACTTGTACAGAACTGTACAACATAACAGGTACTTCTGGTTTGCCTGTCCGATTTACTAATCAACATTGTCTGGTGCGTGAAGCATGGAGTGCAGGAATGACCATCTTGCTGTGCTCAAAGGTCAAAATAATGGCTGTTGGCAACTTTAGGTTTTGCTTTGTTTGTGCTTTTCTGTGCTGCTTTTAACTGAAATAGTATCTTGAGAGGAGTACTGATATAATATATAACTTAAATTAAATATAGTTTCTTCGGTTAATAACAGAAGAAAAAGGGACCATCAAAACAAAAGAGCTTGTGACTTCTCTGATTCCTACGAGATCCCAACAAGAGCAATGAGGACTATCTGAATAGGAAAAATGGTTTTCTCAGAAGTTCCACATTTATATACCCCCAGAAGAACAAATTCGTATTTCCTCATCGGTCAGTTTTGCACTTTGAAGGAAACATGGCATTAGAAGTATCAGAAGTACAGCATTCAAAGTACAGTGTCATGATCCAGTAAGATATCCGTTTGATGCTTTCTGTTTGTTCATCAGAGGTTTTCTATATGATCTCCAAGTGAGTTTTGTGCAGGGTTACAAGCTTCAGGCTGAAGACAGGTTCTCTGGGTTTTTTTGGGTGAGCTTTGGTTGTTTGTGGGACTTTTTATTTTGGCTAATTTTTTTCTTTTTAATTCTGATCCTTGCCAAGCATGTTGCATTGAGTGCAAAATATATGAGTTATGACTGTCAAGCCTTAGATTTGCTTCCCTCATCATAGGAGCCTGGTTCAGCCACATACCTCTGGGAGCCTTTAGGAATCTATTTCTTCAACTCCATTCCCCTTAAACTGGAAGGCTAGAAACATGCATCAAAATACCTCTCTTTGCATGTGTGTATTTTTTATCAAGAGACTATACCTTTCCTATAGAAACATGAAACATTTTGCCAATAGTGATCGTAGAGGAGGGCAGCTGATTGTACTTACCTCTGCAAACATGGACAACACTAGTTCCAACAGCAGTAATTTTTGTCTGTAGAGGTTATGATTAGGCAACATGGTGTTTGCACAATATTATTCTGTTAGGAAAATAATTTGTTTGCTATATGAAACAGTTATTTCAGTGAGAGGCACTAATTTAACCCAGGAGATGTTTCCAGATAGTCATCTCTACTGAGTCACTCTTGAGTAAGCTTATGGAAGCTTTGGTCTGTCATTATAAAGTGTTTGAGTCTCTGATATAATGAGTTTCAGGTTACTGAAGAAATCATCCTCGTAACTGGGAAAGGCTAAGAAAATTATTTAAACTGTTTACAGGAAAGTTACTAAAACAAGTGCATTGGAGACTTTAATGTAGAATTAAAAAATTGTTGTTAGGAGTCCCTGTTGGTTTGGTTGCAGTATTATTCAGTGTCAAACCACAAAGTATAATAACACATACGGTTAAATGTAGTGTAATGTGAGATAGTTAAGAAAATGAATGAGATTTATATTTTCATCAGCTTATGTGCATGATTTGGAAATGCATTAAAGCAGTTTTGACTATAATTGCTGTCTGGAGTCACGTTAATAAAACTTTTTTGGAAGTTGACTAATGCTGGTGGTTAGATTACAAGTGAATGGAGCTATAAATTTGAACCCACAACTCTATATTGTAAGTTAGAAATTAGGTTTCAATTACTGTATTTCTCTATACATTTATTTTGTGCCTACTTCTAGTATTATCTACAGTGTTTTCCCAATTTGAGACTATGGAGACATACAGGTCTGCTAAACCTACAAGACAGTTCACACATTAGTACTTGATTCTAACTTAAGATCACAAGAAAGGCAATTCTGTTAGAGTAGTTAGAATAATTCTTTTTCTCAGCCTTTATTAGGTCAAAGTATGTGAAACATTGCTTAGTTATTTTTCTTGTTCAAAAATAGATGTTTCTGCATCAAAAACTGCAGTAATATTTTTTCTTTTCAAAATGGAAGGATTGTTTTCTTTAGTTATCTGTCCCTGCAGATTTGCTGGCATGGGATGTGGTGAAAGATTTTTACGTACACTGCCAGCAGCCGTCTGTAAGTTGACTGTCTTACAGGTTGACATAAATATGACAAAAAGAAACGATTTTGTCTGTGGGGATGTAGAGATGTGTGATGTGTTAGCAGAATTGCAAGGCTGCTTTCCTTGTGGTTGATCCTGGATCATATCAGCAGGCTGCAGCTGTTTATAACCCATAGTAAGTTTTTTCTCTTTTGTAGCAGACTTGATGTTACGGGAACTCTTCAATAAAATTGTTCTCTTAGGGGAAAATAACATTATACATCATGCTAAAAAATGGCTTTTGTGTTTTTGATGCCAATTTAGGAATTACTTAAAAACTGTGAAGTAATAACATCTGGTTTTATTACTAGATGCATAGGAGATGCATAAGCCCCTTCTGATTTTTGTCTCATTTGTGTGATTCACATGTTTCTTCCCTCGTGTACGCCATGAATGTTATATTTAAAGGTGTTAACAGGTTCTTTTCAAGAAATTTACAACTTGCTAAGTTTTTGCTGGAGCATCTGCTTATTTATTTTGGTTTTTACAGCGAAACTTCATAATGATTAAATTTTCTTAGTTTAAAAGAATTACAGCCATGTTGTGATCTATGGGTAAAATGCATCTTGCAGTTGTATTTTCTTTATACTCCTCTTCATCTTGAATAAATATTAGATAACTTTCAATTCTATTGTGGACATATTCTATTGTGGACATTGTTGACATGGAAGTAATGATGCAATGAATGGACAGATCCTCCTGTAAGCAGCTCTTGAGGATGCTGTATTGTGTGAGCCTCTTGAAAGTAATACCGTAACCGAGACACTCCTCAATAACTCCAGAGCTCAACAGTCTCTGGGGAAGGTCCTAGTGCACAAGTTTTATGGGGACTGACTGAGGGAATTGGATTTTTTTAGCCTGGGGAAGACAGTGTTGAGACCTTGTCACTGCCTACAACTACCTGAAAGGAAGCTGTAGCAAGGTGAGGTCCATCTCTTCTCCCAAGTAACAAGTGTTAGGACAAAAGGAAATGGCATCACATTGGGACAGGGGAAGTTTAGATGGGAGATTAGGAAAAAATTTCTTAATGGAAAGGGTTATTAGGCATTGAAACAGGCTGCCCAGGGAAGTGGTTGAGTCAACACCCCTGGAGGTATTTAATAGATGTGTTGATGTGGCACTTAAGGACATGCTTCCATGGTGGACGTGGCAGTGCTGGGTTAACAGTTGGACTTGGTGATCTTGAAGGTCTTTTCCAACCTAAACGATTCTGTGATTCTAAGAACTGCGTCCTTTGTCTGTGTAGTTGTCATAGTATTTCATCTCTTTCATTTTCCAATTTATAACTGTTTCTTACTCAACCTGTTTGCTACACAAAGAATTGCTTGTCTTTCTGTCAATGCATGTAATGTTCCTTGGAGGTCATTTTAGGGTATTTTTTTATCTCAGAAATGAGGACTGAGGAGTCTTGGGTTTTTTTTTCTTCTGTGTTACCAATCTTTGAGAAACAGTGTTTCAATACTCACTTTTCCTTTGAGGGAAAGAATGGAATTGTGTGACAAGTAACCATAAAGTGAGATTCTTGGAGTAGGTAGCCATGTTAAATTAGGATTTAAAAGCACTGGGAAGAAGAAGAAGCCAGTATGTGAGTATCTCAAAGACATGGCACTGAAGTGGTCAATGTGAGTTCAAACCAGTCAGTGCTTTAAAGTCAGCATATTGAGAAGCACAGTGATGAGATGCTCAGCAGACTGCTCTGGAGCCAGTTTGGGTTGAATTTATTTATTAGTTCTTTGTGCCAGATCTAGGCTGGCTTCAACTAGAGTCACTCAGTTTTCTCTGTTCTGGGCTTATTAGTGTTTCCAGTAAAGTATTATCCGTGGAGACTGAGCTGCCTTTGACTGAAGCCAGTTTAGGTCTGATGTCTTACCAGCTCCAGCTCTCTGCCATATGAAAGTAGCTAGATTGTTTCCAGTCATAAATTGTCTCTGGAAGCTGCTTTAGTGTATTTATGTAATTCTGCACCTGAGCTATTAAATCCAACTGGTTTATAGCAGATTTTTTCATGGAGCCAGCACAGTGCTTGCATCTTGTCGGGGTTAATGAGAAGTTTGCTAGAAATATGTATAGATAATTGGAAACTGACTGTATTTGACTTCTCTCTGTATATTATGGTATCTAATGTGGTTGTAGGCCCTTATATATACTCTGATGTTGCAAGTTACTGATCAAACCGTAATCACCTAAATCTAAATAATTTTTTATCAGTGCCATATTATAGCTGTTAAATTAGTTGTGTTTTTCCTTTTTTCCTAACTAACACACTTCAGCTTAACTGATACTTTGTTAGACCTCTATAGCTGCTTCATCTGCTTCCTTACCATTGAGGAAAAATGTCAACAAATGGGAGGTGTATTAGTATTATGACTTTTGTATATATGCAGAAAATATCGTCAGTGTGTTTCCTTGTCCAAGGCAACATTGATCCGATAAACATGCACTGTTACATGCATGGCCCAAAGCACAGTATGGGAGTGGAAAAAAGCATGGGAGAAAACCAGCAGGTATGAAAGTGTTCCTGCAGAGTGAGAGTAGCACTAATGACCTGTTTGTCTTCATTGTCAACAGGTTTCAAGGGCTAGCTACAGAAGCACTGAAGCAATAAGTGGTTGGTTGTTGGAGCTTTAAAGCCAAACCTTTAACAATTACAGGAATTTTTATTAGGAGTCCAGGGAGCAGCCACCCTGTTAAAAAAGTGTAGGTAAATTCACATATTCCTCTGTTGACAAAAGATTACATCATGCAGAGGAGCTACTGTGGCATTCACTAAAGATGTTCTTGGTTTGAAGAGAACTGCATCCAAGGATTGTTCCCGTGAAAATGATTAGTAAGTGGATTCTTTGAGAGAGAATTGCAGGATTTGGATAGAGAAGACAAGCCAGAGACAGTCTCACTATTTCTTCTCACTATTTCTGTTTTTTCTTTCTGTATTTAACCTTTTTTGGTGTATGACTTTGTGCAGTAGGTATTTCAGGAAAGTTATGATAAAGCCTGCTGACATCATTGACTTTTCATGACTCTGTGTCACTCTTTAAAAAGTAAAAATAGATGACAGAAACCTATCACATGTGGGGTTATTTTAAAAGTTGAAGTTGGCTGTGATGGTGTAAAACAATGACAGGGTTTCTTCACAGAGATATCTGTATTTTGACTATTCCCAATCTTAATATTTCTTTAGGTTGTGGAGAGCACCTTGTCCGAACCATACTGGCCAGAGAATGTTCATGTGCTTTGCAAACGGAAGATGCCCATCAAGCTCTCCTAGAGACTATGCAAAACAAGTTTATTGGTACGTGTATAATGCTAATTGCCTAAATATTGCATAACTTTGTTTAAAATGAAATTAACCCTGTTGAATAAAATTAGGATACTTGTTTTTTGTGATTTTTATTGAAGCCTTATGTTGCCATTGGCTTCAAATTTAGCCTTGTGTTATATCTAAAAAATGTTAAATGAAACTACAGAAGAATATTTTAGGAAAACTAAAGGAAAACCCTTGGAAATACCTCAATTGTTATGTGAGTCATACAATACTTGGAGAGGTTTGGAGAAAGAATTTCCTGCCTGAATCATTGGCTGTGGTGTACAATTGCATATTTTAGAATTGGTGGTTTAGGAGCACTAATAAAAATCATTCATCATGTTAACCCTTTTAAATATAATAGACCTCAAAATCACTGCATGTTCTAATTAAATGCTTTGGATGAACAAATTCTGGTTTGCTATTTATAGGATGAAATAAGTTTATTGAAAAAGTAAAGAAGACTTCATTGAAGATTACTGTAAATTAAACCCATTTTTTTCCTTGGTTTGAGAGAATTACACATGACTATTTATACATGTTTAATTTCTTGTGAAATGTAGATATTGTTTTCTTTCTTCAGGTCATAACCAAATATGAATGTGGAATTTAAAAATATCTATGTAAGTTTTTTAACATTTGAAGGTGGTATAGATTCCAGTGAGGCTTCTGGCTTATATGTTGACATGCATTGTCTTTATAGCCCTGAAGATTTTTGAAGCTTTAGAGTCCACAGACAATTTTGACCTTGAAAATTCCTTACAGACAACACAGCACTTCTTGCACACTGTGTTGCCAAAGTTTGTTTTTGTGGTAATTTAACTACAACTGAAGGAAGGCCATACACATACCTTTTTAGAACCCAGGAAGTGTTGTTGGTCTTGGCAAGCAATGTATTGCAGTTTCTTTATTTCTGTTTATGATGTTGAATCCCTATTAAACTCTACTTCTGATAACATTACATTTGGCTTTTGTCACCTTCTCATTGGAAGGTTGCACTTGATGACCTGCCAGTCATTCATAGGTGCTGTAAGAATACAGAACAAAGTAATTTCAGTGTGTTCCCCGAAGAGACTGTGGTCCCAGCAGCACAAATGTAACTTTTTTATTTAGCCACTTATTCTCTTGCATAGTGGCACAAAATTAGGCTTTTTTTTACTCAAGAGAAGCCTTTAGGAAGGGTGCTTGTGATAGCTTTAATGATTTGTAACACAATTCTGAAGGTAGTATGTGGAAGTAGCCTAACTTTAGGAAAGTCAGACCTCCAGTCCATACTCTCAAAATTTATTGTGCTGTTTGTGATAAGGGTACTAAAGCAAGCATAAATTGTACATGTCCTTATGCAAGTCCATGTTGGTGTATGCACAAACACGAAACAGAAAGCTACTGCCCAAGTAATTCATAGAAACTAGCTGATAAAACACTTAGTTGAGGTAGCTCCTGTAAGTTGCTTTCAATTTTCTGGGTTTTCTTTTTGGTAACTGTTGGTAAAAATGAAGTTGCTGTTCAGTCCAGATGTACTTTGCCACCAATTTGCATAGCATATTGTTTTATTTCAAATATTAACTGGCTAGCATGTGATATATACATTGTATTCTTTATTGAAAATGTAAACATGTTTGTATTGGACTTAAGAACATATTGAGTGTTGCTAAAACTTTTGTCATACCTGAAACTGTCAATTACCAAGAAAGAAAAGCTGCAAAGACAGATACCAGCCTAAGAGTGTGATGTCATATCGACTTGGGAAAACAAACTAGAACCAACAAAACAAGGGGAAGTAAAAAGAATGAGAGACCATATCAAATTAATACTTTTCATGGTAGGAAAATCTGAAAGAAAATATTTCTTAATTCCTTTTTGAAGTTTAATGTTTTAATTAGGGGGAGATCTGTCTTGTATTTTCAGAACTTACCACTGCAAGTTTTTGTTGCCTGACAGCATGTTTGTGTGTTATCTTCTCAGTTGTACTTTGGGGCAGTACTGACGTGGAAAGGAAAAAAGTACTGCCACCTTCTTTGTTGTGTAGGTGAAGTGCTTGGATTCTGTGTTTTGATTATAAAGCATAAGAACTAGTTTGCCCTCAGCTGTCCTATGAACGAAGACTGATTGAGGAAAACCTCAAAATCCAGATACATCTTGCTGTTTATGTGTGATGAAGTACTAAATTTGTAGCCAGTAGTGTAATTTTGGGGGATCTTGGCAATTTTGAAGATGAAGTGCAAAGTTATGTCTTGCAAATATAGTACAACAGTTGAGAACATGTATTACACTTACTGCAATAGGCTTATACTAAATAAGCCTTTTGCTGTGAATTTTTGTAAGTGATGTGCTAGTCAACGTCTCAGGATGTATGATATGATACAGGATTTATTACCTTTGTGAAACAATAGGATACAACAGGATAATAGCCTACTTGCTGATGGCATGGATTCTTTCCTTGATAGCCTTTCTAAAGCCCTGTTTTGTGGTCTTGTCAAACTTTCGCCAGAATTATAATGGACCAAGGCCAAAGAGAAAAATAAGCTTTAACAAAGCAGAGCTGGAAGCGTTTTGTCAGAAGTCAAAATGTGCATTACTTGTATTGGAGGGATGAACAGCTGATTTTGGCAGTTGCTGTCAGATTGGTGCTTCCTGTTTACAGAACTCTCTGAGTCTCCACAGAGCCCTGGGAATCCTTCCAGCTAGGGAATGCCTGGCTTAAACAGTGAGGGCTGTTTAAACAGCAGGTGATGAGCAAACTAGTGGCAGATGTGCTTCTCTTTTTTTCAGAGGCAGCTTGCTGTGGATAATGCATTACTGCTGATTGCATTGGAGATGGGAGAAAGTAAATTTAGGTTTTGAGTAAATGGAACGGGCTCAATGTCTTTAGTTGAAGAGCACTAAAGGCTTGGTACGCAGTCGAAGAATGGTGTTCTGTAAACACAAATACCTTCCAAACAGAAGAACAGAGGATTTTGTTACTCATTGTTCCTTTCAAATGTGGCCAAGTTTGTGGAATGTAGACTTAGAGTAAATGTTTGTGTCATCTCACTGGCGGGAAATCTGGGCTCTTAACAATGGCAATGTTATGAATTGGACTTTAAAGCTTCTTATAAAGTATTAGAAAATAATGAGCTGAGAGACATAGTTGGAATCTAGTGTTAGTTTTGCCCTTAACCAAAATATGTTTGTCTACTCTTATATTTTTTAACTTGTACTTCAGTTCACAAATGTGCAATGTCTGCAAAGGAGATAATAGCAGAAGGATAGTGCTGACGCCTTCTCTTTTAGAAATATTGTGTCAAACACCTCTCCTAGGAGCAGGAGTTTGGACAGTTGGGATTGTGGAATACGAATTTCCTGATGATGAGCTGTGCTTGTTGAGGGGAAAAAAACCTCATGTTTAAACAGTTGAAAGAATGCCAGTGACTGTCATTGCATAGTGTTATTATTACTTTATATTTTGATGCTGCATCACTCTAGTAGTATCCTTTGTGGTTTTGTGACAGAGGAAGCATGCTATGGAAGCATTATTATGCGTCCCCGTGACACAGAGGAAGAGATTTGAGAAGAAATTTCATAAAACATCTTTTATCCACTGCTGCACATGATTTCACAAGTATTTGATGGTAGACAAAATTGAATAAGCCTCTTAATTATCTGTACAATAAAACTAAATGAAAAACTAATATAACATGGCGATGCTACACCAGGGTTATCTAGGTCTTGCCCTTGCTTCTTGTCAGAACCATTGTTATTTTCTTGGACAACAGTATCCTCAGTTATTTAATTTCTTAAAATCTGACCTATGAAGTTTAAAGATACAGGTGCTTTTTCTTGCTTCTTTAAAAATTCTACACATGCAGATGTGTAACTTACTATGAAATATGAAGATCTCTGGTTTCAGGCAGCTTACGCTGAAACATTTAACAAATAATGGTGCATGAAATTAAAAGCAGGCTTCATTTAGTGCTTATATAGATCTCTAATGTTTATTTCAATTCTTAGCTTGAAGTTTAGTGGGGTACATAGCAGAAGCAGCATGGCAAACAGCTTCACTTCAAACACAAGCCGGCAGAGTCCAATGGTGTAGGCAATCTATAGATTATTATTGTGAAGAAGTCTGCATTTCACTCACATTGCAGCGTAAGAAGGTTTAGGACTGTTGAGCTGCACTCCATTAAAAGTTACAGTGCTTAACTGATTACACCACACCACAGTCAGTGTTTAGACCAAAGTTCTGAAGACTTTGAAAGCTAATGTTAAATAAACTTCTAAGATAGTAATGGTTTCTCTACTATGGAAGAGTAAGAGTGTAAAGCATCTGATAAACAGCTGGTTAGTCCTTCAGCTGGATAACTGTGAATAAAATACGTCTTTTACCATTTGGTATCAAATCTGTACTAGATTGGATCTGTCCAGTAGCTACAAATGGGGAAAAAAAAACAGGAAAAGAAATGAACAACACATTGATCACATGCTCTGGAGGAGGCAATAGTCGTCATGGGAGCAATTTAATTTACAAGAGACATGGAAGAAAAATATGTTCTGCACTTGCAGCCGTGGTTCCTCCAGAGCAAGGCTGAATGTTGAGGTGATTATTTGCCTTAACACTTGTGAATTCTATATGTTCTGTCAATGTTCTGAGCCCGAATCTGGGTTTTGGTGTTGAAGTATGGTTGTACTTGCAGAACCTGATGGCATTAGTGGATGTGGAGATGCTATGAAGACCCGTTTGCTTATTTTCAAGAGGCCATTGCTGCAGATTAATAGCATAAAAAATATGTAAATAAATATTTGATCATGCTTTCTGTAGGTCAGATAGCAATAACAGAATAGTGAAGCTTTGAAGGGGGGAAATGTGTTGGGTAAAATATCATTTTGTGACTGGGGGAGGTGAGGTTTAAACCAAAGCTATTGAAAGATCGATTTCATTTGTTCTTTCCTGCCCCTTCTCTCTGGTGTGGCCAACCAGTGCTAACATTATTAATTAATGCTGTAGCTGAATTTTTACTTTGGATTTTCCATCCCAAATTCTTTAGTGGTATGCCAGTGTAACTGGGAAGGAACAATGAGACTTAAAATGGTGTGAAAAGCCTCAGGTTTGTGTAGTTTTGTCATTAGCAAGCTATTAGATCGAAGATTTGTCTGGCAATTTGGTTTTATTGCGGTAGAAAAAATTATATTTTGGACTAGGAGACATATTTTGGTTTCTTTTACCTAAATTTTTAATTGCATGGCAAAATCTACCGTTGTTAGGAGTACAGAAAGAGCAAAAGTGTTGTAGGATTGTGAGAGCCAGATTACTTTTTCCCTCTAATGAGAAACCATTACAAGTTTAATATCCATGGCGGTATTTCAATTGCACCTTTTCCTGTTACTAATTAAATATAATG
The DNA here is from genome assembly GCF_028858725.1 of Colius striatus. Lineage (NCBI taxonomy): Eukaryota > Metazoa > Chordata > Aves > Coliiformes > Coliidae > Colius > Colius striatus. The sequence continues at coordinate 115,582,844 of NC_084760.1, forward strand.
TATATGAAAAATGTCATTACCTACATTGTTGGGGTTTTTTTGCAGAAGTCTGCAGTGTTATTTTTTTTTCCTCAATGGCTTGGCTGTAACAAAATGATTTTTAGAACTAAATTAATGAAATACATTCCTAACCTTTGAATTCACAGTGTTTTGAGAACACTCAAATTAAGTCCTGTGTACAGTGCATGGATTCCTGTTAGCAATGAAGTATAATACTGCTTATGATTCTTTTTACGGATTTAATGGTGGATGCATAGCATGCAGCTCTCTAGAACCATGCTGAATATAGACTTACTCATTGCACTGTATTGCTGTGTGAAAATACACTTTAGCATAATTGGAATCCTCAGCAATAAGTCTGCCATCCAAAAACATCTTTGTTTAAAAAAAAGAATTTTTAACATCTTTTAACTTTTTTTAAAATTACTTTAATTGGAAAATAAAATACATTCTCTGTTTTAAAGAATGTACTGTTCAGTGTGTATTTAATTTGGCTTAGAGTCTGATTTTTAAGAGAGGAGAAACAGTCTATCTGAATTTACTGTAGAATACTGTGATGTTATTACTCTAGGCAACTGGTTTTTAACTGACACTCTTTAGAGGTTGATTCCCCAGAGCTTAGCCTGTGCAGTGAATTGGAGGCATGTACTATATTGTTGCTGATTTTGCACTGAGAATGTTTAGCTGAAATTGCTGCTGAAACCAATTGGAATGGATGAGGCTGTAGGCACATAATTTGCTTCTGATGATTCTGTGAATGCAAACTTCAGCAGAAGTGGGGAAACAAATGGTTGGTGGAAGGGGCGTGGATGGGAAGACTGTGAACTCTGTGACTTTGTGTTTATGTCTTCAGTTGCTTGTGTCTGGAGGTGAGAAGAAAGGATATGTTCTTGCTTCAGATTTTTTTCTCCTTTTCAGAGTAATCTTTGTTCTGCAGCTGATGGTAAAATAGGGTAGATTAAAAGTTGTTTCTGCATTGTTCTTTTAAAAAGACGAAAAATCTTCCATAGCTTAGCTGACAAAACTAAATCTCAATAACTTCTGGAGCTTCAACTGTATTTTGATTCCTTTCCTATTGCTACATCTCTGAACCATGATTGGATAGAACAAGTAAGGCAATGTGATCACATCATTTTCATTGTCATGTTGCAGTATATTTGTCAAGGTGCTACAAATGAGGATAGCCTGTAGGTTCTGGGTCTTGATGTTGTGTACTTCTGGAAAGTAATGCTGTTTCCATCTGTATGAGAGAGCTAATGCATCCCATCTTCTTTGCTTTGTTTGCATAGCACGAGCTTTTAAGGCATTTCCTGGTTTAATGCTCTATTCAAAGTACTTGCTACAAGTCACTCTAAGCCATTTCACTCTTCTCTCTATCATCCCAGGACTTCCATTATGGTAAATTCTTACAAAGTTAGTGCAGTAAGACCTGGTCTCATTGGCATAACAAACATTTGGCTCTAGTGCAAGAGCCCAGCTTGTGTTATTCTCAAAGAAGTCAGCTTCTTACTTATCTGTTGCTTTATGAGTGCTGAAGTTAAAACTATATCATGTTTTTATCACACTTTTATCATGCACAGTATTATTAAATTAAACCTGCTCTTGAGTTTTCTAGTTGAAATAACAGTAGAGTGGCAATGTACTTAAGCAAAGGCTGAATTAATACATTCAGTTTCCTAACTTTTGAGTGTTTAGAGAACTTCAAAACCTTTGAGTTTTGTGGAGTGGTGGTAATAAAGCTTCCATGATTCATAATCATTGAAGCAAATAACTTGGTTCAGAAAACAATTGTGTGAATATTTAGGGCAATACGATGGGACAGCATATTTAAAGTCAATAAATACATGCTATTTATGCTGGCAGAACTGGGGTTCTCATAAGCAGAGTTTTCATGTATGGGTAGAGCATCTCTTTGGATGAAATTGTAAGCTTGAAAGCTAGTCTTATGTGTTTGAATTCCAAGTTTTAATTTTTTTTAACCCCCCTCAGAACAAAGAAGCCTTGCAAAGCACATCATTTGAGTCATTGCTCCACTGAAGAAGATGAATGGTTTTTTTCTTGCAAAGAAATCCCTGTAAAAATGAATAAATTCTGATAAAAATGTAATGTTACATGATTGGCTGCAGACTCTTTACATGGAAGGAAATATACTGTTGAGTCCTCTTGTATAAAGAGAGAGAGCCTAGCACATGCAATTTATTCAGATGATTGAAAATTTGATCAGTGATGATGGCACATAGTTGACAAAAATACTTAGAAAATGAACAAATACATGTTAGGTTTATTTACAGACTTTTCTCTACCCTTTTCTGAATGTGGGAGAAAGACAAATGCTAAAAAAAAGAAAAAAGTGAGGAATGCATTTCTAGAACAAGACTGCAGCGGCTTTGGGGCTGCAATAAATGGTTGCAGTTGCTGTCTGCTCTATACATCTTCATACAGTCTTAATGTTTAAGTCTGGCCTTAAATATGCTATCTGCTTTAAATAATGTTTGCTGGCTGTGTTCAGCTGAAGTAGATCATTTTAAACCATTCCAATGAAAGAGATTGTTAGTGTTTTTCACTAGAACCTTGAAAGAATCTTTCACAAGCCATGAAAGAGGAGGAAGAACACTACTTATTAAAACACAAGCCCAAACTTTTTCTGCCTGTTTATAATGATTTTTTTAGCACATCATGGCTTATAACCTGAATAACTCATGCAGTTGAGCATAAGATTAGGTCTGCAGACTAAGTTCAGGTTAAGACATTGTCTTTGAAGTACTTGAGTTTCTGAAGTAAGGATTAAAGGATGCATATCCCCTGTAAACCTTTGTTGTAGTTCATTTGCTTACAGAAATACCACAGAGCTAGCACGTAACTAGCCAGCACTTGGTTAATGCAGTGAAAGTCTAAGAGATATATGTTGCATTTTAGAAGGCATGGAGTAAAACATTTTTATTTGCATGATAAAACTCTTTAGAACTTCCCAAGCCTTGCATTTCTATTTCAACAAAACATAGTTTCCCATTTTATCTCTTATGTTATGATTGAGTGTCTTCTTGGTTTACAAGGATTTGGTCACTGTCAATGAGTAATACAGTAGGTGTAATTGGTACCTCGTTATAGTTCTTGCACAAAGCAAGTGGTGCTTTAAAGATAACATCTGTTTGTATTAGCTCAAATAAGGTATTATTGTTTATTAAGCATAACATATTCATTCATTCATTATTTTACTGCAATGTGTGCTTCTATAGTAATGACCACCTTGTATCACTTTTGAATGTGGCTGTTCTTCTGTCGAGGCAAAACATGGTAAAGGCTTTTTCTTGCAAACAAACCTTAGCTAAAGATTTTTTTCTTACAGTAAAGTCTGAATTTGGTTCTCTTATTGAGTTTCTTTTGTTGTTATTTACATTAAAGAATTCTCTGGTTTGAGCTGGGATAAAGTTAAATTTTCTTCTTAGTCATACAAATAGCTGTGGGCAAGTCAAAGGAGGTTGATGAGTACATCTGCTCTAAAGTTCTTGTGGCCAGCAAATCCTTTTACAGTGTCAGTACACTAGACATAGTATACTAATTCATTTGAAAGAAAATCATTGGAAAGATATATGACAGGCCCGTTGTAGCTGTATGTTCAACATCACAGTGTATTGCAAATGTGTGACTGGGGTCTCTTTGGGCTTAAGCTCAAAAAGTTGGTTAATTTTGTGGCTCAAGACATTTTAAATCATATGTATATCATACCATTGTTTCCACATTTAAAACTGTAGGAGTCTCATTTTAAATTCCAAACCACAAAAAGAATACTTAGACTTCATTCAGCTAACTTTAAAACTTTTCCATCTTCTGATAGAAAACGGTTTCTATCATGTGTCTTAAATTAACAACAGCAAAGCCACTGTAAAAAATAGGATGTGTTTTGGCTTTTCTGCTAATATTCATAAACCAGCAAGAAGTAGTCTATAGCACTTTGATGGTGTCTCTGTATAAAGTGCTTTAAATTGAGAAAAATTAATAAACTGTAGGAGTAATCCAAATTTCTGTGATTTTTTTTTTCATATGTGGCCATCTTTATGTTAAGTATAGTACAGAAAGATCTACATATTGAGACATGATTTTCTTTTCAACTTGACACTCCGTTTTTCATTATTGTATCTTCCTTGATCCACAAACAAATGGTTTTGCACTTACAAATGTAATTTCTAAGATGTATTTCTAATTCCATGTAACTCTTTTTCCTTTTTTGATTACAGGTAGATTAGATTACCATTTAGAAAGTTACTCATTAGAAACATTAGGATAAAAAAAGCAGGGAAGTCGATTTTTTTAAATAGCCAAGACACTATTCCTATTGCAAATAATCCTTCTCAACAATTTTACCCAGGTTCACCTTTTCTAGCCAATGAAGATGGTGTACTCGGAGGTGTGATAGTTCTTCGGTCTTGCAGATGTTCAACAGAGCCTGATTCATCACAGGAAAAGCCAACTTTACTAGGTAAGAAATTCGTCTTCGTTTTGACTTGAGGTAGGTGCTGACTCAAAGTGAAAGATGAGGTAAAATCTGTGTGTTTACCATTGTTCAGAGGTCTCAGCGAAAATAAAAAGGAACCGAAACTGTTTGACATGATCAAGCTTTAGAAAGTGAAGTATTAGTATTAGTCTCTCAAACTGCAGAAAAGAGCATTCTTTCTGAGCAGAATCGTGGTTCAGAGGGTTGTGTGGGATCCTTCTGAGACCATGGCATAGAAATAATGGTTGTTTGTGGTGTGGCAGGGGATGTTCCTCTTAGAAAAAAATACAGTTTAGCTAGGGGTTGTGTGTATGATTGTTTACTGCTTCTCAGCGATTTGTATGCTAAAAGTGCTGTCTTCAAATGTTCTTTATTTCTCCTTTTTGTGGGACAAAATTTGAAAATTTGGAGAATACACTTAAATTTTTTTCAGGGAAGTTGATTTATGGTTAGAAATTTTTTGTTAAGCCCATGAAAATCTGTTCAGATAGGTCATGGTTACTATTTGCATATACAGACAACAGAAGTACTTGCTGTTTACATTGAGATCAGCATAAAACTGTACTTTGCCTCCATCAGTAGCTGACTGGTTAAAAAGACTCTGGGCTTTGCAGCCCTTCAGCCCTGTTTATGTCCTAGAAACAAGATCCCCATCTGTCTCGCTGCTTTACAGTGGAACAAGTGTCTTATTTACCACTGTTGTGTGGTTTGTGGGAACTAAGGGCTGTAGTGTAATAGCAGAGGTGGGTGGAAATGCAATCCAGAGACTGTAAAGCCCATCTTCTTCTTTGAAGGCAGGGGTTTGGGACTGGAAGCATATAAATTATGCTTTGGCATGACACTTGTACCATCTCCTTTCCTGTGGTGCTCCTCAGATGTGGGCATATGTGTCTGGTCGTGCTATGTGCTTATGTTTGGTCACGTGGACCTGTCTAGTATACATTTATGTTACACTACTGGAATTAAAGAGTTTTTTCATTTGTATAATCCTCCTCTTTATTATTGTTTCCCCAAGTGTTTCATGAATCACTGTCAGTAGCACTACGGATTTGAAGTAGCTTTCAGATCTTTTAAGGTCTGCCATGACAAATCTGATCACCTAATTTAACTTGATGTGTTAAGGCATGTCTAGCATCTCACCTGGTAATTCTTGCATGGCATAATTTCTTTCTAAGCTATCAGCTATTGTTTAGAAAGGCATCTCCCCTTTGTTTTAATGAATTTCTCCTTTTGTCCCTCTAAATCCTAACATGTCACCAGAGTTCACCTGCTTATAGCCAGCCTAGAGTAGCAGGCAGAACATGTGGTAAAGGCAAACTGGCAGGTATGTTCTTAATGATGGGTTAGCCAGCATGAATCCCAGTATTTACTTCTATCTCTTCAGTTACTTCCAGCATGCTAGGGTCAAGTTCCTACAGGATGAGGTGTATGTTATCTTTCAATTTTCGCTCTCATATTACACCTTGCTGATTTGAAAGACAAGAATCTTTAAGTATCATATTGGTCAACTTGAGTCTGATCATATCCTCTAGTAATTTTGCTCAATACAGTTGAAACACATTCGTGTTTCTCTACCAAACCATTGAACTATATGTGTATTTTATACTTTTGGTAAGCATCTCATCTTATCCATAGGAGTTTCATGGATGTTTATTTTGCTGTTACAAAGAACCAGAGATATGAGTGTGAATCATTAGAATTGTAATGATGGTTCTGGGATTATCCTGGTGGACAAGAAAGGAATGTTGGAAGGCTTGGAGTGGAACAGGTTTTAGAAATAGCTTTTGTATGTCACACTTTTTGGAGTTATTACTTAAACAGTTAGTCTTTTTTTAAGAAGTAGAAATAGACTTCAATAGTCATCTTACTCTTGTCTTTCAACTGTTTGAATGCAGAACTCTAATCCTGACTGCAGAATTAGGACATGGGTTGCTAAACATACAGAGAATGCTGCAAGTATTATTCTCAGCTTTCAGATTTACAAATGGTAAAATTTGACATTATTGATTTAGTGGAACAGCATCTTCCAAAATACATTCTATCCCTAAAACAAAAATACATTTGTTAAACAGTAACAAACAAGGTCAGCTTAATGTTCATTTTTTTGTGTTTGGAAGTGAGAGAAATATTTTTATTCATTGAATGTTTGTCATTCATGTAAGAAAACACTTTGTTATTAAGGGACCTTTTTCCCCTCAAAAATTAATAAACACTATTTATCTGTTGATTTTTGGGTTTTTTTCTATTGAAATAAGATTCATGTAGCACAGCTTATTGTAAAGATACTTTTCCTGTAACACAGAAATTTCCTATCTTTTAGTGTATACTGAGTTAATGTATAATTAAACTTAAGTAGTATTTATGTTCTTTAGAATAAAAATAAGTTGTGTAGTAGTGAGGAACTTGGTGTTTAAATCCAATCTCATTACTCTGCAGGGATGAGCCTTTGGATTTTTTTTTTTACTATTGGAACTAATTGCAAGAAAGTGATTTATTAAATGGTTGAAAATATGTGAAATGTCTTCAGATAAGTATGTAATTCAGGATTTTACTTGTAATTCCTCTACTTTCAATAGCTACCAATAACCATGTTTCGTGCTAGTACATGCTGCCTTTGGTGGACAATATAGAAGGAGAAACCTAAAAAATTTGAAAAGGATGCCTAGAGTTATCAAATGCAATGAAATAGTATTTTTTGAAGGCATTTGGCCTGAACTGTTGCCCAGCTTCTCAATATTGAAAGATAAGATTAAATTTGTCTCCATAAATGAAATGCTTTCACTGACAGTTGCAGCTTTAGGGTATTAGGGAGGATTGGCCTCATCGAACGCAGTTACATTGCACTGAGTATGTTTCACTCTCTGAAAGCCTTTGACGCACCTTTGGCGATATCAGTCATGAATCTCTTACGGGAGAGCAAATCACATACCTGAATGAAGTTCATTTTTCTTTTATGATGATATCTACATACCTGTCAGAATCTTCAAGTCTTGCTGGGTTTGTCTAAACTTTGATCTTCTACTCTGGCTTAATTGCTATGCAAGAATAAATGGTTCAAAGGACAAGCATACTCAGCATGCCGTGCCCTTCTTCAATCATATTAAAGGAACATGGGAAACAGAAATGTGTAAGAGTTTTAAAACCATCTAATAATGCTTTTAGCAGTGTATGAAAGTCTCTCTCTAAAGAAATATCTGCAAATAGCTTTCCGTGGTGTTCTGAGTGATTCATGTAAGACTCCTGTAACCCAAAGTAGAAATTCATACTTCAGTGCAGCTTTTGAAACCTTTAACAGTATTCTGGCAAGCAGGAAAGTATTTTGATCAGCTACTTTTTCTTTGTTTTTCCCCCTTCCCAGCTATGTGCTTAATGAACACAAAGAAAAATGACTGTGGCTTAAAGCCGGAAAAATTCAGTGTGGCAGTTTATAAAGCTCCACTGGATAGGAACTGAATGTAGGAATAATGTGCTCTTTGACCAAATTTTTTGTTGCAGCTGAGTAGGAGTGTCTGTGTGTATAAGGATACCTGTGTATGTATGAGGAGGTTAAAGATCGCTGTAATGGGTTATTTAAATGGCTCATTTCAAAACATCTCCTTCAAAACACCTCCTCACAGGATTAACATGTATTAACAATAGATGTCAACAATGGTTAGTTTTCTTAATCATTACCACTATAAACACACAAGAGTTCAGTTTTAACATTTCTATCCTAAATTAACTGTGAGTTTACTTTACCAGAGTCCAGTAAACCATGTGGCAAATGCTAGAAGTCTGAGCAGACCTGAGAGTGCTTTGATAGGGAAGCCAAAATGAAAACGGGCTTATTTCTTTTCCATCTTTCTTTTGGCTCTTACCTTTAGTGCTCTTTACCCTCTCCCCAAAGAAAGGGTGTGATTGCATAAGCCCTTGATATAATTCAGCTAAGTCTTACTCTAATTTTGCCACCATCTTTCTTGCTTATTGTGCAGTGTCATTCTCCTTGCATCAGCAAACATCTTTTGTGCTTCTTCTTCAGGATTATTTTGCTTTCACCAGATGTCTCTTCTGCCTGCTCTCTATCTTCAGTTCTCTTGCAGACTTTACTACTTCTGCATGTTTTCCTGTATCCTATTTGTGCAGCTAAACCACAAATCTCCACTTACCCATTGGTAGTTACGTATCATGTATATATTTATGCTCAATTCTGCGAAAAAACTGCATGTAACTGCTTATTCTGTTGGTGGTGTTACAATTCTACACAGTCATTGTACACAGTCTGGGTTTCCTCTAGTGTGCTTATGTCTGGGTTTAAGATAAGCAAATGCAAATTCTATCTGCTTCGAATGAGCTTTCAAAGTTGATCCTATCTTTTAACTGTATTTGCAGTTGATATTTCTTATCTTGGAGGCTCTAAATCATTGAAGTACTATTCTCATTCTGGGTATTAGTTCTGCAGCGTGTGGCTGCAAGTAGTGCAGGAAAATCATGGTTCTTTCATTGCTGTTTCTGTTGAGAATCAATTATTCCAGTAAGAGATATTTGTTGTTTGTTTTTTGTCTTTTCCCACACTATTTATTAAGCTATATTTGTTTCTCGAGATTTCTGTCAAGTTACATCTTATATTTTAAACCAATGCATTTTTTTAGTGACTTTTTGCATTTTCCTTTCTAGTGGAATTTCTGTGGAGCCATACAACAGAGAGCATGTGTGTAGGATACATGTCTGCTCAGGATGGCAAAGCTAAGGTAAGCCATGAAGAATAAGTTGTAATACAGTAGAGTGAGTGCAGAAGCTAAGGAGAATATGAACTGATGATAATGAAATATGTAAGAAATTTCTGTCTTTAAGGAATGGCAAAAGTAATGGGTGCATAAGCAGATAAATGTGTCTATTGATTGGGCATCTCTAATTCTTTTTTTTTTCTTAACTGCAACAGCTAACCAACCTAAAGTATGTATTATACCAGGAAAAGCCACCCCAAACACATTCCCACTTCCTCTGCTGACAGTACCTGTATTTGAGTAACTTTAGCTTGATTCAGTTACACTTGATTCAGTGTGGTGTTTTCCTACAAGCAGATAAAGCCTGTGGAAAGCTACTTTAAGGTAGTTTCTAGAGTAGCCTCTGTGGTAAGCAATGTGGATATTAACATGAACAGTTCTTTTAGTTTCTGGAGGTCTTATTACAATAATTTCTCTAGAATGAGAGACATATGTTAAAATTGAGTTTAACAGTGGAAACTGGAAAATCTATGAAATAGTAGGGATTAACCAAGAAGATTAGAGCCACCTACTCAAAGGGATATAGCACTGAAAGGAGAAAAATACAGGTTTTGTGGTGTAGCAACTAGAACATTTAAGAGAGATGTTTGGACCTCTGAGAATGAAAATGGGAGAAGCTGCATGCAGAGACAAAATCATAATTTCTGTAGATTTTTGTAAACATGTGGCCATCAGTTTTCAAGATGTAGAGTGAACAACCATAAACATGTTAAGGAAGTGACAGAAATGGGGAAAAGAGACAGAATAATAAGGCAGCTCTGATGTGACTGAACTAATGGAGGAGGCAGGGGTGTTTACTGGGATATTTGCATGTATTAGAGGAGATGATGACAGCCAGAAAGTTTATTCCAGCAGATATCAGCAAGAAATACATCCAGTATTTTGATGATAGAAGGATAAATTTTAAAGCCTGGAAAAGGAAAGATTTGAGGGCCTGGATGTGTTGGTGCTCTGCAGAAATGACTGCTTGTGGATCTGCTGAGGAAGAAAGTGTAGTTGTCAGCACTGGAGGAGAAGTACAATCCCCAAATCCTTCTCTCTATTTTTTTTCTTCTTTATTTCCCACTGTATTTTACTTAAGAAACAAATACAAAGGAGCATGTGAGTGACATAATAAAAGAACATACAAAAGAAGGAAATTGTCATCAGATATTTTAAACAGCAAGAGCAGTAATTGAAGCATTGGACATTAATGAGTTCATCCTCCGGGAGTAAAAGGTATAGAAAAAAGACAACAATGTCCCAGCAGGAAGAGATAAAGAAGATAAAAAGCAGATGGTGAGGTAAGGTGCTGGTAGAGGTGTTATTGGAGTACTCAGTTTCTTGGCTTATGTAGAGTTCTTTCCAGTTGATAATCCATGGAATAGGGTATGGTTTTACTCGTTTTCTTAATACTTATTTTGGATGTGTTAGAAAAGAATCTAAACTCGAGCTAAAAGCTCGGACTGAGCTGAGTGACGCTAATGTAAGCTCAGCTGCAGATCTTCTGGTATTCAGTATTTAGCTTGAAAGTCATTATATTGTGTTGGCAGTGAAATAAGGAGAATTAGTAGAATGCACAATGCTGAGTTATTGCAATGTGCATACCTGCTCCTGGCTTACGCTGCAAGACCAAAAGCTATTTTTAAAGAAATCTTACTGTTTCTTCCTGGTAGTGTCTCTCTAATTAATAAAGAAATGCTAAATGTGAGATGTGTCTGGTAATGAGTACTAGCATGTCAGTGCCATGCCCAGAGATGTTTTCCTACTCACAGTTGCAACATTTGACATCTGGTGTGCATCATTTTCATACTGCTGGTAAATTCTCCAGCTGGTAATCTTGATTGTGCTGACAGACACAGCTGCTCTTCTTGGTTCACTTTTAAATTATGTTTTTGACCTTCATTGAAGAGTTAATCCCCCTCCCTTTCTTCCTTCTTTTGAGTCTGTGGCCACAAATGCTTTCCAGAGAAAAACCACAAATGCTTTTGCTGCTAACTTCTATTGATCAAAAAAGATCTTCTGTCATAAAAGCTGGAATTTTCTTCTGCTTCAACTAGGGCTAAGTTATAGATGGAAAACTGGGCTTGGAAGAGAACACAATGTATGCAAGTGAAAAAAAAGTCCTGTTCTTTAATAGAGTAACTCAAAATTGATTTTGAGTGTTTGCCATGAAAGAATAATAGTGTAAGAATTCCTAAAAGTATAAAATTATCACTTGTTTATGAGTACCATAGGAAAAAGATCAGGCAGCAGCTTACAGGGAAACATCTCGCTCTCTGATTTTTATAGGATGGTAAAGAACTCCAGTTTTTATTTCTTTCATCAATCTAGGGCTCAACTCGTATTCTTAAATCAAAGGGTTGTCACAGTTGGGAGTTTGGGGTTGGCTCAACTTAATAAGCATGAAAACATCTTTTTATAGCAAGACTTTTAGAAAGTGAGCGCTTCAAATGTGTATTTACTGGTATGAATTAGATTAATATTAGAATCATAATTATACAAAGGGGTGCACACTAAGGAAAAAAAGGAACCTGTTTTATAATGTTAGTGCGTGCATTGGAGTGAACGTATTTCATAATAGGGCCTGGTAAATGGTGGTCCTGAACCCCACACAAAGATTGTGGAAATACAAGAGACCTTTTTCTTACAAGGTGCTTAGGCACATACAAGCTAGATACCAGCTCACCTGCAGACACTTCCTTGCTTGAGAGGTGTAAACATACCAATCAATTAACTATCAGCAACTCCTTAGAAGAAGAGAGGGATAGGAAAGTGGGATTAGAGACTTGAAGTGGTTTGTAGATCCTGACCTGCCCGTGCCTCTGGCTGTCAGCCCTGTGAGCTCTCCAAGTACTGATTTGGAAGCAGCCTTGCAACGGGGGTTCATTTCCTCCCGACTTAGAAAAGACTGACTTCTGCACTCTCACCTCCAAACTAGACTGCCTGAATGCTAACTCA